>NC_091299.1:56508160-56820660 GCF_038502225.1 Cherax quadricarinatus | reverse complement strand
CCCCTTGGCTTCTTGGAGCCCGTAGATAAAAACTGACCTCTCCCTTTCCTCCTCCCACTGAGTCTCCATTTGCATCCTCTGAGGTATTTTGTTTCCTTCCATTGAAATGTTCTTGCCTTCAGTCCCTGTCCTCTCTGAAACTTCTATTCTCAGGGAACTGTCTTTCATGATCAGCTGTTCCTTGCTACTGCAGCTGGCTCTTAGAGTCTCTGCATATAGCATACCTTCTTTGTCTTCGAACCTGTCATTTGATCTAGTATGCTCCTCGTCTTTTCCCTGGCCCCACGTGGGTCTGATAGGGCCTTCGCGTACGGCATATCTCCTTTGTTTCTTACCGTCCCCTTGTCTGTGCCTAACAAGGAATTTCCTGTTGTTGCATCTGAATTGTCATTTGTCTCTTTATTCTGTTTTAGGTTTTTCAGTTTCTCTTCTAAGCACTGTATCCTAGTTTCTGCTGCTAAGACTTGTAGCTCCCACTCCTGCACTCTTCAGCTATCCGCTCCTCCATTATCTTGCCAAACTCTTCTATCTTCCTTCTCTACTCTTCCTCCCTTTTTTGGAGCTCTAACTCTTAATCTTTCCTCCCTGGTTCGTCCACCAGATCTCTGGTTTTCTGCCCTCTAGGGCCACCCATTTTTTTTTTTTACCACAGAAAGAAGCTTATGTATTTTACCACAGAGAGAAGTTTATGTGTTTTCAGGGTGTGTGTGTGGGGGGAGGGACAAGGCTAGAGGAGAGAGAGAAAATAAGAGGGGGAAGGCTAGAGGAGGGAGAGAGTAAGAGGGGGAGAGTTTAAGGGTAGAAAGAGGGAGAGAGAGAGAGATAGAGAGAGGGAGAGAGGAGGGTGAAGGAAAAGGCTATGAGAGAGAGAAATGTGAGGGAGGGGGAGAGAGAAAGATAGAAAGAGGGAGGGGAGAGAAGGCTAAAGAGGAGGGTGTGAGAGAGAGAGGGAGAGGTGGGGGAAAGCGAGGGAGGGGGAGAGAGATAGAAAGAAGAAGGGGAGAGAAGGCTGAAGAGGTGGGTGGGAGAGAGAGGGGAGAGGTGGGGGACCGCGAGGGAAGGGGAGAGAGAAAGATAGAAAGAGGGAGGGGAGAGAAGGCTGAAGAGGAGGGTGGGAGAGAGAGGGGGAGAGGTGGGGGAGAGAGAAAGATAGAAAGAGGGAGGGAGAGAAGGCTGAAGAGGAGGGTGGGAGAGAGAGAGGGAGAGGTGGGGGAATGTGAGGGAGGGGGAGAGAGAAAGATAAAAAGATGGAGGGGAGAGAAGGCTGAAGAGGAGGGTGAGAGGTGGGGGAGCTATGTGGGTGTGTGTACTCACCTAATTGTGGTTTCAGGGGTCGAGACTCAGCTCCTGGCCCCGAGTGTGTGTGTGTGTGTGTGTGTGTGTGTGTGTGTGTGTGTGTGAGCACGTTAGTTGATTATATATCTCACAAATGCACCTCACTCTCTACGTATCCATAATACTAATAAATACCATTAATAGTGAGAGTAATTCTAATAATTATAATACTAGTGTGTGTTAAAGAGTCTTTCTTTCGCCCAGTTGTGTACTACCTTATACTACATGTGTACCCAATACTTGCTTCTCAGATTGTACTGTCTTTGTGTCTTAAAACCTTATCTCTTAAAACTGTTGTCAGTCCTACTGACCCCAACTTACTCCTCCTGCCTATTCCTTGCTCCTACAAATTTTTATCTTCCTACTACTGCTAGGTTTTGTGTGTATGATAATCACTCTGGAGCAGGGTTTGTGACAGCCTGCTACCAGTGATCGTAGGGCCGGCTCTACCACTCAAAACTTTCCCCCAACCACAAACAGGTGATTTGTACGTTACAACTCAGAGGGGACGTCCATCCAGATGCTTGCTGTACGATGCTTGCTGTACGATGCTTGCTGTACGATGCTTGCTGTACGATACTCGCTGTACAATGACTCTCGTGCACCTCGCCCTTCTGCCTCCGACCTCTTCAATTATTCTATTCTCATTGCCCGTTTGAGTCCTCATTTACCACACTTATCACTTGTATATTGCTACTTTTACAATTTACACTTCACTTTTGATAAGTACACTTCTTATTTGTATGACACCCAATCTGTTATGGCGGCGCTACTTCCTCAGGCCTACTGCTGCCACCTTCTCTGGTTATATATATTTATATATATGTATGTATATATATATTTCCCCTTTCTGGCCAGCTTGTTCACACTCGCTGTATGCTACTCAGTTTCTCGTTAACCATCCTCTCTTAATTCTTTTCGATCTTTTGTCTTTAGTCACTCGCTTTGTACTTTGTTTATTTGTAAATGTGGCAACAAGTGCCAACTAGGCCTCTAAGGAACTGGCACCTTGAAATTTTATTGTATAATTTCAGGCTTTCTCTTGCCTTTTCTTTATTTTTTTTAACTAATAATTTTGGTTATCACTTGTAGGGTTGTTCACTGACGTTGTCACTAACACTGGTTGCTTCTAGCTGCTAAAGCACGCCCTAAAAACACTAAGATTCTCGTAGCCTGGCGCTTGTGACCCACTACACTGCAGGCTTCCTGTGTGTGTGTGTGTGTGTGTGTGTGTGTGTGTGTGTGTGTGTGTGTGTGTGTGTGTGTGTGTGTGTGTGTGTGCGTGTGTGTGTGTGTGTGTGTGTGTGTGTGTGTGTGTGTGTGTGTGTGTGAGTGTGTATGTGTGTGTGTGTACTCACCTAATTGTACTCACCTAATTGTGGTTGCAGGGGTCGAGACTCAGCTCCTGGCCCCGTCTCTTCACTGATCGCTACTAGGTCCTCTTCCTCTCTGCTCATTGAGCTTTGTCGTACTTCTTCTTAAAACTATGTATGGTTCCTGCCTCCACTACTTCACTTGCTAGGCTATTCCACTTCCTGACGACTCTATGATTGAAGAAATACTTCCTAACGTCCCTGTGACTCGTCTGAGTCTTCAGCTTCCAATTGTGACCCCTTGTTTCTGTGTCCCCTCTCTGGAACATCCTGTCTCTGTCCACCTTGTCTAATCCCCGCAGTATCTTGTATGTCGTTATCATGTCTCCCCTGACTCTCCTGTCCTCCAGTGTCGTCAGTCCAATTTCCTTCAACATTTCCTCGTACGACATTCTCCTGAGCTCTGGAACTAGCCTTGTTGCAAACATCTGTACTTTCTCTAATTTCTTGACGTGCTTGACCAGGTGTGGATTCCAGACTGGTGCTGCATACTCCAGTATGGGCCTAACATACACAGTGTACAGTGTCTTGAACGATTCCTTATTAAGGTAGCGGAATGCTATTCTCGGGTTTGCCAGGCGCCCGTATGCTGCAGCAGTTATTTGGTTGATGTGTGCCTCCGGTGACGTGCTCGGTGTTATGGTCACCCCAAGATCTTTCTCCCTGAGTGAGGTCTGTAGTCTTTGTCCACCTAGCCTATACTCTGTCTGCGGTCTTCTTTGCCCCTCCCCAATCTTCATGACTTTGCATTTGGCAGGGATGAAGTCGAGAAGCCTGTCCAGATCTCTTTGCAGTCCTGCCTCATCCTTATCCGATTTAATTGTTCTCATTAACCTCACATCATCTGCGAATAGGGACACTTTAGAGTCTATTACTTCCATCATGTCGTTCGCATGTATCAAAAATAGCACTGGTCCTAGAATTGACCCCTGTGAGATCCCGCTCGTCACAGGCGCACACTGTGATACCTCTTCACGTACCATGACTCGTTGTTGCCTCCCTGTCAGGTATATCCTGACCAATTGCAGTTCCCTCCCTGTTACAAGCGCCTGATCCTCCAGCTTCTACACTAATATCTTGTGAGGAACTGTGTCAAAGGTCTTCCTGCAGGTCTTCTGTTACCTTGTCATAAAACTCCAGAAGGTTTGTGACACAGGATTTGCCTCCATGAACCCATGCTGGTTTTCATTTATAATCTTGTTCTGTTCCAGGTGTTCCACCACTCTCCTCCTGATAATCTTCTCCATGACTTTGCATACTATACATGTCAGAGACACAGATCGGTAGTTTAGTGCCTCGTTTCTGTTTCCTTTCTTAAATATGGGGACTACATTTGCTGTCTTCCATTTCTCAGGTAGTTGCGCAGTTTCAAGGGATGTGTTGAAGATTGTGGTTAGGGGCATGCACAGCATCTCTGCTCCTTCTCTAAGGACCCACAGGGAGATGTCCAGTCCCATCTCCTTTGAGGTATCAAGGTCACTTAGCAGCTTCTGCACATCCTCCTCGGTTGTTCGTAAGTCATCCAACACTTGTTGGTATATTCCCTCTTGATGTTCCCTTCTGTGCTGTCTTCCCAGAGCCCTTCCTGTCTCTACTGTAAAAACTTCCTTAAATCACCTGTTTAGCACCTCACATACCTCCTGATCATTTCTTGTGAGTTCTCCACCTTCTGTCCTCAGTCTAATCACCTGGTCTTTGACTGTTGTCTTCCTCCTGATACGGCTATACAACAGTTTCGGGTCAGTCTTGAATTTCGATGCTGTTATTTTCATACTGTCGCTGGGCCTCCCTCCTTACCTTTGTATACTCGTTCCTGGCTCTGCGACTAATCTCCATATTTTCATGTGTTCTCTGCCTTACGTGCTTTTCCCATTCTCTATTGCACTTTGTTTTTGCCTCCATACACTGTCGGGTAAACCAGGGGCTCGTTCTGGTCTTCTCATTGTTTCTGTTGCCCTTGGGATTAAACCTTTCCACTGCCTCCTTGCATTTTGTTGTTACATATTTCATCATTTCATTTACTGGTTTCCTGCCAGTTCTCTGTCCCATGGAACCTCCTGCAGGAAGTTCCTCAACCCTATGTAGTCCCCTCTTTTATAGTCTGGCTTTTCCCATTCAACTCCTGTTACTCTCTCCACTTGCAACTCTACTATGTATTCAAAGCACAGAACCACGTGGTCACTAGCTCCTAGGGGACTCCCATATGTGATGTCCTCAATGTCTGAACTGCCCAGGGTGAACACAAGGTCCAATTTTGCTGGTTCATCCTCCTGTCTCACTCTGGTAGTGTCCTTAACATGTTGGTGCATGAGGTTTTCCAGCACCACATCCAACATCTTGGCTCTCCCTGTTTCGGGACCCCCATGTGGCTCCAGGTTTTCCCAGTCAATCTCCCTGTGGTTGAAATCACCCATAACCAGGAACTTTGCTCTGCTCGAGTGAGCTCTTCTTGCCACCTCAGCAAGTGTGTCCATCATTGCTCTGTTGCTTTCTTCATATTCCTCTCTTGGCCTCCTGCAGTTCTGTGGTGGATTATACATCACTGCAATGACCACCTTGTGCTCCCCAGACTGAAGTGTACATACTATGTAGTCCCTATCTCCTGTCTCGTCTATGCCTCCCATTTTCTCGAATTTCCATCGTTTTGTTTACGTGCAGAGCAACCCCTCCCCCCCTCTGCCCCTTCTATCTTTCCTCATGATCTGGTATCCTGGTGGGAAGATTGCATCTGTTATTGTCTCCGTGAGTTTTGTTTCTGTAACTGCTATGATGTCTGGAGACTTCTCATTGATTCTTTCTTGCCACTCCTCATATTCATTCGTTAATCCATCCACATTTGTGTACCAAACCTTCAACTTCTGTTCTAATACTGTAACTGTGGTCCTGGGGGAATTCTGGGGATGGGAGAGCAGGACCCCTGGTGGGGGTCTGTAGGGGGTTGCAGTGGAGGTGGAGGAAGAGCTCCCATAGGGAGTTGCTGTAGGGGTAGGGTTCATGGTGATGGGGTTGGGAACTGAGGGATCGGTGTATGATGGTTGGTTTAGATTGTTCAGTTGCCTTGGGGGTGTCGTGGTTGGAGTCCTTCTGCAGGTGTTTCTGGGTGGGGGGGTGCTTCCCCTTCCACCTGTGCCTGGGTTATTCTGCTCTTCTTTCTCATTTCCACCCATTTCTCCTTTCGTTTTTGCACTCTCTCTTCCAGTATTATCCTTTCCTCCTGTGTTCTGTCTTGATCGAGGTACACACTCTTGAACTCCTGTTTGCCGCTCAGCCGTGCTTTCTCCTGCAGGATCATGGTTCGAGTTGATTCTGCCTTGAAAATTACTTTGAGAGGCCGTTTCCTTCTCTTTGTGAACCACCCGATTCTCCGAAAATTTGCCACCTGGGTCATGTCTCCCTCGCATATCACCTTCATGATACCTTCAATCGCTTTTTTCTCCTCCTGGTTTGTTTCATCATGTGTGTGTGCGTGCGTGCGTG
This sequence comes from Cherax quadricarinatus, assembly GCF_038502225.1. NCBI lineage: Eukaryota > Metazoa > Arthropoda > Malacostraca > Decapoda > Parastacidae > Cherax > Cherax quadricarinatus. Next base: position 56,814,475 of record NC_091299.1, on the reverse strand, counting down.
TGTGTGTGTGTGTGTGTGTGTGTGTGTGTGTGTGTGTGTGTGTGTGTGCGTGTGTACTCACCTATTTGTACTCACCTATTTGTGGTTGCAGGGGTCGAGTCATAGCTCCTGGCCCCGCCTCTTCGCTGATTGCTACTAGGTCCACTCTCTCCCTGCCCTATGAGCTTTATTATACCTCGCCTTAAAACTATGTATGGTTCCCGCCTCCACTACGTCACTTTCTAGGCTATTCCACGGCCTGACTACTCTATGACTGAATAAATACTTCCTAACATCCCTTTGATTCATCTGAGTCTTCAATTTCCAATTGTGACCTCTTGTGTCTGTGTCCCTTCTCTGGAACATTCCGTCTTTGTCCACCTTGTCTATTCCGCACAGTATTTTATATGTCGTTATCATGTCTCCCCTGACCCTCTTGTCCTCCAGTGTCGTCAGGCCGATTTCTCTCAACCTTTCTTCGAAGGACAATCCCCGTAGCTCTGGGACTAGTCTTGTTGCAAACCTTTTCACTTTCTATTATTTCTTGACGTGCTTGACTAGGTGTGGATTCCAAACTGGTGCTGCATACTCCAGTATGGGCCTGACGTAAATGGTATACAGAGTCTTGAACGAATCCTTACTGAGGTATCGGAAAGCTATCCGTAGGTTTGCCAGGCGCCCGTATGCTGTAGCAGTTATCTGATTGTTGTGCGCCTCAGGAGATATGCTCGGTGTTATACTCACCCCCAGATCTTTTTCCTTGAGTGAGGTTTACAGTCTTTGGCCATCTAAACTATATTGAGTCTGCGGTCTTCTTTGCCCTTCCCCAATCTTCATGACTTTGCATTTGGCAGGGTTAAACTCAAGGAGCCAGTTGCTGGACCAAGCTTGTAGCCTGTGCAGGTCTCTTTGTAGTCCTGCCTGATCCTCATCCGATTTGATTCTTCTCATTAACTTCACATCATTCGCAAACAAGGACACTTCTGTGTCTATCCCTTCCGTTATGTCATTTACATATACCAAGAACAGCACAGATCCTAGGACTGAGCCCTGTGGAACCCCGCTTATCACAGGCACCAACTCTGACACCTCGTCACGTACCATGACTCGTTGTTGCCTCCCTGTCAGGTATTCTCTGATCCATTGCTGTGCCTTTCCTGTTATGTGTGCCTGATCCTCTAGCTTTTGCAGTAACCTCTTGTGAGGAACTGTGTCGAAGACCTTCTTGCAGTTCAAAAAAATGCAGTCGATCCACCCCTCTCTCTCTTGTCTTACTTCTGCCACCTTGTCATAAAACTCTAGTAGGTTTGCGACACAGGATTTTCCCTCCCTGAAACCGTGCTGGTTGTCAATTATACACTTGTTTCTTTCCAGGTGTTCCACCACTCTCCTCCTGATGATCTTCTCCATGACCTTGCATACTATACACGTTAGTGATACAGGTCTGTAGTTTAGTGCTTCATGTCTGTCTCCCATTTTAAAAATTGGGTCTACATTTGCCATCTTCCATACCTCGGGGAGTTGCCCAGTTTCAAATGATGTGTTGAAGATCTTTGTTAATGGTACACACAACATCTCTGCTCCCTCTTTAAGGACCCACGGAGAGATGTTGTCTGGTCCCACCGCCTTTGAGATGTCAAGTTCACGTAGCAGTTTCTTCACCTCCTCCTTGGTTATATGTACCTCATCCAGCACTTGCTGGTGTACCCCCCCTGCTCTGATTTCCTGGAGTCCTATTGGTTTCCACTGTAAATACTTCTTTAAATCTCGTGTTGAGCTCCTGACATACCTCCCGGTCGTTTCTTGTGAAACCCCCATCACCTTCCTCAGTCTGATTACCTGGTCCTTGACTGCTGTTTTCCTCCTGATGTGGCTGTACAACAGCTTCGGGTCAGTCTTGACTTTCGATGCTATGTCATTTTCGTATTGCCGCTGAGCCTCCCTTCTTATCTGTGCATATTCGTTTCTGGCTCTTCGGCTAATCTCTTTATTTTTCTGAGTTCTCTGTCTTCTGTACCTTTTCCATTCTCTAGTACACTTAGTTTTTGCCTTCCTACAGCTTTGGGTGAGCCAAGGACTCATTCCGTTCTTCCCATTATTTCTGTTTCCCTTGGGAACAAACCTCTCCTCTGCCTCCTTGCATTTTGTTGCCACATAGTCCATCATTTCTTGTACTGGTTTTCCTGTCAGTTCCCTCTCCCACTGAATGTCTTGAAAGAAGTTCCTCAAGCCTGAGTAGTTCCCCCTTTTGTACTTTGGTTTTTCCCAGCCTATTCCTGCTACTCTCTCCACTTGGAGCTCAACTATATAGTCGAAGCACAGAACCACATGATCACTAGCTCCCAGGGGCCTTTCATACATGATATCCTCAATGTCAGAACTACTCAAGGTGAATACAAGGTCCAGTCTTGCTGGTTCATTCTCTCTTCTCTCTCTGGTAGTGTCTCTAACATGTTGATGCATGAGGTTTTCCAGTACCACATCCATCATCTTGGCTCTCCATGTTTCGCGACCCCCATGGGGCTCCAGGTTTTCCCAGTCAATCTCCTTGTGATTGAAATCACCCATAACTAATAACTTTGCTCCCCCCATGTGTGCTCTCCTGGCCACCTCGGCTAGTGTGTCGACCATTGCTCTGTTGCTCTCATCGTATTCTTCTCTTGGCCTCCTGCAGTTCTGTCGTGGGTTGTACATTACTGCAATTATCACCTTATGTCCCTCAGACTGGATTGTTCCTACTAAGTAGTCCCTCTCGCCCGTGCCATCCATTCCTTCCATTTTCTCAAAACCCCACTTGTTTTTAATGAGCAGTGCAACTCCTCATCCCCCTCTCCTCCCTCTGTCTTTCCTGATGATTTGATATCCGGATGGAAAGATTGAGTCTGTTATTATTCTGGTGAGTTTTGTTTCTGTGAGTGCTATTATGTCTGGGGATGTCTCCTTGATTCTTTTGTGCCACTCCTCATACTTATTTGTTATTCCATCTGCATTTGTATAACACACCTTCAACTTCTTTTCTAAGACTGTGGTCTGGGAGGTGTATTGGGGTTGGGGAAGTGGGAGACCTGATAAGGAACTATGGGTGGTTGCTGTGGGGGGGGGAGTTTGTAATGCAGTGGGTGGGGGCATTGAATGTGGCATCAGTGTTTTGGTTTAGAGTGTTTGGTTGCACTGGGGTTGACCTGGTTGAGAGGCTTCTATAGGAAGTTGTGAGGGAGGCTGTAGTTGATCTTCCTGTGTCTGGGATCTCCTGTCTGTCTTCTCCATCCCCTCTCTTTCCTCGTTTCGCCTTTGTACCATCTCTCTCAGTTTCTGCTTTTCTGCTTGTGTTCTGTCGTGGTCGAGATACACCTTCCTGTATGCCGGCATGTCCCTTAATCGTGCTTTCTCCTGCAGGATCCTGTTCCGAGTTGATTCTGCCTTGAAGGTCACTTTAACTGGCTTGGTTTTTTTTTACAAACCCCCCTATTCTCTGAAAATTTTCCAGCTGGGTCATGTCGTCTTCTCCTATTGCTTTCATGATGCATTCAATTGCTTTTTTTTCCCTTGTTTCCTTGCTTTATATGTTTCCCCTTCAACTTCCTGGAGCCCATAGACAAAGATTGACCTCACCCTTTCATTCTCCCACTGCATATCCCTGTGTATCCCCTCATCCAATTTGATTTCCTCCATTGCAGCTTTCCTTTCTTCAGTTTCACTAGCTAATGTACTTGGGCTCAGTGGCCCGTCATTTTCCCTTCTCGGCTTTCCCTGGGCTCTGCTGTGGTCTGTTAGGGCCTCCACATATAGCTTAGCTCTTTCATTTACTACAGTCTCCACTGATTGAGCTTCTACATGCAGTTTTGCTCCTTTCCCTACAGTCTCCTTATTTGTGACTGAGGTAGCAGTCTCTGTTGTCAATCCCAAAATGTTCTTTAGTTCTTTAGGCTGTTTCAGATTTTCCAGTTCCTCTTCTAAACTCTGTATCCTGGCCTCTGCTGCTTTGCCTTGCACCTCCCACTTCCTGCTTTCCATTTCTAACATCTCTTCCATTCTCATGCTAAGTTCTTCTAGTTTCTTTTCCCATTCATGTTCCCTTTTTGTGAGGTCTGCTGCCCAATCTTCCTTTGCAGTTTCCTCCTCCGGTCCCTTGGTTTTTCTTGTTGCTCTCTGGCAACCCATTTTTTATATATCCTGATTGTCTCAGAGTGGGAAACCTATGTAATTCTGTATGTTAGGTTAGTATTGTGTATGTCAGAGTGTGGGGGGGGGGAGGTAGAGGAGGAACTGTGGCTATGTGGGAAAGTAGTGAGGAGGGGGAGTGGGAAGGAGGGAGAAACAAGTGGGTGAGTGGGAGAGGGAGTGCATGAAGGAGGGAGAGGTGGGGAGGGGGAGGGTGAAAGCAGGAGGGGAGGGATCAGGTGAAGGAGTGAGATGTAGGTGGGGGAGGGGGGGAGTGTACGTATGAGTCTGGCAATGTGTGTGTGTGTGTGTGTGTGTTGTGTGTGTATGTTGTGAGTGTGTGTGTGTGTGTATGTTGTGTGTGTGTTGTGTGTGTGTTGTGTGTGTGTGTGTGTGTGTTTTGTGTGTGTGTTGTGTTTGTGTGTGTGTGTGTGTGTGTGTGTGTGTGTGAGTGTGTGTGTGTGTGTGTGTGTGTGTGTGTGTGTGTGTGTGTGTGTGTGTCTGTGTACTCACCTATTTGTACTCACCTATTTGTGATTGCAGGGGTCGAGTCTTAGCTCCTGGCCCCGCCTCTTCACCGGTTTGCTGGGCCCTCTCTCTCCCCGCTCCATGAGCTTTATCAAACCTCGTCTTAAAACTGTGTATGGTTCCTGCCTCCACTACATCATTTTCTAGGCTATTCCACTGCCTTACAACTCTATGACTGAAGAAATACTTCCTAATATCTCTCTGACTCATTTGTGTCTTCAACTTCCAATTGTGGCCCCTTGTTTCTGTGTCCCCTCCCTGGAAAATCCTGTCTTTGTTCACCTTGTCTATTCCACACTGTATTTTATATGTCGTTATCATGTCTCCCCTGACCCTCCTTAATCTTTCTTCATAGGACATTCCCCTTAGCTCTGGAACTAACCTTGTCACAAACCTTTGTACTTTCTCTAGATTCTTGACGTGCTTTATCAAGTGTGGGTTCCAAACAGGTGCTGCATACTCCAGTATGGGCCTGACATACACGGTGTACAGTGTCTTGAACGATTCCTTACTAAGGTATCGGAATGCTGTTCTCAGGTTTGCCAGGCGCCCATATGCTGCAGCAGTTATCTGATTGATGTGTGCTTCCGGAGACATGCTCGGTGTTATACTTACACCAAGATCTTTCTCCTTGAGTGAGATTTGCAGTCTTTGGCCACCTAGCCTATACTCTGTCTGTGGTCTTCTGTGCCCTTCCCCTATCTTCATGACTTTGCATTTGGCAGGATTAAATTCGAGAAGCCATTTGCTGGACCAGGTGTCCAGTCTGTCCAGGTCTCTTTGAAGTCCTGCTTAGTCCTCATCAGATTTAATTCTCCTCATTAACTTCACATCATCTGCAAACAGGGACACTTCTTAGTCTAACCCTTCCATCATGTCGTTCACATATACCAAAAATACCACTGGTCCTAGGACCGACCCCTGTGGGAACCCGCTCATCAGAGGTGCCCACTGTGAGACATCATTACGAACCATGACTCGTTGTTGCCTCCCTGTCAGGTATTCTCTGATCCATTGCAGTGCCCTTCCTGTTATATGCGCCTGATGCTCTAGCTTCTGCACTAATCTCTTGTGAGGAACTGTGTCAAAGGCCTTCTTGCAGTCCAAGAAGATGCAATCAACCCACCCCTCTCTCTCGTGTCTTACTTCTGTTATTTTATCATAAAACTCCAGAAGGTTTGTGACACAGGATTTGCCTTCCATGAATCCGTGCTGGTTGGCATTTATACTCTTGTTCCGTTCCAGGTGCTCCACCACTCTCCTCCTGATAATCTTCTCCATAACTTTGCATACTATACACGTCAATGACACAGGTTTATAGTTTAGTGCCTCTTTTCTGTCTCCTTTTTTTAAAAATGGGAACTACATTTGCCGTCTTCCATACCTCAGGTAGTTGCCCAGTTTCCAGGGACGTGTTGAAGATTGTGGTAAGTGGCATGCACAACATATCTGCTCCCTCTCTAAGGACCCACGGGGAGATGTTGTCCGGTCCCATTGCCATTGAGGTATCGATGTCCCTTAGCAGTTTCTTCACCTCCTCCTCATCTGTATGTATGTCGTCCAACACTTGTTGGTGTATTCCTTGCTGGTGTCCCCATCTGATCTATCCCCCCAGAGTCCTTCCTGTCTCTACTGTAAATACTTCCTTAAATCTCGTGTTGAGCTCCTCACATACCTCTTGATCGTTTCTTGTGAGTTCTCCACCTTCTTTCCTCAGCCTTATCACCTGGTCCTTGACTGTTGTCTTCCTCCTAATGTGGCTATACAGTAGTTTCGGGTCAGATTTGACTTTCGATGCTATGTCGTTTTCATACTGTCGCTGGGCCTCCCTCCTTATCTGTGCATACTCGTTTCTGGCTCTTCTACTAATCTCCTTGTTTTCCTGGGTCCTATGCCTCCTGTACCTTTTCCATTCTCTGTTGCACTTAGTTTTTGCCTCCCTACACCTTCGGGTAAACCAAGGACTCGTTTTGGTCTTCCTATTATTTCTGTTTCCCTTGGAAACAAACCTTTCCTCTGCCTCCTTGCACTTTGTTGCCACATATTCCATCATCTCGTTTACTGATTGTCCTACCATTTCTCTGTCCCACTGAACCTCCTGAAGGAAGTTTCTCATACCAGTGTAGTCCCCCCTTTTATAGTTTGGCCTGTCCCCTTCAGTTCCTGTTACCTTCTCCACTTGTAACTCTACTATATAATCAAAACTCAGAACCACGTGATCGCTAGCTCCAAGGGGCCTCTCGTAAGTGATGTCCTCAATGTCTGAACTGCTCAGGGTGAACACAAGATCCAGTCTTGCTGGCTCGTCCTCCCCTCTCTCTCTGCTTGTGCCCCTGACATGTTGATGCATGAGGTTTTCAAGTGTGTGTCTGTGTGTCTGTGTGTGTCAGTGGTCCTTGACTGGCCCCAACTTCTTGTGACCTGACCCCCACCCTCCTGGGACTTGACCCCACCTACTTACAATGTTGCCCTTAAAAGCTGTGTGTGTATGTGTGTATTTGTGTGTGTTCGTGTGTATGGGGGAGGTATGAGGGGGAGATACTGTTAATACATACCAGTAATTCTAAGTTATAAAAAGTTGAAATTGCTACTAGGGTCTAAAGCTTCTATGAGTGTCTGCCCTTGTGTGTGTGTGTGAGGGAGGGATGGTTAGGGGGGGTTAGATGGTGTGGTTTAAAGATCCATTATACCTCTCTGTTCCAACTGTCTTTCCTAGAAATGCTACTCTCTCCAATTATTGCCCTTTCTGGATTTAAGTATCAATTATTGCTGGTTATTATCCTATTCCTTGTTCACGTTGAGAGAGGACTTCCTAGCTTCCTAAGTATTCGTACTACTAATAACTACTGTAATAGCTTGCAGGAGTGAGTGACTAGTATCTAACAGTGATGCACGGCCAGAACAAGCCTGCAACATGCAAACCACAAAATAGGTGAGTGATACTTGCACTGGTAACGGTCGTGACAAGTTGCCAGATGCTGATGACGAAGTCGTCGTACATAGGCCTTAAATCCCTCTTTTGGAGATCCTTCACCCATGTTGACTATAGCCACATGTGCTCATACATCCCTCGTTCCTCATGCGATTTCACTTTTCACTTATGATAGTGTACACTTCACATTATGTACACTTCACTTTATATGTATAATGGCACACAGCTTGTCGTGACGTCACTGCTTCAGCAGGCCTACTGCTGCCACCTTCCCTTGTTATATATTTTATTTTTCCTTTCCGCTTTTGCTTGTTAACTTTTTCACTCTCACTGTATGGTGCCCCACATTTCACTTGTTAGCCAAACGCTGGTAAATTCTTGAACACCTGCTTCCACACTCTGATCTTTGTATGTTTGAATCTGTGTGGCAACAGCGCCTAGTAGACCCACAACGGCTTGGTGCTTTGAAATATTGATAATTTCAGCATCCTCTCGACTTTTTCTAACTAATAACTTTAGTTATCACTCATATTATTGCTAACTGACGATGTCACTACCACTGATTACTGCTAACAGTTACTGCATGCCTTAAAAACACTAGGGTTCTCGGAGCCTTGTGTACCCACGTCTGCACCCCACGGACCCACTCGTGCGTGTGTGTGCGTGTGTGTGTGTGTGTGTGTGTGTGTGTGTGTGTGTGTGTATTTGTGAGTGTGTGTGTGTGTGTATGTGTGTGTGTATTCGCCTATTTAGTTAGTTACCATTTTGTCCTAGGACAGGTGTACTCACCTATTTGTACTCACCTATTTGTGGTTGCAGGGGTCGAGTCTTAGCTCCTGGCCCCGCCTCTTCACCGGTTGCTACTGGGCCCTCTCTCTCCCCGCTCCATGAGCTTTTTCAAACCTCGTCTTAAAACTGTGTATGGTTCCTGCCTCCACTACGTCATTTCCTAGGCTATTCCACTGCCTTACAACTGTATGACTGAAGAAATACTTCCTAATATCTCTCTGACTCATTTGTGTCTTCAACTTCCAATTGTGGCCTCTTGTTTCTGTGTCCCCTCCCTGGAACATCCTGTCTTTGTCCACCTAGTCTATTCCACGCAGTATTTTATATGTCGTTATCATGTCTCCCCTGACCCTCCTGTCCTCCAGTGTCGTCAGGCCGATTTCCCTTAATCTTTCTTCATAGGACATTCCCCTTAGCTCTGGAACTAACCTTGTGGCAAAAATTTGTACTTTCTCTAGTTTCTTGACGTGCTTTATCAAGTGCGGGTTCCAAACAGGTGCAGCATTCTCCAGTATGGGCCTGACATACACGGTGTACAGTGTCTTGAACGATTCCTTACTAAGGTATCGGAATGCTGTTCTCAGGTTTGCCAGGCGCCCATATGCTGCAGCAGTTATCTGATTGATGTGTGCTTCCGGAAACATGCTCGGTGTTATACTCACCCCAAGATCTTTCTCCTTGATTGAGGTTTGCAGTCTTTGGCCACCTAGCCTGTACTCTGTCTGTGGTCTTCTGTGCCCTTCCCCTATCTTCATGACTTTGCATTTGGCAGGATTAAATTCGAGAAGCCATTTGCTGGACCAGGTGTCCAGTCTGTCCAGGTCTCTTTGAAGTCCTGCCTGGTCCTCATCAGATTTAATTCTCCTCATTAACTTCACATCATCTGCAAACAGGGACACTTCTGAGTCTAACCCTTCCATCATGTCGTTCACATATACCAAAAATAGCACTGGTCCTAGAACCGACCCCTGTGGGACCCCGCTCGTCACAGGTGCCCACTGTGATACATCATTACGTACCATGACTTGTTGTTGCCTCCCTGTCAGGTATTCTCTGATCCATTGCAGTGCCCTTCCTGTTATATGCGCCTGATGCTCTAGCTTCTGCACTAATTCTCTTGTGAGGAGCTGTGTCAAAGGCCTTCTTGCAGTCCAAGAAGATGCAATCAACCCACCCCTCTCTCTCGTGTCTTACTTCTGTTATTTTATCATAAAACTCCAGAAGGTTTGTGACACAGGATTTGCCTTCCGTGAATCCGTGCTGGTTGGCATTTATACTCTTGTTCAGTTCCAGGTGCTACACCACTCTCCTCCTGATAATCTTCTCCATAATTTTGCATACTATACACGTCAATGACACAGGTCTATAGTTTAGTGCCTCTTTTCTGTCTCCTTTTTTAAAAATGGGAACTACATTTGCCGTCTTCCATACCTCAGGTAGTTGCCCAGTTTCCAGGGACGTGTTGAAGATTGTGATAAGTGGCATGCACAACATATCTGCTCCCTCTCTAAGGACCCACGGGGAGATGTTGTCCGGTCCCATTGCCTTTGAGGTATCGATGTCCCTTAGCAGTTTCTTCACCTCCTCCTCATCTGTATGTATGTCGTCCAACACTTGTTGGTGTATTCCTTGCTGGTGTCCCCATCTGGTCTGTCCCCCCAGAGTCCTTCCTGTCTCTACTGTAAATACTTCCTTAAATCTCGTGTTGAGCTCCTCACATACGTCTTGATCGTTTCTTTCCTCAGCCTTATCACCTGGTCCTTGACTGTTGTCTTCCTCCTAATGTGGCTATACAGCAGTTTCGGGTCAGATTTGACTTTCGATGCTATGTCGTTTTCATACTGTCGCTGGGCCTCCCTCCTTATCTGTGCATACTCGTTTCTGGCTCTTCTACTAATCTCCTTGTTTTCCTGGGTCCTTTGCCTCCTGTACCTTTTCCATTCTCTGTTGCACTTAGTTTTTGCCTCCCTACACCTTCGGGTAAACCAAGGACTCGTTTTGGTCTTCCTATTATTTCTGTTTCCCTTGAGAACAAAACTTTCCTCTGCCTCCTTGCACTTTGTTACTACATATTCCATCATCTCGTTTACTGATTTTCCTACCATTTCTCTGTCCCACTGAACCTCCTGCAGGAAGTTTCTCATACCTGTGTAGTCCCCCCTTTTGTAGTTTGGCCTGTCCCCTTCAGTTCCTGTTACCTTCTCCACTTGTAACTCTACTATATAATCAAAACTCAGAACCACGTGATCGCTAGCTCCAAGGGGCCTCTCGTAAGTGATGTCTTCAATGTCTGAACTGCTCAGGGTGAACACAAGATCCAGTCTTGCTGGCTCATCCTCCCCTCTCTCTCTGGTTGTGTCCCTGACATGTTGATGCATGAGGTTTTCAAGTACCACATCCATCATCTTGGCTCTCCATGTTTCGGGACCCCCATGTGGCTCCAGGTTTTCCCAGTCGATCTCCCTGTGGTTGAAATCGCCCATTACCAGTAACTTTGCTCTGCTCGAGTGAGCTCTTCTTGCCACCTCAGCCAGTGTGTCCACCATCACCCTGTTGTTTTCTTCGTACTCCTCTCTTGGCCTCCTGCAATTCTGTGGTGAGTTATACATCACTCCAATGACTACTTTATGTTCTCCTGACTGAATTGTACCTACAATGTAGTCTCTTTCTCCAATCATGTCCATGCCTTCCATTTCCTCAAATCCCCATCGGTGTTTTATGAGCAATGCAACCCCTCCTCCCCCTCTACTCCTTCTATCTTTCCTCAGGATCTGATATCCCATTGGGAAGATTGTGTCTGTTGTTGTCTCAGCGAGTTTTGTTTCTGTGACTGCTATGATGTCTGGGGATTTTTCACTGATTCTTTCGTTCCACTCCTCATGTTTATTCATTATTCCATCCGCGTTTGTGTACCAAACTTTCAGTTTCTTTTCTATCATTGTGGTCTTGCAAGAATATTGGGGTTGGGGGAGCGAGAGCCTTGGTGGGGGCCTATATGGGGCTGTGGTGTTGGTGGGGTTTGTGATGATAGGGGTGGGGTCAGAATGCCCATAAGGGACAGCTGTTGGGGTGAGGTTTTTGATATGGGGGTTGGTGGCAGAGGGAACAGTGAGTGGGTTGTAGAATAGGTTGCTCAGTTGCGTTGGGAATGTCGCGGTTGGAGTCTTTTGGTGGGAGGTTCTGTGGGGTGTGTTTTCCCTTCCTCCTGTGTCTGGGTCCTGCTCATTTTCGTCATTGCCTCTCGTTCCTCCTTGCGTCTCTGTACCCTCTCTTTCAGTGTAGTCCTTTCTTCTTGTGTTCTGTCGTGGTCGAGGTATACTCTCTGGTACCCCTGTTTGTCCCTCACTCTTGCTTTCTCTTGCAGAATCCTGGTTCGAACTGATTCTTCCTTGAAAGTTACTCTGACAGGCCGTATCCTTCCACTCGCAAACCACCCAATTCTCTGAAAATTTGTCACCTGGGTCATATCGCCCTCACCTATTGTTTTCATGATGCCTTCAATCATTTTTTTCTCCTCCTGTTTTATTTCTTCAAAGTTGTCCCCCTTGGCTTCTTGGAGCCCGTACACAAAAACTGACCTCGTCCTTTCCTCCTCCCTCTGAGGTGTGTGTGTGTGTGTGTATGTGTGTGTGTGTATTTGTCTAGTTAGTTAGTTAGTTACCATTTTGTCCTAGTACAGGTGTGTGTGTGTATGTTTGTATACGTGTGTGTTCATGAGGGGGAGATACTGTTAATACATACCAGTAATTCTGGGTTATGAAAAGTAGAAATTTCTACTAGTGTCTAAAGCTTCTGTGAGTGTCTGCCCTTGTGTGTGTGTGTGAGGGAGAGATGGTTAGGGGGAGGTAGGTGGTGTGGTTTAAAGATCCGTTATACCTCTCTGTCGTGTAGGCTCAAAATTTAGTCCCAGCTGTCTTTCCTAGTAATGCTACTCTCTCCACCCTTTCTGGATTTAAGTATCAATTATTGCTGGTTATTATCCTATTCCTTGTTCACATTGAGAGAGGACTTCCTAGCTTCCCAAGTATTCTTACTGCTAATAACTACTTTTAATAATATTACCTAACCCCTATGTTATCCCTCGCTAGACTGCTGTCCTCCCCACACTCGTCAACACTATCTTACTTTATCTATGCTATTTCTACTCTAATTCTAGTAATAGCTTGCAGGAGTGAGTGACCAGTATCTAACAGTGATGCAAGGCCAGAAGCCAGAGCCTGCAACATGCAAACCACAAATAGGTGAGTGATACTTGCACTGGCAACGGTGCCGTGACAAGTTGCCAGATGCTGATGACGAAGTCGTGGTACGTAGGCCTTAAATCCCTATTTTGGAGATCCTTCACTCGTGATGTTTATAACCATATATGCTCATACATCCTGCGTTCCTGCGTTCCTCACGCGATTTTACTTTTCACTTATGATAGTATACACTTCACATTATATACACTTCACTTTATTTGTATAATGGCACACAACTTGTTGTGACGTCACTGCTTCAGCAGGCCTACTGCTGCCACCTTCCCTTGTTATATATTTTATTTTTCCTTTCTCCTTTTGCTTATTAACTTTTTCACTCTCACTGTATGGTGCCCCACATTTCACTTGTTAGCCAAATGCTGGTAATTCTTGAACACCCACTTCCACACTCACTTTGATCTTTGTGTGTTTGAATCTGTGTGGCAACAGCGCCTAGTAGACCCACAACGGTTTGGCGCTTTGAAATATTGATGATTTCAGGCTTCCTCTCGACTTTTTTTTAACTAATAACTTTAGTTATCACTCGTAGTATTGTTCACTGACGTTGTCACTACCACTGATTACTGTGTGTATGTGTGTGTGTGTATGTGTGTGTGTGTGTGTGTGTGTGTGTGTGTGTGTGTGTGTGTGTGTGTGTGTGTGTGTGTGTGTGTGTGTGTGTGTGTGTGTGTGCGTGTGTAATTCTACAGATATGTTTATCATGGGTTGACAGCTACTCATCTCATATCTAGGTTAGTCTCATGTAAACATATTAATGCTTAAAACAACGAAACAGACACTGATCACTGGTAAAAATATTTAAATATAACTTTGTCCCTTTTAGGCTTGCTTTAGCCTACAGAAGAATGTCTCAGGGTCAGACAGAAATGAGTACTACTCATCTTATCGTCTATGTTATGGTTTATGTGTACCAAGTAAAGCTGAAAAATAAAATTGTTTAAGCAATATTTCCACGTTAATTAAGCTTACTCCTCAAGATATTTAAATTTTTAATAAAATTAGAATAATATTGCTGTAGTCTAATTCCTCAAAGATTCAAATTGAAGAAAATTCTGGCCTTGCTCATGTGGCTAATTTGTACACTCAGTTTTTGTTTCCTCTCTTTGATCTTCTCCCTCACATCAGATTAATTCTCCTTATATATATTCTCACATTATTTAATATATTATATGCCAAAATCATTTTGGCATGCCAAAATTATCTCACTTTTCCTTTCAATTCATAAAAGAAATTATATATTCTTTTTCCACTTGCCAGATATCTTAGCTGGAAGTACCAGAGTTCGTGCCCTTCCTGTTCGTAAATAAACACTTATGCCGATCGACGAAATATATAAAAAACAAAACAAAACAGAAAAACAGGAGCAAATGACAGAAAATTCATCAAAATTTTAGAGCAAAAGGTAAAGACAAGAGGCAAGAGCAAGCAAGTAGGGGAAAGAGCGAGCAAGTAGGGGCAAGAGCGAGCAAGGTGAGTAAAGAGCAAGCAAAGAGAATCAAGAGCGAGCAAGGAAAGGCTATGAAAGAATCCATGTTTAAAGTTTTTCCAATAAAAATGACCAACTGAACTCAAAAGTTTTCCAGACATTCAAGAAGAAATGGAAGCACGAGCTGAAAATCAATTTAAAAATTATTTCAGAGAAGACGTGTTAATGAAATATGTTGGAGTAAAAGTTGTTAGGTCCTCACCAGGTTGAGACCGAGGTTGAGGCCAGCCGACTCACCTAACTAACCGTGCTGAGATTGATGTAATTCGCAGTCTCACCTGGGTATAGAAGCAAATGTTGGTGCTCTTCCTATATAATGTTAACTTGAAATTTCTATCCACATAGTGGATCAAGATATGTGAAAAGAGAAAAGTGCAGTCCACTCCTTTTTCCAATGTGAATTTAACAGACAGGGCAGGTTAGTTGAATCTTGGTAAAAGGGTTTCCAGGTCCGAAGAAATTGGCCACAAGCACAAAATGTTATCCACATACCTGAACCACCTGGCTTCGTTAGGCAGAATATCTTCCAGCAGTTTAATCCTAAATAACTCCATAAAAAGATTACTTAAAACAGGAGAGAATGGATTTCCCACGGCCATTCTTCGATTTTGGGTATAATATTTTCCCCTCAAACACAAACTTACAATCAAGTACACACAACTTGATCAGGTCAATAACAATATTTTTGGTGAACGACATCTTCCAATAAGATAACAGATCAGATACTGGGATTCGAGAGAACAACGCAGTAACGTCAAAACTTACCAATGTAAAGTAATTCGAAATATTCGGTTTCTGCAATTTATCAGTGAGGTCTTCACTATTTTTTCATGTGGGCTACCGAGATGTTTCTTAACATTGGTGTTAACACTTTGACAAACCATTTGGACAAGTTATATGCACCGGATCCCTCGGAACTGATAATGAGTCTCTCTGGAAATCCGGGTTTATGAGTCTAAATCAAATCCTTCATATATGGGAGTGTCTCAGATCTAACTGACAATTTTTAACTAATTCCTCATTACCTCTAAGTGATGTTTTAATGTGTTTATAAAAATAATGTTAACTTGGTGTAGTGAGTTCTTATTTAAGGGAACTTAAGTTTATCCTCTAATAAATTAATTTTCCACTGTAGTCCAATTTGTTCAATAACTCTGCCTCATTCACTTTGTCTGCTTTCGTGAGGCAGCTTCCAGGATCCTTTCTTAATTCATGGTATAACTTAACAAATCGTTGAGGATCAACTGCCGTCAGCATAGCTCCATACACTATGCCTTTTCAAATGATGAGCGATTTCTCGTTTTTCCAAACTGCAAAGAGCATAGCAAGAGCCACGTAGAAGTTAGTGTCCCTAAAGGAAGGCGCAAAACTTAACCCATATCCTAGAGGTATCTGTTGGTCTCGGGTAAGCTCAACACTCGTCAGCTTACTGACAAAATACGGGTTAGCATGCTGAGACCAGTAATTTTGTACTATAATAGTCTTAAATTTTTTAGCATGGTAACCTTCAGTTTTAGATCTCATTTTTATCACCTTGTGCATGTAGTCAAGTAAATCATCTTGCCTCTCCAACGGTACTTTGTTCAAAAAATCATTAGTAAGTTTACCGATGACACCAAAATAGATCGTTCAATTGATCTGAACAGACTGATGCAGTGGTCGGAGAAGTGGCAGACGCAGTTTAGTATAGACAAATGCAAAGTTCTTAACACTGGACAGGAAAATAACCATGCCAAATATAAATTAATATTACTGATTGCGATAAGGATTTGGGAGTTCTGGTTAACAGTAATCTAAAATCTAGACAGCAGTGTACAAGCGTTCGCAATAAAGTTAACAGAATCCTTGGCTTCATATCTAGAAGTACAAATAATAGAAGTCCTCTGGTTGTTCTTCAACTCTATATATCTTTGGTTAGGCCTCATCTAGATTATGCTGCTGAGCTTTGGTCACCGAATTACAGAATGGATATAAATGATCTGGAAAACGTACAGAGGAGGTTGACAAAGATGATCCCATGTATCAGAAATCTTCCCAATGAGGATAGACTGAGGACCCTGAATCTACACTCTCTCGAAAGGCGTAGAATTAGGGGCGGATATGATGGACGTGTATAAATGGAAAACAGGAATAAATAAAAGGGATGTAATTAGCGTACTAAAAATATCTAGCATAGACAGGACTCGCAGCAGTGGCTTTAGGTTGGAAAAATTCAGATTCAGGAAGAATATAGGAAAGAACTGATTTGGTAATAGAGTTGTGGATGAGTGGACAAACTCCCGAGTACAGATATAGAAGTTTAAACGATGTGTAGTTTTAAAAATAAGTTGGATAAATATATGAGTGAGTGCGGGAGGGTGTGAGTTGGACCTGACTAGCTTGTGCTACTAGGTAAGATGCCGTGCTTCTTCCTTAAGTGAATGTGACCTGACCTGACTAGGTTAGGGCGTTGGCTGAAGCCGGTAGGAAACTTGGACCTGCCTCACATGGGCCAGTAGGCTTGCCGCAGTGTTCCTTCTTTCTTATGTTCTTATAACTCGTTTCGATAAATAACATTTTTCTTTAATGTCTTACAAAAACAATATTCTTAAAAATAAATAAATAACCTGAGAAACTGATCAAACGAAATCGATAAAACATTTTCTATAGAAGCGATTTTGATGAACTTGTTCACTCTGGTACTTTCGTAAAAAACAATGATTTTTATGATGCTTTATTAGCTTAGAGGAGAACATATTCGTAAGAGGTAGCAACCAAAGCAGGGGGAAAGCATCTTGAGAACTGAGATAAGAGTTGGCGAGTGGTATTCATGATGCAATAATCGCAAACGAGCGATAACAGATGATAAGCAACTACAAGAATGAAGTTCTAGCCCCTTCCTGTAGCAGCCAACAACTGAGTTTTCACCTTACAGATCCAAGTGTATGGCATACTTGTTGCTCTCAGGCTTGTGGAAACTATCTCCTCAAATTATAAGAATTAGAGTTAAGTTTAATTGGTTTCCCCCTCACATAGGCCTCCAGGAGCCTATGTGAGCTAAACACGCGTTAAAAAAAAAGAAAGACTGTGGAACATAGTTTTGGATTCTCATAAAGAATTTTAGAAAAAATCAGAAAAGAAATAGTAAACGAATTTAAAGAAAGTAGAACAGTACGGATAGGAACTTGCAGATAAAATGTGTCAAGTTAATCATATTTATGCAGAAAGTAACAAGATGAGTAGATTAGCAGAAGTTGTTGGTGCTTGACTAAAGCTGGAGAGTAAGTGTCTCGATTTGCAGTACAGTTTGTTTAAAGAGTTGCCAATAACATCACATGCAAAGTGTGTGGACAGAGACAAGGACATACACTGGAACACAATATCTTAGAGTATCCCATACATCCAACCTTTCATCGACTCCTCTGTGCAAATACTACAGGATATGGTACACGTCATTGTTAATAATAAGATATATGAGATACTGAGACTATTTCCTTATTGCGTCGACAATATGAATGAATTGTTTTTGAAGACACTGACTCCCACTAATGACGAATATTTTAGTGGCAATAAAATACTTCAAAATTGTGAGCTTTTATCTCCATATTGTGAATATTAGTTAATATATATAATACCGACATGGTGATAAATTAGACACCTCTGGGTATCTTTATTCTGTAGACGTTTCGCCAACCAGTGACTTTATTAATACAATACAGAAGACTGAAGAGGTAGAAGATGAGGTTATCAGTCCCACAAGCTAGGAGCAGGTGTTTAGTATCGTAGTCTTTACGAATCTGAAGCACAGGCAGCAATCGCGCTTATTTACTGAGTCAGAAAAGTTGAAGGATTTGAAGGCGGGATTTCTCAGTGGAATTAGGTTATGTTCCAGAAGTGGGCCAGCTCATAGACTGAGGGACTGCTTACCTTGTCTTCTACCTCTTCAGTCCTCTGTACTATGTTCGTTACTATGTTCCACTGATATACACCTTGTCAGACACTGTAACATTATGGAAATTTCGTACAGAGGATATCACCACAATTACCCAATACCGCTGGAACATGACCTACTTCCACTGGAAAATCCCGCCTAGAATTAACAATATCTTCAACTCATCTGACTCCAGTATATAAGCCCACATCTTGCTGCCTGTGCTTCACATTCATTAAGACTGCAGTACTGAACTTCTCCTAGACTAAGGGACTGATTACCTCATCTTCTACCTCTTCAGTCTTTAGTAATGTATTGATAAAGTCACTGGTTAATGGTACATCTACATAATAAAGATACTCAAATCTTGTATAGGTGTCTAATTCATCATCTCCATACTATGTTGTGCTTATTTGCTTAATGAAAAACCTTTAATATATATGAAATGGCTGCCATAAATTTTTTTCGAGGTAACTATGAGCAGTGGAGTCATATTAACCCGTTATGCCTTCGGTGAACCTGTTTTTTTTTTTTTTTTTTTTTGGCACTATCACTCACAGGATAAGCAACGAATTCTCCTAGTTTCCAAGTTTCTTAATTCCAGTTGCTTCTGATCGATAACGCAATCCTTCCACCTCCTATGGTATCCCTCTGGAAATATCGCACGTTATTATTCCTGAGACTTTCGGCTCTGTCATAGCTAATATATCAGCGTTTTCTTTCCAACTCTTTTTTTCACGGCTTCATACTTGCTGGTAACTTCATCTACATTTAGCCTCATACTCTCTTCTATCTCTTATTCCACTCTGTGGAGTGCTGAAATATTTCGTGCACTTTTTTCCTTATTCCTTCACCCCTGCCACAGTAGGTGTTTCGTTCACTTCTCCATTCTTCTGTTGCAGAGTATCCCACACATGTTTGGTGAACACCCTGAGTGACAGTCATGTCTTGCTCTGGCGACCTGAGCGCGGGTACTTGCAGATTTAATGATTATTTATTTTGAGAAGTGTTTATTCACATATATTTAATTAATTAACAAAACGATAAATTTCGAAGAGTTTTTGTTGAGACAAAATGATAAACAAATATTCATGAAAATTAGAGTTCATTGCACAATCAATGATTTTCTCAGTGGCTACCATGAAAATTTTTTTTGTAGGTAAGCTCCTCTAAGTTTGGTGTCATGTTGATGAACACAGCATAACGCAAATTTCAGCTTTAGTTTTGATTACAACAAGATCTGAAAATTCTTGTTCATAGAAATATATTGTTGGGAAAAGAAGAGCTATTTCGTCCTCCTGTTTCGGAATGGGTTTATCATTAAGTTACGTCAAACAGTTCGAATACGGCCACTTTTCAAGACATTTCCTCTGTTCTTATTTTCCAGGAGTTTAATAAGTGCTTTTTAGAAATTCTGGAATATTTCTCTCGACTTCATTGACATTCGATTGCACACATGCTTTATCCAACTAAGCTCTAGACGTCGACGTTTTCTGGAAAATATTAATCCATTTCTATCTAAAGAGTCTTCCCTTGACATCAAAAATGCTTTTCACCTCAACAAGGGATATTTCTGTCTCATCTTCCTGCAAAGCCGTTACTCAGTTCTGAAAAGGTAGCCGTTTTTTGTTTAGTCATCTTTCCTCTCCAAAGAGTATGTTTTTTCTTGACTGAGACATTTTTTCACTCATGTCCACCATGGTATGATTACAGCCCTACATGTCTGAAGTAACTTTATTCAGGTGCAAGAAAGTGTCACCCAAATAAGCAGTCTTTGCCCCGCCAAACTGTCTGCCAGTGCACGATTTTTTTGTCAATTATATATCCTCAGTATCTGTTTTTAGTGCAATGATTCATCGGAGAACCTTCTATCAAGAGAACAACGAGTATCAGAATGACACATTAAGACCTGGTGATGTTAGGTCACAGCTTCACACATTTTATGCATAATGTTTTTGATCCCCGGCCTTGATAAATTAATTTTTTAGATACCATCAATGAGAATTAAAAAAAAATCCGGATGCAAATGTTGAGTGACATGGTTTTTCCTGATGTAAGAAACGATGAATTATTGTGATATCATGATTTTCTGCAAATCCCAAACGACTTTGTCATAGATCACGTTTCTTTAAAAAATAAATCATCATATTAAAGATGTCTTCCTCAGCGGTGTACATGATAGGGCATTACAGAAAAGAAATTCGACCAGAGTGTCGTCTTCTCCTCTGCACTTTACAAAAACTAAAAATTGATTATCCTTTGCAATGTCTACTGATTTATCTTAAAGAAAAGATTTCCTGATTTTTTTCAGTAATATTACTGCCTCTAGTGAAGATGAAAATGATGGCATTGTTAATACACAAGCTTCCACGCAAAAGTTTCCTTCTCCTATTGACGAGTCCAGCAGGGATAGTATAGATACAACACATAACATTACTTGTAGGCGTTCAGAACGCAGTGTACGAGCGAAGAATAAGCAATAATGGGGATTACAATTTTCCAACTTAATGTTCAACATTTCTTCAATAACCGTTACCTTCTTGAGGTTGAACTAAGTAACTACAATCCCGATGTTATACTTTTGAACGAGACAGCTGCAAGAGTTGATCAACATATTAAATTACGTGGATACTGTACTGTTGAGAAATCGAGAGGACAGTTTAGTGGTGTAGCCATCTTGGTTAAATTAGGATATACATTTAAAAATATTCATGTGGATGAAGACAACATTCTTGCAATAGAACTAACAACGTCGCATGGACAACTAGTAATAGGAACTGGATATTTTCCCCCGAGACAGCCATATATAGAGTCAATTCCTCTACATAGGATATTAAGCAGAAATATTCCAACAATTTTAGCTGGAGATTTTAATGCTCATCACCCTGCCCTCTTTAACTGTGGAGCTGGTATTCCACGGGGTGACTTAAAAGGAAAACAACTCTTTAATATCATGACAGCTAGAAACTTGTCATTTCAAGGCCCATTCTTTAAATCGTACATTGGACCTCATCCAGGAACACCAGATATTGTACTGACAAACAGAGACTGTGACATCTTTCACTGTCGTATATCTCCTGGTGGAAATGTAGGATCTGACCATATCCCTGTTATAATACAACTACAAACTTCTCCATTCAGAATACCTGTAACTCCTAAACCCAATCTTAACACCCTAGGATTTGACCCCTTCAGGGCATATCTGGGTGAAGATGAAATTGTGTCTTTGGAAAATCTACCTTCCAGTGCAATTGATGATGCAATCAGGTCCCTGCACAATCGAATAATTGAAGCTACCAATGCAAATTGCCAATTAGCTTCCACGAAGATATACCAACAATATAAACCTACTAGGGAAATTAGAGACACTTTAAGAAATTATCAAGCAGAATGTCGAAGGCATCTTCAAACGCGACAACCACCAGCAGCTACACTGCACCGATTAAGGCACGAATTAATTAACATGATTAGTCAACACAAACGAGACATATGGAAATTTCTAGTTCTTCAAGCTAATCAATATAAACGTGAACCAGCAAAATTTTGGAGTAAGATCCGACAACTTTTAGGGGCAAAGCACAAGGCTCCTAACTACCTAGTTCATACCTTCACTGATGAGGATGATGAAGATGTTGAAATTAAACTTGACGATCCACAGGACCAGGCTAATTTGATGGGTGATGTATGGGAGAAAATTCTCTCTCACAATAATAGTCGTCAATTTAATAATAATCATTATCAGTTAGTAAATGAATGGAGAGATGAAAACTTGGATGATCTACAACCACTACCTACCATCGATACTTCAACTCTTGAAGATACCCACCCGCTTACTAGACCTATTACATTATTAGAGATAAGTCAGGTTATTGGAAGAATGAGAAATAGAGCCCCTGGCCTCTCTGGAATAACAATGAAACAAATAAAGTACCTACCTAGAAATTGCAAACAGTCCTTAGTAAATATCTTTAATGCCATCTTGGCCTCAGGACATTTTCCAGTTGTTTTTAAGACTGCTAGAATGATCTTTCTTGCTAAGCCCAATAAAGACATCCACCAACCTGGGAACTATAGACCTATATCTTTACTTGAAGTCACTGGAAAAGTTCTTGAGAAAGTCATTTCCAACAGATTGAATTACTATATGGAGTTTAATCACTTGTTTACTGAAAAACAATTTGGCTTTAGAACACATAGAGGTACCAATCATGCAATAAATGTTATTTTTGACACTGTAGCAAGTCTAAAACAGCAGGGCAATCTTGCCTTAATTGCCACCAGAGATGTTCATAAAGCTTTTGATAGCTTATGGCATGATGGCCTTATATACAAACTCATTGACCTACCAGACCATAACTGGACTTTTCTCAGAGTAATTTATAATTTCTTAACTCAAAGAAAAATCATTCCCACCTTTCATGGCAAGTCGACAGAACCTTTTATACCGACGGCTGGTGTCCCACAAGGTTCTTGTCTCAGTCCACTTCTGTTTAACATTTATGTGAATGACCTTCCTCAACCAGAGTTTAATGACACAATTGTGACACAGTTTGCAGATGATGTTATTCATGTCGTCTCATCAACTCCAGTAACAGGAAAATACAAGTATGAGAGAGTCATAGAAAAAATGAATATTGAACTTCGTCGAACATCTAATTGGGAGAAGAAATGGAGAATTACGACTAATCCTGACAAGGTCCTTGTTAGCACGATAGGATGTTTTGCATCAACCATTGAAGATAAAGGGGGTATCTCCATCAGAGGTACACCTGTAGCCATTAGAAACCCTAACAAGATCTTGGGATATGAAATAGACAGGCTGCTCCACTCAACATCTCATGTAACTAAAAAGATCAACACAGCCAAAGCCGGTCTTAGCAGACTCTTTAGATTCAATCAAGCCCCTCAACATGTCAAAAAACATCTGTATAAAATGATAATAAGACCTATACTTGAATACCCTTGTGTCCCAATATCATTAACAACAAAGACCAACATGCTACGGTTACAAAGGGTCCAGAATAGAGCTCTTCGATTTATTACCAATACCAGGAGGAGAGACAGAGTTAAAATGGCAGATTTACACACACAACAAGATATCACTGCCATAAATGTACGCCTTGACACCCTAAAAAAGAAACAACTTTATACAATGCAAGAACTATACATGCCAGATAGAGAACATCCTATACAAGTGATAAATACCACCGATTACACCATCAATACTCCACCTCACAGGACTCAAAGAATGACTCTCCCACAGAGGGTCCGTCGTTTTATTCATAAAGATGATTACCCTCGACCCATGATTTTGAGCAACTTACCTGACGAAGAAGATTGGATACTACCAGAACCCTTCTATGTATACTGAAAAAACCATCGCCCCCAATTAGGGAGACATCTTAAATAACTTTCTAATGTAAAATTATGCTATTGACTATTGTTGGACACCACCATTAAGAAGCTATTGTCACGAGCTCATAAACTGGCCAGAAAATATTGCCTTTCCTGTCGTATGAATATCCGTTGTGCAATCGCCAAAAAAAAAAAAAAAAAAAAAAAAAAAAAAAAGCAATTGCAACTTGTATAATTACAACCAATTCAGAGTCATGTACTTATATACCTATTATATTTATGTGACTCTGATGGGTTAGTATTATACCTCTTAAAAAATAATCTTATCAATTCAAATACACTTTTTAAATTACACCAAAGTGGTTGGGCCACTTACCTTTTATATCCTACCTCTCCCCCCCCCTCCAACCCTCTTCCAATATTTCCATCCTTACCCATCCTTCTTCCTTCCCCATCTTACCAAAGCTCTGGTCATTAGAAGCGAAGCGATCTCCCAGCCTCTGACGACACTGACAACGGACATCCTCAGATCGTCTTCTAATCTCTCTGAAGCCATACTTCACCAGCTTTCCTTTATCTGGAGTATACCTGGAGAGGGTTTCGGGGGTCAACGCCCCCGCGGCCCGGTCTGAGACCAGGCCTCGTGTTATACTGCACTTGTATTGTGCAGTGAACCAGTTTACTAGGTAAGATCAGGACTAGAATGAAAAGAGTTATAAACTACAATATTCGTAACAAACATCATTCATTATTAATTATTATTTTATTCGAGTCCACACATAGTAATGTAAACAGAGACAAGTAATTTGCAAGAATTACCCAATTCCTTTTATTGTAACAAGATTGTAAACAAGTGTATATTCACTATAAGAAAATGACGGCGCCTTGTGTATATTCACTATAAGAAAATGACGGCGCCTTGTGTATATTCACTATAAGAAAATGACGGTGCCTTGTGTATATTCACTATAAGAAAATGACGGCGCCTTGTGTATATTCACTATAAGAAAATGACGGCGCCTTGTGTATATTCACTATAAGAAAATGACGGCGCCTTGTGTATATTCACTATAAGAAAATGACGGCGCCTTGTGTATATTCACTATAAGAAAATGACGGCGCCTTGTGTATATTCACTATAAGAAAATGACGGCGCCTTGTGTATATTCACTATAAGAAAATGACGGCGCCTTGTGTATATTCACTATAAGAAAATGACGGCGCCTTGTGTATATTCACTATAAGAAAATGACGGCGCCTTGCGTATATTCACTATAAGAAAATGACGGCGCCTTGTGTATATTCACCATAAGAAAATGACGGCGCCTTGTGTATATTCACCATAAGAAAATGACGGCGCCTTGTGTATTTTCACCATAAGAAAATGACGGCGCCTTGTGTATATTCACTATAAGAAAATGACGGCGCCTTGTGTATTTTCACCATAAGAAAATGACGGCGCCTTGTGTATATTCACTATAAGAAAATGACGGCGCCTTGTGTATATTCACTATAAGAAAATGACGGCGCCTTGTGTATATTCACCATAAGAAAATGACGGCGCCTTGTGTATATTCACCATAAGAAAATGACGGCGCCTTGTGTATATTCACCATAAGAAAATGACGGCGCCTTGTGTATATTCACCATAAGAAAATGACGGCGCCTTGTGTATATTCACCATAAGAAAATGACGGCGCCTTGTGTATATTCACCATAAGAAAAGTATGTTATTTAACAGGATGCTCCTAGCTCATTACTCGTGCGTAAACTACCAGTATTGAACCTGAAGGGAAATGGATATTATTATACCAAGCATATATGGATGTTATGTTGTTATACCAAGCACATATAGATGTTATGTTATTATACCAAGCATATATGGATGTTATGTTATTACAAGAAGCATATATGGATGTGATGTTATCCACAACTTTACTCACTATTCCAATAATTTTTCATATTGTGATAGCGAAGATATTCTCGTATTATCAATGGAATGAATACTTTTAGACAGACCCGATACCCTCAGACGTTCCCTTGTCTCCCGCTACTTTCAGACGTTCCCTTGTCTCCCGCTACCCTCAGACGTTCCCTTGTCTCCCGCTACTCTCAGACGTTCCCTTGTCTACCACTACCCTCAGACGTTCCCTTGTTTCCCACTACCCTCAGACGTTCCTTTGTCTCCCACTACCCTCAAACGTTCCCTTGTCTCCCACTACCCTCAGACGTTCCCTTGTCTCCCACTACCCTCAGACGTTCCCTAGCCTCCCGCTACCCTCGGACGTTCCCTTGTCTACCGCTAACCTCAGACGTTCCTTTGTCTCCCGCTACCCACAGACGTTCCCTTGTCTCCCGCTACCCTCAGACGCTCCTTTGTCTCCCACTGCCCTCAGACGATCCCTTGTCTCCCGCTACCCTCTGACGTTCCTTTGTCTCCCACTACCCTAAGACGTTCCTTTGTCTCCAACTACCCTCAGACGTTCCCTTGTCTCACGCTACCCTCAGACGTTCCTTTGTCTCCCACTACCCTAAGACGTTCCTTTGTCTCCAACTACCCTCAGACGTTCCCTTGTCTCACGCTACCCTCAGACGTTCCCTTGTCTCGCACTACTCTCAGACGTTCCCTTGTCTCCCGCTACGCTCAGACGTTCCTTTGTCTTCCACTACTCTCAGACGTTCCCTTGTCTCCCACTACCCTCACACGTTTCCTTGTCTTCCACTACCCTCAGACGTTCCCCTGTCTCCCGCTACCCTCAGACGTTTCCTTGTCTCCCACTGCCTTCACACGTTCCCTTGTCTCCCACTACCCTCAGACGTTCCCTTGTCTCCCGCTACCCTTAGACGTTCCCTTGTCTACCACTACCCTCAGACGTTCCCTTGTTTCCCACTACCCTCAGACGTTCCTTTGTCTTCCACTACTCTCAGACGTTCCCTTGTCTCCACACTACCCTCACACGTTCCCTTGTCTCCCACTACCCTCAGACGTTCCCTTGTCTCCCGCTACCCTCAGACGTTCCCTTGTCTTCCACTACCCTCATACGTTCCCTTGTCTCCCGCTACCATCAGACGTTCCCTTGCCTCCCACTACCCTCATTTGCTCCTTTGTCTCCCACTACCCTAAGACGTTCTCTTGTCTCCTACTACCTTCAGACGTTCCTTTGCCTCCCACTACCGCCAGACGTTCCCTTGTCTTCCACTACCCTCAGACGTTCCCTTGTCTCCCACTGCCTTCAGACGTTCCTGTGTCTCCCACTACCTTCAGACGTTCCTTTGTCTCCAACTATCGTGAGACGTTCCCTTGTCTTAAACTACCCTCAGACGCTCCTTTGTCTCCCACTACCCTCAGACGTTCCTTCGTCTCCCATTACCTTCAGACGTTCCTTTGTCTCCCACTACCCACAGACATTCCCTAGTCTTCCACTACCCTCAGACGTTCCCTTGTCTCAAACTACCATCAGACATTCTTTTGTCTCCCACTACCTTCAGACGTTCCTTTGTCTCACACTACCCTCAGATGTTCCCTTGTCTCCCACTACCCTCAGACGTTCCTTTGTCTCCCACTTCCCTCAAACGTTCCCTTGTCTCCCACTACCCTCAGACGTTCCCTTGTCTCCAGCTACCCTCAGACGTTCCCCTGTCTCCCTCTACCCTCAGATGTTTCCTTGTCTCCCACTACTCTCAGTCGTTCTCTTGTCTCCCACTACCTTCAGACGTCCCCTTGTCTCAAGCTACCCTCAGACGTCCCTTTGTCTCCCAGTACTCTCAGACGTTTCCTTGTCTCCCGCTACCTTCAGACGTTCCCTTGTCTCCCACTTCCCTCAGACGCTCCTTTGTCTCACACTACCTTTAGACATTCCCTTGTCTCCCACTACCCTCAGACGTTCCCTTGTCTCACACTACCTTCAGACGTTCCGTTGTCTCCCACTACCCTCAGACGTTCGGTTTTCTAACACTTCCTTCAGACGTTCCCTTGTCTACCACAACCATCAGACGTTCCCTTGTCTTCCATTACCCTCAGGCGTTCCCTTGTCTCTCACAACCCTCAGACGTTCTCTTGTCTCGTACTACCATCAGACATTTGCTTGTCTCCCACTACCCTCATACGTTCCCCTGTCTCCCGCTAGCCTGAGACGTTTCCTTGTCTCCCACTACTCTCAGACGTTCACTTGTCTCCCACTACCCTCAGCCGTTCCTTTGTCTCGCACTACCCTGAGGCGTTCCCTTGTCTCCCACTACCTTCAGACGTTCCTTTGTCTCCAACGACCCTTAGACGTTCCCTTGTCTTCCGCTACCCCCAGACGTTCCCTTGCCTCCCACAATCCTTAGACGTTGTTTTGTCTCCCACTACCCTCAGATGTTCCCTTGTCTTCCACTACCCTCAGACGTTCCCTTGTCTCCCACTACCCTCAGATGTTCCCTTGTCTTCCACTACCCTCAGACGTTCCCTTGTCTCCCACTACCCTCAGACGTTCCCATGTCTCTCTCTAACTTCAGACGTTCCTTTGTCTCGCACTACCCTAAGACGTTCCTTTGTCTACCACTACGCTCAGACGTTTCCTTGTCTCCCACTACCCTCAGACGTTCCCTTGTCTCCAACTACCTTCAGACGTTCCCTTGTCTCCCGCTACCATCAGACGTTCTCTTGTCTGCCACTACCCTTAGACGTTCCTTTGTCTCCCATCACCCTCAGACGTTCCCTTGTCTACGACTACCCTCAAACGTTCCCTTGTCTCCCACTGCCCTGAGACGTTCCCTTGTCTCCCACTACCCTAAGACGCTCCTCTGTCTCCCACTACCCTCATACGTTCCCTTGTCTCCCACTACCCTCACACTTTCACTTGTCTGCCGCTACTTCCAGACGTCCCTTTGTCTCCAACTACCCTCAGACATTCCCTTATCTTCCACTACCCTCAGACGTTCCCTTGTCTGCCTCTACCCTCAGACGTTCCTATGTCTTCCACTACCTTCAGACGTTCCTTTGTCTCCCACTACTCTCAGACGTTCCCTTGCCTCCCGCTACCTTCAGACGTTCCCTTGTCTCCCACTTCCATCAGACGCTCCTTTGTCTCACACTACCCTCAGACATTTCCTTGTCTCCCAATACCCTCAGACGATCCCTTGTCTCCCACTACCTTTAGAAGTTCCGTTGACTCCCGCTACCCTCCGACGTTCGGTTGTCTCCCACTACCTTCAGACGTTCCCTTGTCTCCCACTACCATCAGACGTTCCCATGTCTTCCACTACCCTCAGGCGTTCCCTTGTCTCTCACTACCCTCAGACGTTCTCTTGTTTCGTACTACCCTCAGACATTTGCTTGTCTCCCACTACCTTCAGACGTTCCCCTGTCTCCCGCTAGCCTCAGACGTTTCCTTGTCTCCCACTACTCTCAGACGTTCCCTTGTCTCCCACTACCCTCAAACGTTCCTTTGTCTCCCACTACCCTGAGGCGTTCCCTTGTCTCCCACTACCCTCAGACGTTCTCTTGTCTCAAACTAACTTCAGACGTTCCTTTGTCTCCAACGGCCCTTAGACGTTCCCTTGTCTTTCGCTACTCCCAGACGTTCACTTGCCTCCCACAATCCTTAGACGCTTTTTTGGCTCCCACTACCCTGAGACGTTCCCTTGTCTCCCACTACCCTCAGACGTTCCCTTGTCTCCCACTACCTTCTGACGTTCCTTTGTCTCCCACTACACTCAGATGTTCCCTTGTCTTCCACTACCCTCAGACGTTCCATTGTCTCCCACTACCCACAGACGATCCCATGTTTCTCACTACCTTCAGACGTTCCTTTGTCTCCCACTACCCTCAGACTTTCCTCTGTTTACCACTACCCTCAGACGTTCCCTTGTCTCCCACTACCCTCAGACGTTCCCCTCTCTCAAGCTACCCTCAGACGTTTCCTTGTCTACCACTACCCTCAGACGTTCCTTTGTTTCCCACTACCTTCAGACGTTCCTTTGTCTCCCCCTACCCTCAGAAGTTCCTTTGTCTCCCACTCTCCTTAGACGCTCCTATGTCTCCCACTACCCTCAGACGTTCCCTTGTCTCCCACTTCCCTCAGACATTCCTTTTTCTCCCACTACCTTCAGACGTTCCCTTGTCTCCCGCTACCATCAGACGTTCTCTTGTCTCCCACAACCCTCAGACGTTCCTTTGCCTCCCACCACCCTCAGACGTTCCCTTGTCTCAGAATGCTTTCAGTCGTTCCCTTGTCTCCCACTAACTAAGACGCTCCTCTATCTCCACATACCCTCAGACGTTCCCTTGTCTCCCACTACCCTAAACCGTTCTCTTGTCTGCCATTACTTTCAGACGTTCTTTTGTCTCCCACTACCCTAAGACGTTCCCTTATCTTCCACTTCCCTCGGACGTTCCCTTGTCTCCCACTCCCCTAAGACGTTCCCTTGTCTCCCACTACCTTCAGACGTTCCTTTGTCTCCCACTACCCTTAATCGTTCTCTTGTCTGCCATTACTTTCAGACGTTCCTTTGTCTCCCACTACCCTCAGACGTTCCCTTCTCTTCCACTTCCCTCAGACGTTCCCTTGTCTCCCACTACCCTAAGACGTTCCCTTCTCTCCCACTACCTTCAGACGTTCCTTTGTCTCCCACTACCCTCAGAAGTTCCTTTGTCTCCCACTATCCTTAGACGCTGCTATGTCTCCCACTACCCTCAGACGTTCCCTTGTCTCCCACTACCATAAGACGTTCCCTTCTCTCCCACTACCTTCAGACGTTCCTTTGTCTCCCACTACCCTCAGAAGTTCCTTTGTCTCCCACTATCCTTAGACGCTGCTATGTCTCCCACTACCCTCAGACGTTCCCTTATCTTCCACTTCCCTCGGACGTTCCCTTGTCTCCCACTCCCCTAAGACGTTCCCTTGTCTCCCACTACCCTCAGACGCTCCTTTGTCTCCAACTATCCTGAGACGTACCCTTGTCTCCCACTACCCTCAGTCGTTCCCTTGTCTCCCACTACCTTCAGACGTTCAGTTGTCTCCCACTACCCTCATTCGCTCCTTTGTCTCCCGCTACCCTCAGACGTTTCCTTGTCTCCCACTGCCTTCACAGGTTCCCTTGTCTCCCACTACCCTCAGACGTTCCCTTGTCTCCCGCTACCCTCAGACGTTCCCTTGTCTTCCACTACCCTCATACGTTCCCTTGTCTCCCGCTACCATCAGACGTTCCCTTGCCACCCACTACCCTCATTCGCTCCTTTTTCTCACACTACCCTAAGACGTTCTCTTGTCTCCTACTACCTTCAGACGTTCCTTTGCCTCCTACTACCGTCAGACGTTCCCTTGTCTTCCACTACCCTCAGACGTTCCCTTGTCTCCCACTACCTTCAGACGTTCCTTTGTCATACACTGCCCTCAGATGTTCCCTTGTCTCCCACTACCCTCAGCCGTTCTCTTGTCTCCCACTACCTTCAGACGTTCCTTTGTCTCCCACTGCCCTCAGACGTTCCCTTGTCTCCCGCTACCCTCAGATGTTCCTTTGTCTCCCACTACACTCAGACGTTCCCTTGTCTCCCGCTACCCTCAGACGTTGCTTTGTCTCCCACTACCCTAAGACGTTCCTTTGTCTCCAACTACCCTCAGACGTTCACTTGTCTCCGGCTACCCTCAGACGTTCCCTTGTCTCGCACTACTCTCAGACGTTCCCTTGTCTCCCGCTACTCTCAGACGTTCCTTTGTCTCCCACTACCCTCAGAAGTTCCTTTGTCTCCCACTATCCTTAGACGCTGCTATGTCTCCCACTACCCTCAGACGTTTCCTTGTCTCCCAATACCCTCAGAAGTTCCCTTGTCTCCCGCTACCATCAGACTTTCCCATGCCTCCCACTACCCTCAGACGCTCCTTTGTCTCCAACTACCCTAAGACGTACCCTTGTCTCCCACTACCCTCAGTCGTTCCCTTGTCTCCCACTACCTTCAGACGTTCAGTTGTCTCCCACTACCCCCAGACGTTCCCTTGTCTCCCACTAACCTCAGACGTTCCCTTCTCTCCCACTATCCTCAGACGTTCTCTTCTCTCCCGCTACCCTCAGACGTTCCCTTGTCTTCCACTACCCTCAGACGTTTCTTTGTCTCCCACTACCATCAGACGCTCCTCTGTCTCCCGCTTACCTCAGACGTTTCCTTGTCTCCCACTACCCTCAGACGTTCCCTTGTCTGCCACTACCCTCAGACGTTCCCTTGTCTCCCGCAACCATCAGACGTTCCCTTGTCTCCCACTACACTCAGACGTTCCCTTGTCTCCCGCTACCATCAGACTTTTCCTTGTGTCTCTCTACCCTCAGACGTTCTCCTGTCTCCCTCTACCTTCAGACGTTCCTTTGCCTCCAACTACCCTCAGACGTACGCTTGTCTTCCATTACCCTCAGACGTTCCCTTGTCTCCCACTGCCCTCAGACGTTCCCTTGTCTCCAACTACCCTCAGACGTTCCGTTGTCTCCCACTACCTTCAGACGTTCCCTTGTCTCCCACTACCATCAGGCGTTCCCTTGTCTCCCACTACCTTCAGACGTTCCTTTGTCTTCCACTACCCTCAGACGTTCCCTAGTCTTCCACTACCTTCAGACGTTCCCTTGTCTCCCACTACCTTCAGACGTTCATTTATCTCCCACTACCCTCAGACGTTCCCTTGTCTCCCACTACCTTCAGACGTTCCTTTGTCTTCCACTACCCTCAGACGTTCCCTAGTCTTCCACTACCTTCAGACGTTCCCTTGTCTCCCACTACCTTCAGACGTTCATTTATCTCCCACTACCCTCAGACGTTCCCCTGTCTCCAGTACCCTAAGACGTTCCCTTCTCTCCCACTACCCTTAGACGTTCCATTGTCTCCCGCTACCCTCAGACGTCCCCTTGTCTCCCGCTACCTTCAGACGTTCCCTTGTTTCCCACTACCCTCAGACGTTCCCTTGTCTCCCGCTACCATCTGACGTTCACTTGTCTCCCACTACCCTCAGACGTTCCCTTGTCTTCCATTACCCTCAGACGTTCCCTTGTCACCCGCTACCATCAGACGTTCCCTTGTCTCCCGCTACCCTAAGACGCTCCTTTGTCTCCCACTACCCTCAGACGTTCCCCTGTCTTTCACTATCCTCAGACGTTACCTTGTCTCCCACAGCCCTCAGACGTTCCCTTGTCTCTCACTACCCTCAGATGCTCCTTTGTCACCCACTACCCACAGACGTTCCCTCTTCTTACACTACCCTCAGACGTTCCCTTGTCTCCCACTACCTTAAGACGTTCCCTTGTCTCCCACTACCTTCAGACGCTCGCTTGTCTCTCGCTACCCTCAGACACTCCCTTGTCTCCCGGTACCCTCAGACGCTCCCTCGTCTTGCGCTACGGTCAGACGCTCCCTCGTCTTCCGCTACCCTCAGATGCTCCCTCGTCTTCCGCCACGCTGAGACGCTCCCTCGTCTCCAGCTACTTTCAAACGCTGCCTCGTCCCCCACTACCCTCAGATGGTCCCTCGTCTCCCACTACCCTTAGACGATCCCCCGTCTCCCACTACCCTCAGACGCTGCCTCGTCTCCCGCCACCTTCAGACGCTGCCTCGTCTCCCACTACCCTCAGCCGCTCCCTCGTCTCTCGCTACCCTCAGACGCTCTTTCGTCTCCCGGTACCCTCAGACGCTCCCTCGTCTTGCGCTACGCTCAGACGCTCCCTCGTCTCCTGCTACCCTGAGACGATCCCTCGTCTTCAGCTACGCTTAGACGCTGCCTCGTCTCCCTCTACTCTCAGACGCTCCCTCGTCTCCCACTACCCTCAAACGCTTCCTCGTCTCCCACTACCCTCAGACGCTGCGTCGTCTCCCGCTACTCTCAGGCGTTCCCTTTTGTCCCACTATCCTGAGATTTTCCCTTGTCTCCCACTACCCTCAAACGTTCCCTTGTCTTCCTCTACCCTCAGACGTTCCATTGTCTCCCACTACCTTCAGACGTTTCCCTGTCTCCCGCTACCCTCAGACATTCCCTTGTCTCCCACTACCCTCAGACGTTCCCTTGTCTCCCATTACCCTCAGACGTTCTCTTGTCTCCCGCTACCCTCAGACGTTCCCTTGTCTCCCACTCCCCTCGGACGTTCCCTTGTCTTCCGCTACAATCAGACGTTCCCTTGTCTCCCACTATCCTCAGACGTTCCCCTGTCTCCCACTACCCTCAGACGTTCCCTCGTCTCCCACTACCCTCAGACGTTCCGTTGTCTTCCGCTACCATCAGACGTTCCCTTGAGTCCCACTATCCTCGGACGTTCCCCTGTCTCCCACTACCCTCAGACGTTCCCTCGTCTCCCATTACCCTAAGACTTTCCTTTGTCTCCACTACCCTCAGACGTTCCCTTTTCTCCCACTACCCTCAGACTTTCCATTGTCTCCCGCTACCCTCAGACGTCCCCCTGTCTCCCGCTACCTTCAGACGTTCCCTTGTCTCCCACTAACCACAGACGCTCCATTGTGTCCCACTACCCTCAGACGTTCCCTTGTCTCCCACTAACCTCAGACGCTCCATTGTGTCCCACTACCATCAGACGTTCCCTTGTCTACCAGTACCCTCAGACGGTCCCTTGTCTTCCACTACTCTAAGACGTTCCCTTGTCTCCCACTAACCACAGACGCTCCATTGTGTCCCACTACCCTCAGACGTTCCCTTGTCTCCCACTAACCTCAGACGCTCCATTGTGTCCCACTACCATCAGACGTTCCTTTGTCTAACACCACCCTCAGACGTTCCATTGTCTCCTGCTACCCTCAGACGTTCCCTTGTCTCCCACTACCCTCTGACGTTCCGTTGTCTCCCGCTACCATCAGACTTTCCCTTTTCACCCACTACCCTCAGACGCTCCTTTGTCTCCCACTACCCTCAGACGTTCCCTTGTCTCCCACTACCCTCTGACGTTCCGTTGTCCCCCGCTACCATCAGACTTTCCCTTTTCACCCACTACCCTCAGACGCTCCTTTGTCTCCCACTACCCTCAGACGTTCCCTTGTCTCTCTCTACCCTCAGACGTTCTCTTGTCTCCCACTACCTTCAGAGGTTCCTTTGTCTCCAACTACCCTCAGATGTTCCATTGTCTTCTACTACCCTCAGACGTTCCCTTGTGTCCCACTGCCCTCAGACGTTCCCTTGTCTCCCACTCCCCTCAGGCGCTCCCTCGTCTCCCGCTACCCTCAGACGCTCCCTCGTCTCGCGATACCTTCAGGCGTTGCCTCGTCTCCCACTACCCTCATACGTTCCTTTGTCTCCCACTTCCCTCAGACATTCCCTTGTCTCCCACTTCCCTCAGACGTTCTTTTGTTTCCCATTACCCTCAGACGTTCTCTTGTCTCCCGCTACCCTCAGACGTTCCCTTGTCTCCCACTCCCCTCAGACGTTTCCTTGTCTTCCGCTACCATCAGACGTAACCTTGTCTCCCACTATACTCAGACGTGCCCCTGTCTCCCACTACCCTCAGACGTTCCCTAGTCTCCCACTACCCTCAGACGTTCCCTTGTCTTCGACTACCTTCAGACGTTCTCTTGTCTTCCACTACCCTCAGACGTTCCCTTGTCTCCCACTACTCTCAGACGTTCCCTTGTCTCCTACTACCCTCAGACGTTCCCTTGTCTCCCAATACGTTAAGACGTTCCCTTGTCTCCCACTACCTTCAGACGCTCCCTTGTCTCTCGCTACCCTCAGACACTCCCTCGTCTCCCGGTACCCTCAGACGCTCCCACGTCTTGCGCTACGCTCAGACGCTCCCTCGTCTTCCGCTACCCTCAGATGCTCCCTCGTCTTCCGCCACGCTGAGACGCTCCCTCGTCTCCAGCTGCTTTCAAACGCTGCCTCGTCCCCCACTACCCTCAGATGGTCCCTCGTCTCCCACTACCCTTAGACGATCCCCCGTCTCCCACTACCCTCAGACTCTCCCTCGTCTCCCGCCACCTTCAGACGCTGCCTCGTCTCCCACTACCCTCAGCCGCTCCCTCGTCTCTCGCTACCCTCAGACGCTCCCTCTTCTCCCGGTACCCTCAGACGCTCCCTCGTCTTGCGCTACGCTCAGACGCTCCCTCGTCTCCTGCTACCCTGAGACGCTCCCTCGTCTTCAGCTACGCTCAGACGCTGCCTCGTCTCCCTCTACTCTCGGACGCTCCCTCGTCTCCCACTACCCTCAAACGCTTCCTCGTCTCCCACTACCCTTAGACGCTCCCTCGTCTCCCACTACCCTCATACGCTCCGTCGTCTCCCGCTACCCTCAGGCGTTCCCTTTTGTCCCTCTATCCTGAGATTTTCCCTTGTCTCCCACTACCCTCAAACGTTCCCTTGTCTCCCTCTGCCCTCAGACGTTCCCTTGTCTCCCACTACCTTCAGACGTTCCCCTGTCTCCCGCTACCCTCAGACGTTCCCTTGTCTCCCACTACCCTCAGACGTTCCCTTGTCTTCGACTACCTTCAGACGTTCCCTTGTCTTCCACTACCCTCAGACGTTCCCTTGTCTCCCACTACTCTCAGACGTTCCCTTGTCTCCCACTACCCTCAGACGTTCCCTTGTCTTCGACTACCTTCAGACGTTCCCTTGTCTTCCACTACCCTCAGACGTTCCCTTGTCTCCCACTACTCTCAGACGTTCCCTTGTCTCCCATTACCCTCAGACGTTCTCTTGTCTCCCGCTACCCTCAGACGTTCCTTTGTCTCCCACTCCCCTCAGACGTTCCCTTGTCTTCCGCTTCCATCAGACGTTCCCTTGTCTCCCACTATCCTCAGACGTTCCCCTGTCTCCCACTACCCTCAGACGTTCCCTCGTCTCCCACTACCCTCAGACGTTCCCTTCTCTTCGACTACCTTCAGACGTTCCCTTGTCTTCCACTACCCTCAGACGTTCCCTTGTCTCCCACTACTCTCAGACGTTCCCTTGTCTCCCACTACCCTCAGACGTTCCCTTGTCTCCCACTACCTTAAGACGTTCCCTTGTCTCCCACTACCTTCAGACACTCCCTTGTCTCTCACTACCCTCAGATGCTCCCTCGTCTTCAACTACCCTCAGATGCTCCCTCGTCTTCCGCCACGCTGAGACGCTCCCTCGTCTCCAGCTACTTTCAAACGCTGCCTCGTCCCCCACTACCCTCAGATGGTCCCTCGTCTCCCATTACCCTTAGACGATCCCCCGTCTCCCACTACCCTCAGACGCTGCCTCGTCTCCCGCCACCTTCAGACGCTGCCTCGTCTCCCACTACCCTCAGCCGCTCCCTCGTCTCCCGCTACCCTCAGATGCTTCCTCGTCTCCCACTACCCTCAGATGCTTCCTCGTCTCCCACTACCCTCATACGCTCCGTCGTCTCCCGCTACCCTCAGGCGTTCGCTTTTGTCCCACTATTCTGAGATTTTCGCTTGTCTCCCACTACCTTCAGACGTTCCCCTGTCTCCCGCTACCCTCAGACATTCCCTTGTCTCCCACTACCCTCAGACGTTCCCTTGTCTCCCACTACCTTCAGACGTTCCCCTGTCTCCCGCTACCCTCAGACATTCCCTTGTCTCCCGCTACCCTCAGACATTCCCTTGTCTCCCACTACCCTCAAACGTTCCCTTGTCTCCCTCTACCCTCAGACGTTCCCTTGTCCCCCACTACCCTCAGATGGTCCCTCGTCTCCCATTACCCTTAGACGATCCCCCGTCTCCCACCACCCTCAGACGCTGCCTCGTCTCCCGCCACCTTCAGACGCTGCCTCGTCTCCCACTACCCTCAGCCGCTCCCTCGTCTCCCGCTACCCTCAGATGCTTCCTCGTCTCCCACTACCCTCAGACGCTCCCTCGTCTCCCACTACCCTCATACGCTCCGTCGTCTCCCGCTACCCTCAGGCGTTCGCTTTTGTCCCACTATTCTGAGATTTTCCCTTGTCTCCCACTACCTTCAGACGTTCCCCTGTCTCCCGCTACCCTCAGACATTCCCTTGTCTCCCACTACCCTCAGACGTTCCCTTGTCTCCCATTACCCTCAGACGTTCTCTTGTCTCCCGCTACCCTCAGACGTTCCCTTGTCTCCCACTCCCTTCATACGTTCTCTTGTCTTCCGCTACCATCAAACGTTCCCTTGTCTCCCACTACCCTCAGACGTTCCCTCGTCTCCCACTACCCTCAGACGTTCCCTTGTCTTCGACTACCTTCAGACGTTCCCTTGTCTTCCACTACCCTCAGACGTTCCCTTGTCTCCCACTACTCTCAGACGTTCCCTTGTCTCCCTCAACCCTCAGACGTTCCCTTGTCTCCCACTACCTTAAGACGTTCCCTTGTCTCTCACTACCTTCAGACGCTCCCTTGTCTCTCACTACCCTCAGATGCTCCCTCGTCTCCCGCTACCCTCAGACGTTCTCTTGTTTCCCGCTACCCTCAGACGTTCCCTTGTCTCCCACTTCCCTCATACGTTCCCTTGTCTTCCGCTACCATCAGACGTTCCCTTGTCTCCCACTACCCTCAGACGTTCCCTCGTCTCCCACTACCCTCAGACGTTCCCTTGTCTTCGACTACCTTCAGACGTTCCCTTGTCTTCCACTACCCTCAGACGTTCCCTTGTCTCCCACTACTCTCAGACGTTCCCTTGTCTCCCACTACCCTCAGACGTTCCCTTGTCTCCCACTACCTTAAGACGTTCCCTTGTCTCCCACTACCCTCAGACGCTCCCTCGTCCCCCACTACCCTCAGATGGTCCCTCATCTCCCATTACCCTTAGACGATCCCCCGTCTCCCACTACCCTCAGACGCTGCCTCGTCTCCCGCCACCTTCAGACGCTGCCTCGTCTCCCACTACCCTCAGCCGCTCCCTCGTCTCCCGCTACCCTCAGATGCTTCCTCGTCTCCCGCTACCTTCAGACGCTCCCTCGTCTCCTGCTACCCTGAGACGCTCCCTCGTCTTCAGCTACGCTCAGACGCTGCCTCGTCTCCCTCTACTCTCAGACGCTCCCTCGTCTCCCACTACCCTCAGACGCTCCCTCGTCTCCCAGTACCCTCATACGCTGCGTCGTCTCCCGCTACCCTCAGGCGTTCCCTTTTGTCCCACTATCCTGAGACTTTAACTTGTCTCCCACTACCCTCAGACGCTCCCTCGTCTCCCACTACCCTCAGGCGCTCTCTCGTCTCCCGCTACCCTCAGACGTTCCCTTCTCACCCACTACTCTCAGACGTTCCCTTGTCTCCTACTACCCTCAGACGTTCCCTTGTCTCCCACTACCTTAAGACGTTCCCTTGTCTCCCACTACCTTCAGACGCTCCCTTGTCTCTCGCTACCCTCAGACACTCCCTCGTCTCCCGGTACCCTCAGACGTTCCCTCGTCTTGCGCTACGCTCAGACGCTCCCTCGTCTTCCGCTACCCTCAGATGCTCCCTCGTCTTCCGCCACGCTGAGACGCTCCCTTGTCTCCAGCTACTTTCAAACGCTGCCTCGTCCCCCACTACCCTCAGATGGTCCCTCGTCTCCCACTACCCTTAGACGATCCCCCGTCTCCCACTACCCTCAGACTCTCCCTCGTCTCCCGCCACCTTCAGACGCTGCCTCGTCTCCCTCTACCCTCAGCCGCTCCCTCGTCTCTCGCTACCCTCAGACGCTCCCTCTTCTTCCGGTACCCTCAGACGCTCCCTCGTCTTGCGCTACGCTCAGACGCTCCCTCGTCTCCTGCTACCCTGAGACGCTCCCTCGTCTTCAGCTACGCTCAGACGCTGCCTCGTCTCCCTCTACTCTCGGACGCTCCCTCGTCTCCCACTACCCTCAGACGCTCCCTCGTCTCCCACTACCCTCATACGCTCCGTCGTCTCCCGCTACCCTCAGGCGTTCCCTTTTGTCCCACTATCCTGAGATTTTCCCTTGTCTCCCACTACCCTCAAACGTTCCCTTGTCTCCCTCTACCCTCAGACATTCCCTTGTCTCCCACTACCCTCAGACGTTCCCTTGTCTTCGACTACCTTCAGACGTTCCCTTGTCTTCCACTACCCTCAGACGTTCCCTTGTCTCCCACTACTCTCAGACGTTCCCTTGTCTCCCACTACCCTCAGACGTTCCCTTGTCTTCGACTACCTTCAGACGTTCCCTTTTCTTCCACTACTTTCAGACGTTCCCTTGTCTCCTACTACTCTCAGACGTTCCCTTGTCTCCCATTACCCTCAGACGTTCTCTTGTCTCCCGCTACCCTCAGACGTTCCCTTGTCTCCCACTCCCCTCAGACGTTCCCTTGTCTTCCGCTACCATCAGACGTTCCCTTGTCTCCCACTATCCTCAGACGTTCCCCTGTCTCCCACTACCCTCAGACGTTCCCTCGTCTCCCACTACCCTCAGACGTTCCCTTCTCTTCGACTACCTTCAGACGTTCCCTTGTCTTCCACTACCCTCAGACGTTCCCTTGTCTCCCACTACTCTCAGACGTTCCCTTGTCTCCCACTACCCTCAGACGTTCCCTTGTCTCCCACTACCTTAAGGCGTTCCCTTGTCTCCCACTACCTTCAGACGCTCCTTTGTCTCTCACTACCCTCAGATGCTCCCTCGTCTCCCGCTACCCTCAGACGCTCCCTCGTCTTCCGCTACCCTCAGATGCTCCCTCGTCTTCCGCCACGCTGAGACGCTCCCTCGTCTCCAGCTAATTTCAAACGCTGCCTCGTCCCCCACTACCCTCAGATGGTCCCTCGTCTCCTATTACCCTTAGACGATCCCCCGTCTCCCACTACCCTCAGACGCTGCCTCGTCTCCCGCCACCTTCAGACGCTGCCTCGTCTCCCACTACCCTCAGCCGCTCCCTCGTCTCCCGCTACCCTCAGATGCTTCCTCGTCTCCCACTACCCTCAGCCGCTCCCTCGTCTCCCACTACCCTCAGACGCTGCCTCGTCTCCCGCCACCTTCAGACGCTGCCTCGTCTCCCACTACCCTCAGCCGCTCCCTCGTCTCCCGCTACCCTCAGATGCCTCCTCGTCTCCCACTACCCTCAGACGCTCCCTCGTCTCCCACTACCCTCATACGCTCCGTCGTCTCCCGCTACCCTCAGGCGTTCGCTTTTGTCCCACTATTCTGAGATTTTCACTTGTCTCCCGCTACCCTCAATCGTTCCCTTGTCTCCCTCTACCCTAAGACGTTCCCTTGTCTCCCACTACCTTCAGACGTTCCCCTGTCTCCCACTACCCTCAGACATTCCCTTGTCTCCCACTACCCTCAGATGTTCCCTTGTCTCCCATTACCCTCAGACGTTCTCTTGTCTCCCGCTACCCTCAGACGTTCCCTTGTCTCCCACTCCCCTCAGACGTTCCCTTGTCTTCCGCTACCATCAGACGTTCCCTTGTCTCCCACTATCCTCAGACGTTCCCCTGTCTCCCACTACCCTCAGACGTTCCCTCGTCTCCCACTACCCTCAGACGTTCCCTTGTCTTCGACTACCTTCAGACGTTCCCTTGTCTTCCACTACCCTCAGACGTTCCCTTGTCTCCCACTACCCTCAGACGTTCCCTTGTCTCCCACTACCTTAAGACGTTCCCTTGTCTCCCACTACCTTCAGACGCTCCCTTGTCTCTCACTACCCCCAGATGCTCCCTCGTCTCCCGCTACCCTCAGACTGTTAGGTAAGACACATATGCAACAGTTAGGTATCTTTATTATGAAACGTTTCGCCTACACAGTAGGCTTCTTCAGTCAAGTACAGAAAAGTTGATAGAAGCAGAAGATACTTGAAGACGATGTAATCAGTCCATCACCCTTAAAGTTTTGAGGTGGTCAGTCCCTCAATCTGGAGAAGAGCATTGTTCCATAGTATGAAACAATATGGAGATGAAGTGACAGGATGGAGCTTTTTATAGCGCCAAGAGGTGAGACGTAGGCCACTAGGAGAGGTAAGAACTCAGATGTTGAGAAGTCAGGTCCCTCTCAAATCCAGCCGCTCTCACTAGTGGAAGTTGATTGCAGGTCTGTACCAAGATACCCTTGTGAGGGCAGTGTCTGTCAGACACTACCCTCAGACGCTCCCTCGTCTTCCGCTACCCTCAGATGCTCCCTCGTCTTCCGCCACGCTGAGACGCTCCCTCGTCTCCAGCTACTTTCAAACGCTGCCTCGTCCCCCACTACCCTCAGATGGTCCCTCATCTCCCATTACCCTTAGACGATCCCCCGTCTCCCACTACCCTCAGACGCTGTCTCGTCTCCCGCCACCTTCAGACGCTGCCTCGTCTCCCACTACCCTCAGCCGCTCCCTCGTCTCCCGCTACCCTCAGATGCTTCATCGTCTCCTGCTACCTTCAGACGCTCCCTAGTCTCCTGCTACCCTGAGACGCTCCCTCGTCTTCAGCTACGCTCAGACGCTGCCTCGTCTCCCTCTACTCTCAGACGCTCCCTCGTCTCCCACTACCCTCAGACGCTCCCTCGTCTCCCACTACCCTCATACGCTGCGTCGTCTCCCGCTACCCTCAGGCGCTCTCTCGTCTCCCGCTACCCTCAGACGC
This sequence comes from Cherax quadricarinatus, assembly GCF_038502225.1. Taxonomy (NCBI): domain Eukaryota; kingdom Metazoa; phylum Arthropoda; class Malacostraca; order Decapoda; family Parastacidae; genus Cherax; species Cherax quadricarinatus. The sequence continues at coordinate 56,772,625 of NC_091299.1, read as the reverse complement.
TTCCTCGTCTCCCACTACCCTCACACGCTCCCTCGTCTCACACTACCCTCAGACGCTCCCTCGTCTCCCACTACCCTCAGACGCTCCCTCGTCTCCCACTACCCTCAGACGCTCCTTCGTGTCCCACTACCCTCAGGCGCTCTCTCGTCTCCCGCTACCTTCAGACGCTTCCTCGTCTCCCACTACCCTCACACGCTCCCTCGTCTCACACTACCCTCAGACGCTGCCTCGTCTCCCACTACCCTCCGACGTTCCTTTGTCTCCCACTACCCTCCCACGTTCCCTTGTCTCCCACTACCCTCAGACGTTCCCTTGTCTCCCACTACCCTCAGACGTTCCCCTGTCTCCCGCTACCCTCAGACGTTCCCTTGCCTCCCACTACCGTCAGACGTTCCCTTGTCTCCCACTACCCTCAGACGTTCCCTTGTCTCCCGCTACACTCATACGTTCCCTTGTCTCCCACTCCCCTCAGACGTTCCCTTGTCTCCCGCTACCATCAGACTTTCCCTCGTCTCCCACTACCCTCAGACGTTCCCTCGTCTCCGGCTTCCCTCAGACGCTCCCTTGTCTCTATCCTCAGACGCTCCCTCGTCTCCCACTACCCTCAGACGCTCCCTCGTCTCCCGCTTCCCTCAGACGCTCCTCATCTCCGACAACCCTCAGACGCTCCCTCATCTCCGACAACCCTCAGACGCTGCCTCATCTCCCGCTTCCCACAGACGCTCCCTCATCTCCGACAACCCTCAGACGCTGCCTTGTCTCCCACATTCTAATCACAACCATAGGTTTGGAAACTACTGTTCTTTTGTCACATTTTCTCTTCCCAGGTCTTCCTTTCTGTTCTTTCTTCCTCTATCTGATCTTCCCCTAAGAGTTCATCTCTCCTTCATTCCTAGTTTTCTACTTACCAGTGGCGCATGATGGATTTTTGTCTAGTGTGTTTGGGGGGGGAGGGGGAGAGAGGAATTCTTCTGCTGTTTGTGAAATTTCTCAAACCAACGGGCATTCGTAACCACTGGTCAGCTTGTTAATGGAAATTAGCTATTAACTGAAAAAAGTAAAGAAAACGTTTATGTATCTAAGGAAGGTGACTTCAACTCCCTTAGCCACACATCCCTTGGTTGCGTCACTACTCGTGAGTGTCTTCGTAAAAACAATTCGTAATGACTTTGCGGCTCCCTCTACATGTGATCCTCCCTTTAAAGGCAGAGATTCTAATTTTCCTCTCGTTGCTCCCAGAACATAAGAACGAACACTGCAGCAGGCCTGTTGGCCCATACTAGGCAGGTCCTTTACAATTCATCCCACTAACAAAACATTTGCCCAACCCAATTTTCAATGCCACCCAAGAAATAAGCTCTGATGTGAAAGTCCCACTCAAATCCAACCCCTCCCACTCATGTACTTATCCAACCTAAATTTGAAACTACCCAAAGTCCCAGCCTCAATAACCCAACTAGGTAGACTGTTCCACTCATCAACTACCCTATTTCCAAACCAATACTTTCCTATGTATTGAAATGCGGTAACATTCATTGACAACTGGGACCTCTTCTATGGCAGAAATGACATGTATGCCAGGGATGGGGTTCACTTATCTAGGTGTGGGGTGGGAGCACTGGCCAACGCAGTGGAGGGAGCTGTTAGGTCTTTAAACTAGGAATAGTTAGTGGTATGGGTTTTTGCGGGAAAACTGTGAAGTCTCAGGGTAGTAATATGAGTACTAGGAGAACTAGTAATAGGCAAAATGAGGTAGATATTGGTAAGCCAGTGGCACTAATTGACAAGGACAGTAATAGGTTTAGTGGAATAACAGAAAGGAGCAGAAAGGGTAAAGAGAGAGGAGGGACTTTAAGTATTTATTTCACAAACAGTCGCAGTGCTAGGAATAAGATGGACGAGTTGAGACTAGTTGCTAGTGCAGGTAACATAGATGTATTTGCCATTACATAAGAACATAAGAAAGGAGGAACACTGCAGCAGGCCTGCTGGCCCATACTAGGCAGGTCCTTTACAATTCATCCCACTAACAAACATTTGACCTACCCAATTTTCAATGCTACCCAAGAAATAAGCTCTGATGTGCAAGTCCCACTCAAATCCAACCCATCCCACTCATGTATTTATCCAACCTAAATTTGAAACTACCCAAAGTCCTAGCCTCAATAACCCAACTAGGTAGACTGTTCAACTCATCTACTACCCTATTTCCAAACCAATACTTTCCTATGTCCTTTCTAAATCTAAACTTATCTAATTTAAATCCATTACTGCGGGTTCTCTCTTGGAGAGATATCCTCAAGACCTTGTTAATATCCCCTTTATTAATACCTATCTTCCACTTATACACTTCGATCAGGTCTCCCCTCATTCTTCGTCTAACAAGTGAATGTAACTTAAGAGTCTTCAATCTTTCTTCATAAGGAAGATTTCTAATGCTATGTATTAATTTAGTCATCCTACGCTGAATGTTTTCTAACGAATTTATGTCCATTCTGTAATATGGAGACCAGAATTGAGCTGCATAATCTAGGTGAGGCCTTACTAATGATGTATAAAGCTGCAGTATGACCTCTGGACTTCTGTTGCTTACACTTCTTGATATAAATCCCAGTAATCTATTTGCCTTATTACGTACGCTTAGGCATTGCTGTCTTGGTTTAAGGTTGCTGCTTACCATAACCCCTAAGTCCTTTTCGCAATCTGTATGGTTAAGTTCTACATTATTTAACTTATAAGTGCTAGGGTTATGGACACTCCCGAGCTTCAGAACCTTGCATTTATCTACATTGAACCGCATCTGCCACTTTTCTGACCAAGAGTAGAGTTTGTCTAAATCCTCCTGAAGTTCCCTAACATCTACGTTTGAATCGATTATCCTACCTATCTTCGTGTCATCGGCGAATTTGCTCATATCACTAGTAATTCCTTCATCAAGATCATTGATATATATTATAAACAACAACGGGCCCAAGACTGATCCCTGTGGAACGCCACTTGTTACTGATCCCCACTCGGATTTAACCCCATTTATGGACACTCTTTGCTTCCTGTCTGTGAGCCATGATTCGATCCACGAGAGCACCCTTCCCCCAATGCCATGAGCTGCTACTTTCTTCAACAGTCTTTGGTGCGGAACTCTATCAAATGCCTTACTAAAATCTAAGTAAATAATATCAAATTCTTTATCGTGGTCAACAGCCTCAAAAGCTTTACTGAAGAAAGTTAATAAATTAGTTAGACAAGACCGGCCTCTTGTGAATCCATGCTGAGTATCATTAATCAAGCTATGCTTATCGAGATGGCTTCTTATAATCTCAGCTATAATTGACTCTAGTAATTTGCCTACAATTGAGGTCAGGCTTATTGGGCGGTAATTTGACGGTAACGACTTGTCCCCTGTTTTAAAAATAGGAATTACATTAGCCATCTTCCACATATCAGACACTGCACCTGTTTGAAGAGATAAATTAAAAATATTAGTTAATGGTTCACAGACTTCCATTTTGCATTCCTTTAGAACCCTTGAAAAAACCTCATCAGGACCCGGTGACTTATTTTGCTTCAGTCTGTCTATCTGCTTCACAACCATTTCACTAGTGACTGTGATGTTACATAATTTATCTTCTTCTGATCCACTATAAAAATTAATTACCGGAATATTATTAGTGTCTTCCTGTGTAAAAACCGAGAGAAAATAATTATTTAAAATTGAGCACATTTCATTCTCTTTGTCAGTAAGATGCCCATAGTTATTTTTAAGGGGACCTATCTTATCTCTGGCTTTTGTTCTATAGACCTGGAAAAAACTTTTTGGTTTAGTTTTAGAATCCCTAGCAACTTTAATTTCATAGTCCCTTTTAGCTTTTCTTATCCCCTTTTTAATGTCCCTCTTAATGTCAATATACTGATTCATAAGATGACCCTCGCCTCTTTTGATACGCCTATAAATTCCTTTCTTATGCCCTAGTAGATATTTCAGCCTATTATTCATCCATTTTGGGTCATTTCTATTTGATCTAATTTCCTTATAAGGGATAAACGTTGTTTGAGCAGCATGTATTGTGTTCAGAAAACTGTCATATTGATAGCTCTCTTCGTTACCCCAGTCAACAGATGATAAGTGTTCTCTAAGCCCATCGTAATTTGCTAAGCGAAAATCTGGGACTGTTACTGAGTTATCCCTACTATCATACTTCCATTCAATTCTACATGTAATTGATTTGTGGTCGCTAGCACCCAGTTCCTCTGAAACTTCTAAATTATTAACAAGGGATTCATTGTTTGCCAGAACTAAGTCAAGCAGGTTATTACCCCTTTGTAGGTTCTGTCACAAACTGCTTCAAAAAACAATCCTGAACTACTTCTAAGAAATCGTATGATTCTAAATTCCCAGTCAAGAAATTCCAATCAATATGACTAAAGTTAAAGTCTCCTAGAATTACTACATTATCGTGCCTTGTGGCCCTAACAATTTCCTCCCATAGTAGTCTCCCCTGGTCCCTATCTAAATTTGGGGGACGGTATATCACACCTAAAATTAATTTTTCATGTCCCTCTGAAAATTCTATCCAAACAGACTCTGTATGTGTTACTTCAGACCTAATACCCGTTTTTATGCAACAGTTCAAGCGATCTCGGACATACAATGCCACCCCACTCCCCTTCCCGATACTTCTATCTACTTGGAACAATTTAAAACCCTGAATGTGACATTCTGCAGGCATGTCCCGACTTTTTGAATTAAACCACGTCTCAGTAATGGCAAATACATCTATGTTACCTGCACTAGCAACTAGTCTCAACTCGTCCATCTTATTCCTAGCACTGCGACTATTTGTGTAATAAATATTTAATGACCCTCCTATCTCTTTACCCTTTCTGCTCCTTTCTGTTATTCCACTAAACCTATTACTGTCATTGTCAATTAGTGCCACTGGCTTTCCAATATCCTCCTCATTTTGCCTATTACTAGTTCTCCTAGTACTCATGTTACTACCCTGCGACTTCACAGTTTTCCCGCCAAAACCCATACCACTAACTATTCCTAGTTTAAAGACCTAACAGCTCCCTCCACTGCGTTGGCCAGTGCTCCCACCCCACTCCTAGACAAGTGAACCCCATCCCTGGCATACATGTCATTTCTGCCATAGAAGAGGTCCCAGTTGTCAATGAATGTTACCGCATTTTCCTTACAGTATTTGTCCAGCCAGCAATTGACACCAATTGCTCTGGACAACCATTCATTTCCAACTCCTCTCCTTGGCAAAATGCCACATATGACAGGTTTCCCACCCTTCTTCCTAATTATCTCTATTGCTGACCTATACCTGCTAATCAGGTCCTCACTCCTACGTCTGCCAACATCGTTGCCTCCAGCACTGAGACAGATAATAGGATTGCTCCCATTACCTCTCATGATGTCATCCAGACGGCTAACAATATCCTTCATCCCAGCCCCAGGAAAACATACTCTCTGCCTCCTACTCCTATCCTTCAAACAGAATGCCCTATCCATGTACCTAATCTGGCTATCCCCAACAACAACAATGTTTTTACCTTCCTGTCGTCGTCCGTAGTGATGCTCCGAGTAGTCGACTCACATTCGCCAGGTAGCATTACACCACTTGTAGAATTCGTCATGACGTTCTCGATGGTCTTCGTTGGGGTTTCTAGGGATGTCTCACTCACGTCTGCCAATGCTTCCTTGGTGCTCGTTGTGGCATTCCCAGTAGAACACTCACATTCGTCAGGTAGCGCCGAGAATGAGTTGGAAGTTTCCACGGCAGTCTTCTGGTTTCTCGTTGTTTCTGCCTCTCCAACCGTTTTCTTAATCTTCAGCTTGGTTCCATGTTGCCCGACCACTGACCAAGCTCCCCTCTTAACCTGGGGACTAACAACAGGTGGATTACTTCGAATCCTCTTGTTCTCCTCCGTTAAACGCCGTATCTCCAGTTTAGCAACTCTGAGTTCTTCTCTCAGCTGCTGGTAAAGCTGCTCAAGAGAGGGCATCCTGGTTCAGATTCACAGAGAGCACACAAACAGGTCTTCACAGAGCTAAGTACACGTCACCACTGACTAAGTACACGTCACCACTCAAACACTTCACACACTGAGACGTGGTTTAATTCAAAAAGTCGGGACATGCCTGCAGAATGTCACATTCAGGGTTTTAAATTGTTCCAAGTAGATAGAAGTATCGGGAAGTGGGGTGGGGTGGCATTGTATGTCCGAGATCGCTTGAACTGTTGCATAAAAACGGGTATTATGTCTGAAGTAACACATACAGAGTCTGTTTGGATAGAATTTTCAGAGGGGCATGAAAAATTAATTTTAGGTGTGATGTACCGTCCCCCAAATTTAGATAGGGACCAGGGGAGACTACTATGGGAGGAAATTGTTAGGGCCACAAGGCACGATAATGTAGTAATTGAATGGTTTGAAAAACCGACAAGTTGAAGATTGAGACACTTATGCAGCATATGGGAATCTTTATTCAGGAAACGTTTCGCCACACAGTGACTTCATCAGTCCAATACAAAGAGGAAGGCGTAAGGAGAGGAGGAGAATGAGGTAGTCCCTCCAGGTTAAGGGACTGATTACCTCATTCTCCTCCTCTCCTTACGCCTTCCTCTTTGTATTGGACTGATGAAGCCACTGTGTGGCGAAACGTTTCCTGAATAAAGATTCCCATATGCTGCATAAGTGTCTCAATCTTCAATGTAGTAATTCTAGGAGACTTTAACTTTAGTCATATTGATTGGAATTTCTTGACTGGGAATTTAGAATCATACGACTTCTTAGAAGTAGTTCAGGATTGTTTTTTGAAGCAGTTTGTGACAGAACCTACAAGGGGTAACAACCTGCTTGACTTAGTTCTGGCAAACAATGAATCCCTTGTTAATAATTTAGAAGTTTCAGAGGAACTGGGTGCTAGCGACCACAAATCAATTACATTTAGAATTGAATGGAAGTATGATAGTAGGGATAACTCAGTAACAGTCCCAGATTTTCGCTTAGCAGATTACGATGGGCTTAGAGAACACTTATCATCTGTTGACTGGGGTAACGAAGAGAGCTATCAATATGACAGTTTTCTGAACACAATACATGCTGCTCAAAGAACGTTTATCCCTTATAAAGAAATTAGATCAAATAGAAATGACCCAAAATGGATGAATAATAGGCTGAAATATCTACTAGGGCATAAGAAAGGAATTTATAGGCGTATCAAAAGAGGTGAGGGTCATCTTATGAATCAGTATATAGACATTAAGAGGGACATTAAAAAGGGGATAAGAAAAGCTAAAAGGGACTATGAAATTAAAGTTGCTAGGGATTCTATAACTAACCCAAAAAGTTTTTTCCAGGTATATAGAACAAAAGTCAGAGATAAAATAGGTCCCCTTAAAAATAACTATGGGCATCTTACTGACAAAGAGAATGAAATGTGCTTGATTTTAAATAATTATTTTCTCTCGGTTTTTACACAGGAAGACACTAATGATATTCCGGTAATAAATTTTTATAGTGGGCCAGAAGAAGATAAATTATGTAACATCACAGTCACTAGTGAAATGGTTGTGAACCAGATAGACCGACTGAAGCAAAATAAGTCACCGGGTCCTGATGAGGTTTTTTCAAGGGTTCTAAAGGAATGCAAAATGGAAGTCTGTGAACCATTAACTAATATTTTTAATTTATCTCTTCAAACAGGTGTAGTGTCTGATATGTGGAAGATGGCTAATGTAATTCCTATTTTTAAAACAGGGGACAAGTCGTTACCGTCAAATTACCGCCCAATAAGCCTGACCTCAATTGTAGGCAAATTACTAGAGTCAATTATAGCTCAAATTATAAGAAGCCATCTCGATAAGCATAGCTTGATTAATGATACTCAGCATGGATTCACAAGAGGCCGGTCTTGTTTAACTAATTTATTAACTTTCTTCAGTAAAGCTTCTGAGGCTGTTGACCACGATAAAGAATTTGATATTATTTACTTAGATTTTAGTAAGGCATTTGATAGAGTTCCGCACCAAAGACTGTTGAAGAAAGTAGCAGCTCATGGCATTGGGGGAAGGGTGCTCTCGTGGATCGAATCATGGCTCACAGACAGGAAGCAGAGAGTGTCCATAAATGGGGTTAAATCCGAGTGGGGATCAGTAACAAGTGGCGTTCCACAGGGATCAGTCTTGGGCCCGTTGTTGTTTATAATATATATCAATGATCTTGATGAAGGAATTACTAGTGATATGAGCAAATTCGCCGATGACACGAAGATAGGTAGGATAATTGATTCAAACGTAGATGTTAGGGAACTTCAGGAGGATTTAGACAAACTCTACTCTTGGTCAGAAAAGTGGCAGATGCAGTTCAATGTAGATAAATGCAAGGTTCTGAAGCTCGGGAGTGTCCATAACCCTAGCACTTATAAGTTAAATAATGTAGAACTTAGCAATACAGATTGCGAAAAGGACTTGGGGGTTATGGTAAGCAGCAACCTTAAACCAAGACAGCAATGCCTAAGCGTACGTAATAAGGCAAATAGATTACTGGGATTTATATCAAGAAGTGTAAGCAACAGAAGTCCAGAGGTCATACTGCAGCTTTATACATCATTAGTAAGGCCTCACCTAGATTATGCAGCTCAATTCTGGTCTCCATATTACAGAATGGACATAAATTCGTTAGAGTGGTGACGTGTACTTAGCTCTGTGAAGACCTGTTTGTGTGCTCTCTGTGAATCTGAACCAGGATGCCCTCTCTTGAGCAGCTTTACCAGCAGCTGAGAGAAGAACTCAGAGTTGCTAAACTGGAGATACGGCGATTAACGGAGGAGAACAAGAGGATTCGTAGTAGTCCACCTGTTGTGAGTCCCCAGGTTAAGAGGGGAGCTTGGTCAGTGGCCGGGCAACATGGAACCAAGCTGAAGATTAAGAGAACGGTTGGAGAGGCAGAAACAACGAGAAACCAGAAGACTGCCGTGGAAACTTCCAACTCATTCTCGGTGCTACCTGACGAATGTGAGTGTTCTACTGGGAATGCCACAACGAGCACCAAGGAAGCATTGGCAGACGTGAGTGAGACATCCCTAGAAACCCCAACGAAGACCATCGAGAACGTCATGACGAATTCTACAAGTGGTGTAATGCTACCTGGCGAATGTGAGTCGACTACTCGGAGCATCACTACGGACGACGCCAAGGAAGGTAAAAACATTGTTGTTGTTGGGGATAGCCAGATTAGGTACATGGATAGGGAATTCTGTTTGAAGGATAGGAGTAGGAGGCAGAGAGCGTGTTTTCCTGGGGCTGGGATGAAGGATATTGTTAGCCGTCTGGATGACATCATGAGAGGTAATGGGAGCAATCCTATTATCTGTCTCAGTGCTGGAGGCAACGATGTTGGCAGACGTAGGAGTGAGGACCTGATTAGCAGGTATAGGTCAGCAATAGAGATAATTAGGAAGAAGGGTGGGAAACCTGTCATATGTGGCATTTTGCCAAGGAGAGGAGTTGGAAATGAATGGTTGTCCAGAGCAATTGGTGTCAATTGCTGGCTGGACAAATACTGTAAGGAAAATGCGGTAACATTCATTGACAACTGGGACCTCTTCTATGGCAGAAATGACATGTATGCCAGGGATGGGGTTCACTTGTCTAGGTGTGGGGTGGGAGCACTGGCCAACGCAGTGGAGGGAGCTGTTAGGTCTTTAAACTAGGAATAGTTAGTGGTATGGGTTTTGGCGGGAAAACTGTGAAGTCACAGGGTAGTAACATGAGTACTAGGAGAACTAGTAATAGGCAAAATGAGGAGGATATTGGAAAGCCAGTGGCACTAATTGACAATGACAGTAATAGGTTTAGTGGAATAACAGAAAGGAGCAGAAAGGGTAAAGAGACAGGAGGGTCATTAAATATTTATTACACAAATAGTCGCAGTGCTAGGAATAAGATGGACGAGTTGAGACTAGTTGCTAGTGCAGGTAACATAGATGTATTTGTCATTACTGAGACGTGGTTTAATTCAAAAAGTCGGGACATGCCTGCAGAATGTCACATTCAGGGTTTTAAATTGTTCCAAGTAGATAGAAGTATCGGGAAGGGGGGTGGGGTGGCATTGTATGTCCGAGATCGCTTGAACTGTTGCATAAAAACGGGTATTAAGTCTGAAGTAACACATACAGAGTCTGTTTGGATAGAATTTTCAGAGGGACATGAAAAATTAATTTTAGGTGTGATATACCGTCCCCCAAATTTAGATAGGGACCAGGGGAGACTACTATGGGAGGAAATTGTTAGGGCCACAAGGCACGATAATGTAGTAATTCTAGGAGACTTTAACTTTAGTCATATTGATTGGAATTTCTTGACTGGGAATTTAGAATCATACGATTTCTTAGAAGTAGTTCAGGATTGTTTTTTGAAGCAGTTTGTGACAGAACCTACAAGGGGTAATAACCTGCTTGACTTAGTTCTGGCAAACAATGAATCCCTTGTTAATAATTTAGAAGTTTCAGAGGAACTGGGTGCTAGCGACCACAAATCAATTACATGTAGAATTGAATGGAAGTATGATAGTAGGGATAACTCAGTAACAGTCCCAGATTTTCGCTTAGCAGATTACGATGGGCTTAGAGAACACTTATCATCTGTTGACTGGGGTAACGAAGAGAGCTATCAATATGACAGTTTTCTGAACACAATACATGCTGCTCAAAGAACGTTTATCCCTTATAAAGAAATTAGATCAAATAGAAATGACCCAAAATGGATGAATAATAGGCTGAAATATCTACTAGGGCATAAGAAAGGAATTTATAGGCGTATCAAAAGAGGCGAGGGTCATCTTATGAATCAGTATATTGACATTAAGAGGGACATTAAAAAGGGGATAAGAAAAGCTAAAAGGGACTATGAAATTAAAGTTGCTAGGGATTCTAAAACTAACCCAAAAAGTTTTTTCCAGGTATATAGAACAAAAGTCAGAGATAAGATAGGTCCCCTTAAAAATAACTATGGGCATCTTACTGACAAAGAGAATGAAATGTGCTCGATTTTAAATAATTATTTTCTCTCGGTTTTTACACAGGAAGACACTAATAATATTCCGGTAATTAATTTTTATAGTGGATCAGAAGAAGATAAATTATGTTAGGTAAGACACATATGCAACAGTTAGACAACTTTATTCCGAAACGTTTCGCCTACACAGTAGGCTTCTTCAGTCGAATACAGAAAATAGGCAGGAACAGTAGAGATGTGAAGTCGATGTAATCAGTCCATCACCCTTGTAGTCGTAGAATTTGAGGTTGTCAGTCCCTCGGCCTGGAGAAGTTCAGTTCCATAGTCAGGAACTATCTGAAGATCAAGCGACAGTGCGGAGACTTAAATACTGTCGGAAGGAGAGATGCAGAGTAGTAGTAGTAGTAGTAGTAGTAGTGAGAATGTAACCACTGAGACGTCATGTCCGTCTCAGATCCAACACTTCTCACTTGAAAAGCTTGTCCAAGGTGTTTTCTGTACCAAGATGCCATGTGTTGCAGTGTCTGACAAGATGAACATCAAAATGGTATATAATACCGACAGGTTGTTAGGTAAGACACATATGCAACAGTTAGACAACTTTATTCCGAAACGTTTCGCCTACACAGTAGGCTTCTCCAGTCGAATACAGAAAATAGGCAGGAACAGTAGAGATGTGAAGTCGATGTAATCAGTCCATCACCCTTGTAGTCGTAGAATTTGAGGTTGTCAGTCCCTCGGCCTGGAGAAGTTCAGTTCCATAGTCAGGAACTATCTGAAGATCAAGCGACAGTGCGGAGACTTAAATACTGTCGGAAGGAGAGATGCAGAGTAGTAGTAGTAGTGAGAATGTAACCACTGAGACGTCATGTCCGTCTCAGATCCAACCCTTCTCACTTGAAAAGCTTGTCCAAGGTGTTTTCTGTACCAAGATGCCATGTGTTGCAGTGTCTGACAAGATGAACATCAAAATGGTATACAATACCGACAGGTTGTTAGGTAAGACACATATGCAACAGTTAGACAACTTTATTCCGAAACGTTTCGCCTACACAGTAGGCTTCTTCAGTCGAATACAGAAAATAGGCAGGAACAGTAGAGATGTGAAGTCGATGTAATCAGTCCATCACCCTTGTAGTCGTAGAATTTGAGGTTGTCAGTCCCTCGGCCTGGAGAAGTTCAGTTCCATAGTCAGGAACTATCTGAAGATCAAGCGACAGTGCGGAGACTTAAATACTGTCGGAAGGAGAGATGCAGAGTAGTAGTAGTAGTAGTAGTAGTAGTAGTGAGAATGTAACCACTGAGACGTCATGTCCGTCTCAGATCCAACCCTTCTCACTTGAAAAGCTTGTCCAAGGTGTTTTCTGTACCAAGATGCCATGTGTTGCAGTGTCTGACAAGATGAACATCAAAATGGTATACAATACCGACAGGTTGTTAGGTAAGACACATATGCAACAGTTAGACAACTTTATTCCGAAAAAACCATACCCCCGGCCGGGATTGAACCCGCGGTCATAGAGTCTCAAAACTCCAGCCCGTCGCACTAGCCACTAGACCAGCTAGCCACAATAAGATTCATCCAACTAGGTATATTTCTACACCATAGGAAAGTTAGCACAGGCACCTCTGTGACCACAAATGCAAGTTTTTACAGACGAATCTCCAGCTAGCGTGGCCGTGACGAACTCTAGCTCAAGTCCCTTCACTGCCGTCAACATGACTTAAGAAATCGTAATGGTTTATTTGCAACCGTGTCATTACGATTTCTTAAGTCATGTTGACGGCAGTGAAGGGACTTGAGCTAGAGTTCGTCACGGCCACGCTAGCTGGAGATTCGTCTGTAAAAACTTGCATTTGTGGTCACAGAGGTGCCTGTGCTAACTTTCCTATGGTGTAGAAATATACCTAGTTGGATGAATCTTATTGTGGCTAGCTGGTCTAGTGGCTAGCGCGACGGGCTGGAGTTTTGAGACTCTATGACCGCGGGTTCAATCCCGGCCGGGGGTATGGTTTATTTGCAATCGTGTCATTACGATTTCTTAAGTCAGTTATTCCGAAACGTTTCGCCTACACAGTAGGCTTCTTCAGTCGAATAAAGTTGTCTAACTGTTGCATATGTGTCTTACCTAACAACCTGTCGGTATTGTATACCATTTTGATGTTCAAGATAAATTATGTAACATCACAGTCACTAGTGAAATGGTTGTGAAGCAGATAGACAGACTGAAGCAAAATAAGTCACCGGGTCCTGATGAGGTTTTTTCAAGGGTTCTAAAGGAATGCAAAATGGAAGTCTGTGAAATATTAACTAATATTTTTAATTTATCTCTTCAAACAGGTGCAGTGTCTGATATGTGGAAGATGGCTAATGTAATTCCTATTTTTAAAACAGGGGACATGTCGTTACCGTCAAATTACCGCCCAATAAGCCTGACCTCAATTGTAGGCAAATTACTAGAGTCAATTATAGCTGAGATTATAAGAAGCCATCTCGATAAGCATAGCTTGATTAATGATACTCAGCATGGATTCACAAGAGGCCGGTCTTGTCTAACTAATTTATTAACTTTCTTCAGTAAAGCTTTTGAGGCTGTTGACCACGATAAAGAATTTGATATTATTTACTTAGATTTTAGTAAGGCATTTGATAGAGTTCCGCACCAAAGACTGTTGAAGAAAGTAGCAGCTCATGGCATTGGGGGAAGGGTGCTCTCGTGGATCGAATCATGGCTCACAGACAGGAAGCAAAGAGTGTCCATAAATGGGGTTAAATCCGAGTGGGGATCAGTAACAAGTGGCGTTCCACAGGGATCAGTCTTGGGCCCGTTGTTGTTTATAATATATATCAATGAACTTGATGAAGGAATTACTAGTGATATGAGCAAATTCGCCGATGACACGAAGATAGGTAGGATAATTGATTCAAACGTAGATGTTAGGGAACTTCAGGAGGATTTAGACAAACTCTACTCTTGGTCAGAAAAGTGGCAGATGCAGTTCAGTGTAGATAAATGCAAGGTTCTGAAGCTCGGGAGTGTCCATAAGTTAAATAATGTAGAACTTATGTTGTTAGGTAAGACACATATGCAACAGTTAGAAATAAATGGTATAAAATACCGACACAATGGCAATATAAACACAAATGCAGTATAATGTGATCCTTTATTGACTACGTTTCGCCCACACAGTGGGCTTTTTCAAGTCACAAGTGACTTGAAAAAGCCCACTGTGTGGGCGAAACGTAGTCAATAAAGGATCACATTATACTGCATTTGTGTTTATATTGCCATGCAACAGTTAGGTATCTTTATTATGAAACGTTTCGCCTACACAGTAGGCTTCTTCAGTCAAGTACAGAAAATTTGGTAGAAGCAGAAGATACTTGAAGACGATGTCTTCAAGTATCTTCTGCTTCTACCAAATTTTCTGTACTTGACTGAAGAAGCCTACTGTGTAGGCGAAACGTTTCATAATAAAGATACCTAACTGTTGCATATGTGTCTTACCTAACAACCTGTCGGTATTTTATACCATTTTAATGTTCAATCTGTCAGACACTGCAACACAAGGGTATCTTGGTACAGACCTGCAATCAACTTCGACAACTTCCACTAGTGAGAGCGGCTGGATTTGAGAGGGACCTGACCTTTCAACATCTGAGTTCTTACTTCTCCTAGTGGCCTACGTCTCACCTCTTGGCGCTATAAAAAGCTCCATTCTGTCACTTCATCTCCATATTGTTTCATACTATGGAACAATGCTCTTCTCCAGACTGAGGGACTGACCACCTCAAAACTTTAAGGGTGATGGACTGATTACATCGTCTTCAAGTATCTTCTGCTTCTACCAAATTTTCGGTACTTGACTGAAGAAGCCTACTGTGTAGGCGAAACGTTTCATAATAAAGATACCTAACTGTTGCATATGTGTCTTACCTAACAACCTGTCGGTATTTTATACCATTTTAATGTTCAATGTAGAACTTAGCCATACAGATTGCGAAAAGGACTTGGGGGTTATGGTAAGCAGCAACCTTAAACCAAGACAGCAATGCCTAAGCGTACGTAATAAGGCAAATAGATTACTGGGATTTATATCAAGAAGTGTAAGCAACAGAAGTCCAGAGGTCATGCTGCAGCTTTATACATCATTAGTAAGGCCTCACCTAGATTATGCAGCTCAATTCTGGTCTCCATATTACAGAATGGACATAAATTCGTTAGAAAACATTCAGCGTAGGATGACTAAATTAATACATAGCATTAGAAATCTTCCTTATGAAGAAAGATTAAAGACTCTTAAGTTACATTCACTTGTTAGACGAAGAATGAGGGGAGACCTGATCGAAGTGTATAAGTGGAAGATAGGTATTAATAAAGGGGATATTAACAAGGTCTTGAGGATATCTCTCCAAGAGAGAACCCGCAGTAATGGATTTAAATTAGATAAGTTTAGATTTAGAAAGGTCATAGGAAAGTATTGGTTTGGAAATAGGGTAGTAGATGAGTGGAGCAGTCTACCTAGTTGGGTTATTGAGGCTGGGACTTTGGGTAGTTTCAAATTTAGGTTGGATAAATACATGAGTGGGATGGGATGGATTTGAGTGGGACTTGCACATCAGAGCTTATTTCTTGGGTAGCATTGAAAATTGGGTAGGTCAAATGTTTGTTAGTGGGATGAATTGTAAAGGACCTGCCTAGTATGGGCCAACGGGCCTGCGGCAGTGTTCCTCCTTTCTTATATTCTTATGTTCTTATGAAAACATTCAGCGTAGGATGACTAAATTAATACATAGCATTAGAAATCTTTCTTATGAAGAAAGATTGAAGACTCTTAAGTTACATTCACTTGTTAGACGAAGAATGAGGGGAGACCTGATCGAAGTGTATAAGTGGAAGATAGGTATTAATAAAGGGGATATTAACAAGGTCTTGAGGATATCTCTCCAAGAGAGAACCCGCAGTAATGGATTTAAATTAGATAAGTTTAGATTTAGAAAGGACATAGGAAAGTATTGGTTTGGAAATACGGTAGTTGATGAGTGGAACAGTCAACCTAGTTGGGTTATTGAGGCTAGGACTTTGGGTAGTTTCAAATTTAGGTTGGATAAGTACATGAGTGGGAGGGGTTGGATTTGAGTGGGACTTGCACATCGGAGCTTGTTTCTTGGGTGGCATTGAAAATAGGGCTGGTCAAATGTTTGTTAGTGGGATGAATTGTAAAGGACCTGCCTAGTATGGGCCAACAGGCCTGCTGCAGTGTTCCTCCTTTCTTATGTTCTTATGTTCTTAAATCTAAACTTATCCAATTTAAATCCATTACTGCGGGTTCTCTCTTGGAGAGACATCCTCAAGACCTTATTAATATCCCCTTTATTAATACCTATCTTCCACTTATACACTTCGATCAGGTCTCCCCTCATTCTTCGTCTAACAAGTGAATGTAACTTAAGAGTCTTCAATCTTTCTTCATAAGGAAGATTTCTAATGCTATGTATTATTTTAGTCATCCTACGCTGAATGTTTTCTAACGAATTTATGTCCATTCTGTAATATGGAGACCAGAACTGAGCTGCATAATCTAGGTGAGGCCTTACTAATGATGTATACAGCTGCAGTATGACCTCTGGACTTCTGTTGCCTACACTTCTTGATATAAATCCCAGTAATCTATTTGCCATATTACGTACGCTTAGGCATTGCTGTCTTGGTTTAAGGTTGCTGCTCACCATAACCCCCACGTCCTTTTCGCATTCTGTAGGGCTAAGTTCTACATCTTTAACTTGTAAGTACTAGGGTTATGGGCACTTCCAAGCTTCAGAACCTTGCGTTTATCTACATTGAACTGCATCTGCCACTTTTCTGACCAAGAATAGAGCTTGTTTAAATCCTCCTGAAGTTCCATAACATCTACGTTTGAATCAATTATCCTACCTATCTTTGTGTCATCGGCGAATTTGCTCATATCACTAGTAATTCCCTCATCAAGATCATTGATATATATTATAAACAACAACGGGCCCAAGACTGATCCCTGTGGAACGCCACTTGTTACTGATCCCCACTCGGATTTAGCCCCATTCATGGACACTCTTCTTCCTGTCAGTGAGCCATGACTCGATCCACGAGAGCACTTTTCCCCCAATGCCATGAGCTGCCACTTTCTTTAACAGTCTATGGTGCGGAACTCTATCAAAAGCCTTACTAAAATTTAAGCAAATAATATCAAATTCTTTATCGTGGTCAACAGCCTCAAAAGCTTTACTGAAGAAAGTTAATAAATTAGTTAGACAAGACCGGCCTCTTGTGAATCCATGCTGAGTATCATTAATCAAGCTATGCTTATTGAGATGGCTTCTTATAATCTCAGCTATAATTGACTCTAGTAATTTGCCTACAATTGAGGTCAGGCTTATTGGACGGTAATTTGACGGTATCGACTTGTCCCCTGTTTTAAAAATAGGAATTACATTAGCCATCTTCCACATATCAGACACTACACCTGTTTGAAGAGATAAATTAAAAATATGAGTTAATGGTTCACAGAGTTCCATTTTGCATTCCTTAAGAACCCTTGAAAAAACCTCATCAGGACCCGGCGACTTATTTTGCTTCAGTCTGTCTATCTGCTTCACAACCATTTCACTAGTGACTGTGATGTTACATAATTTATCTTCTTCTAGCCCACTATAAAAATTAATTACTGGAATATTGTTAGTGTCTTCCTGTGTAAAAACTGAGAGAAAATAATTATTTAAAATCGAGCACATTTCATTCTCTTTGTCCGTAAGGTGCCCATAGTTATTTTTAAGGGGACGTATCTTATCTCTAACTTTTGTTCTGTATGTAAAGTAAAAGGACACAAGTGCAACTAATGTGACATTTATTGTAGCAACGTTTCGCTCTCCAGGAGCTTTATCAAGCCATTACAAACAATACATGGACACAGAGGGTATATAAAGGCTCAGAGTGAGGTGAATACTAGTGAGGTACCATTTCGATGTTCACTAGTGGTAGTAGTAGTAGTAGTAGTGGTAGTGACAAAAGCAATTAATTCGTACATGAGTAAAAGGATATAAAAGCTATTACTTGGGTAACATAAAAATAGGTTGGACAAATATAAACTGGAATGAGGCAGGTTGTTTCAGTGTTCACTCTCTGTGCTTTGTGTAGTATAACAGGAGAGACTATGTGATGGCAGGGTTTACTGTTTTCAGGAGGATTCTTGCTAAGACTTCGGAGATGGTGAAGCTGCCGTTGTTTTGTTTAATTGTATTCGAAACAGCGATCAGTGCTGATTCAAGGCACTTGCGTGTGCGGAAATTAGTTTCTTTTATCACTAATTGGGCGTCTCTGAATTTCATAAGATGATTGGTGGAATTTCGGTGTTGTACACAGGCGTTGTTTAAGTTGTCGTTCCTACATGCGTATATGTGTTCATTGAGGCGGGTGTCGAGGTTTCTTGCTGTTTCACCTACGTATATCTTGTCACAGCCTCCACAGGGTATAGTGTAAACTCCTGCATTGACTGGTTCGTGGTGCTTGGGTTTTGTCCTGGTTAGATCCTTTATTGAAGTGGTAGAAGCGATGGCGACTCTGGTGTTAGCTTGTGAAAGTACTTTTGAGACGTTTAGTGCAACCTGGCTGTTGGGAAGAATTATAACTTTGTTGGGAGCGGTGTTGATGCGTGGAGAATTGATGATCTGAAGAGCTCTTTTCTTGCAGTCTTTGATGAAAAAAGAAGGAAATTGTAACTCAGTGAATGTTTGGTGAATGTAAGTACATTCCTCGTCAAGAAACTCAGGACTACAAATTCGGTATGCTCTTAGGAAAAACCCGATGATGATGCCTCTTTTGGTCTTGGTATCTTGACTGGAATAGAAGTGTGTGAGATCATTTTTATTGGTGGGTTTCCGATAAACTTGAAATCTTAGGTTGTTGTCTACTTTGTGAATGAGGACGTCGAGGAAAGGTAGCTTGTCATTGGACTCTTCTTCTAGTGTAAACTGAATCGCTGGTTCAACTGCGTTGAGCCTTGCCTGAAGATCCCGTACATCAAAACGTTTTGGAGTTATTACGAGGACATCGTCCACGTAACGTAACCAAGTGACGCTTGAAGGGATGATGTTGGCGAAGTGTTCAGACTCTAGGTGTTCCATGTATAAGTTGGCTAGGACGGCACTTATTGGGGACCCCATTCCCATGCCGTAGGTTTGTTTGTAGAGCTTGTTATTGAAGGAAAAACAGTTGAAGTTAACACAGAGTTCAATCAAGTCAACAAAATCTCCGGGAGGTAAAGGAAGATTAAGGTCCTGGTTGACTTTACGTCGTAGAACCTCGATGGCTTTTTTGGTAGGTACTTTTGTGAAGAGGAAAGTCACATCCAAACTGCTTAGTTTCTTGTTACGGAGGGAGAGGTTACGGATGCGGTTGACCTTAACCTCTCCATCCGTAACAAGAAACTAAGCAGTTTGGATGTGACTTCCCTCTTCACAAAAGTACCTACCAAAAAAGCCATCGAGGTTCTACGACGTAAAGTCAACCAGGACCTTAATCTTCCTTTACCTCCCGGAGATTTTGTTGACTTGATTGAACTCTGTGTTAACTTCAACTGTTTTTCCTTCAATAACAAGCTCTACAAACAAACCTACGGCATGGGAATGGGGTCCCCAATAAGTGCCGTCCTAGCCAACTTATACATGGAACACCTAGAGTCTGAACACTTCGCCAACATCATCCCTTCAAGCGTCACTTGGTTACGTTACGTGGACGATGTCCTCGTAATAACTCCAAAACGTTTTGATGTACGGGATCTTCAGGCAAGGCTCAACGCAGTTGAACCAGCGATTCAGTTTACACTAGAAGAAGAGTCCAATGACAAGCTACCTTTCCTCGACGTCCTCATTCACAAAGTAGACAACAACCTAAGATTTCAAGTTTATCGGAAACCCACCAATAAAAATGATCTCACACACTTCTATTCCAGTCAAGATACCAAGACCAAAAGAGGCATCATCATCGGGTTTTTCCTAAGAGCATACCGAATTTGTAGTCCTGAGTTTCTTGACGAGGAATGTACTTACATTCACCAAACATTCACTGAGTTACAATTTCCTTCTTTTTTCATCAAAGACTGCAAGAAAAGAGCTCTTCAGATCATCAATTCTCCACGCATCAACACCGCTCCCAACAAAGTTATAATTCTTCCCAACAGCCAGGTTGCACTAAACGTCTCAAAAGTACTTTCACAAGCTAACACCAGAGTCGCCATCGCTTCTACCACTTCAATAAAGGATCTAACCAGGACAAAACCCAAGCACCACGAACCAGTCAATGCAGGAGTTTACACTATACCCTGTGGAGGCTGTGACAAGATCTACGTAGGTGAAACAGCAAGAAACCTCGACACCCGCCTCAATGAACACATATACGCATGTAGGAACGACAACTTAAACAACGCCTGTGTACAACACCGAAATTCCACCAATCATCTTATGAAATTCAGAGACGCCCAATTAGTGATAAAAGAAACTAATTTCCGCACACGCAAGTGCCTTGAATCAGCACTGATCGCTGTTTCGAATACAATTAAACAAAACAACGGCAGCTTCACCATCTCCGAAGTCTTAGCAAGAATCCTCCTGAAAACAGTAAACCCTGCCATCACATAGTCTCTCCTGTTATACTACACAAAGCACAGAGAGTGAACACTGAAACAACCTGCCTCATTCCAGTTTATATTTGTCCAACCTATTTTTATGTTACCCAAGTAATAGCTTTTATATCCTTTTACTCATGTACGAATTAATTGCTTTTGTCACTACCACTACTACTACTACTACTACCACTAGTGAACATCGAAATGGTACCTCACTAGTATTCACCTCACTCTGAGCCTTTATATACCCTCTGTGTCCATGTATTGTTTGTAATGGCTTGATAAAGCTCCTGGAGAGCGAAACGTTGCTACAATAAATGTCACATTAGTTGCACTTGTGTCCTTTTACTTTACATATTGTCGGTAATTCTACCAACTTTATTACAACTTTTGTTCTATAGACCTGGAAAAAACTTTTTGGGTTAGTTTTAGAATCCCTATGAAATTTCTAAATTATTAACAAGGGATTCATTGTTTAACATAAGAACATAACATAAGAACATAAGAAAGGAGGAACACTGCAGCAGGCCTGTTGGCCCATACTAGGCAGGTCCTTTACAATTCATCCCACTAACAAACATTTGACCTACCCAATTTTCAATGCTACCCAAGAAATAAGCTCTGATGTGCAAGTCCCACTCAAATCCAACCCATCCTACTCATGTATTTATCCAACCTAAATTTGAAACTACCCAAAGTCCTAGCCTCAATAACCCAACTAGGTAGACTGTTCCACTCATCAACTACCCTATTTCCAAACCAATACTTTCCTATGTCCTTTCTAAATCTAAACTTATCTAATTTAAATCCATTACTGCGGGTTCTCTCTTGGAGAGATATCCTCAAGACCTTGTTAATATCCCCTTTATTAATACCTATCTTCCACTTATACACTTCGATCAGGTCTCCCCTCATTCTTCGTCTAACAAGTGAATGTAACTTAAGAGTCTTCAATCTTTCTTCATAAGGAAGATTTCTAATGCTATGTATTAATTTAGTTTGCCAGAACTAAGTCAAGCAGGTTATTTCCCCTTGTAGGTTGTGTCACAAACTGTTTCAAACAACAATCCTGAACTACTTCTAAGAAGTCGTATGATTCTAAATTCCCAGTCAAGAAATTCCAATCAATATGACTGAAGTTAGTCTCGTAGAATTACTACATTATCGTGCCTTGTGGTCCTAACAATTTCCTCCCATAGTAGTCTCCCTTGGTCCCTATCTAAGTTTAGGGGACGGTATATCACTCCTAAAATCAGTTTTTCATGCCCCTCTGAAAATTCTATCCAAACAAACTCTGTATGTGTTACTTCAGACTTAATACCCGTTTTTATGCAACAGTTCAAGCGATCTCGGACATACAATGCCACCCCACCCCCCTTCCCGATACTTCTATCAACTTGGAACAATTTAAAACCCTGAATGTGACATTCCCCAGGCATGTCCCGACTTTTTGAATTAAACCACGTCTAAGTTAAGGCAAATACATCAATGTTACCTGCACTAGCAACTAATCTCAACTCGTCCATCTCATTCCTAGCACTACGGTAATTAGCACAATAAACATTGAAAGACTCTCCTTTCTCTTTACCCTTAATGCTCATTTCTGTTTTTCTACTAAACTTATTACTGTCCTTATCACCCAAAGTCCCTGGCTTTTCAATATCTACTTCGTTCTGCTTATTACTAGTTCCCATAGAACTCGTAATATTACTACACTGGGACTTCACTGTTTTCCTGCCAAAACCCATACCACTAACTATTCCTAGCTTAAAGTCCTAACTGCTCCCTCCACTGCAGTTGCCAGTGCTACCACCCCAGACCTAGATAAGTGAACCCCATCCCTGGCATACATGTCACTTCTGCCATAGAAGAGGTCCCAGTTGTCAATGAATGTTACCGCATTTTCCTTACAGTATTTGTCCAGCCAGCAATTGACACCAATTGCCCTGGACAACCATTCATTTCCAACTCCTCTCCTTGGCAAAATACCACATATGACAGGGTTCCCACCCTTACTCCTAATTATTTCTATTGCTGACCTATACCTGCTAATCAGGTCTTCACTCCTACGTCTGCCAACATCGTTGCCTCCAGCACTGAGACAGATAATAGGATTGCTCCCATTACCTCTCATGATGTCATCCAGACGGCTAACAATATCCTCCATCCCAGCCCCAGGAAAGCAAACTCTCTGTCTCCTACTCCTGTCCTTCAAGCAGAACGCCCTATCCATATACCTAACTTGGCTATCCCCAACAACAATATTCTTACCTTCCTTAATGTCTTTCGTCGTGACGTTCCCAGTAGTCGACTCACATTCGTCGGGTAGCACTGAGAATGTATTTGATGTTTCCACAACCAACCTAAATTTGAAACTACCCAAAGTCCTAGCCTCAATAACCCAACTAGGTAGACTGTTCCACTCATCAACTACCCAATTTCCAAACCAATACTTTCCTGTGTCCTTTCTAAATCTAAACTTATCTAATTTAAATCCATTACTGCGGGTTCTCTCTTGGAGAGATATCCTCAAGACCTTATTAATATCCCCTTTATTAATACCTATCTTCCACTTATACACTTCGATCAGGTCTCCCCTCATTCTTCGTCTAACAAGTGAATGTAACTTAAGAGTCTTCAATCTTTCTTCATAAAGAAGATTTCTAATGCTATGTATTAATTTAGTCATCCTACGTTGAATGTTTTCTAACGAATTTATGTCCATTCTGTAACATGGAGACCAGAATTGAGCCGCATAATCTAGGTGAGGCCTTACTAATGATGTATACAGCTGCAGTATGACCTCTGGACTTCTGTTGCTTACACTTCTTGATATAAATCCCAGTAATCTATTTGCCTTATAACGTACGCTTAGGCATTGCTGTCTTGGTTTAAGGTTGCTGTTCACAATAACCCCCAAATCCTTTTCGCAATCTGTATGGCTAAATTCTACATCATTTAACTTATAAGTGCTAGGGTTATGGATACTCCCGAGCTTCAGAACCTTGCATTTATCTTCATTGAACTGCATCTGCCACTTTTCTGACCAAGAATATAGTTTGTTTAAATCCTCCTGAAGTTCCCTAACGTCTACGTTTGAATCAATTATCCTACCTATCTTTGTGTCATCGGCGAATTTGCTCATATCACTAGTAATTCCCTCATCAAGGTCATTGATATATATTATAAACAACAACGGGCCCAAGACTGATCCCTGTGGAACGCCACTTGTTACAGATCCCCACTCGGATTTAACCCCATTTATGGACACTCTCTGCTTCCTGTCAGTGAGCCATGACTCGATCCATGATAGCACTTTTGATAGAGTTCCGCACCAAAGACTGTTAAAGAAAGTGGCAACTCATGGCATTGGGGGAAAGCCTTACTAAGATCTAAGTAAATAATATGAAACTCTTTATCGTGGTCAACAGCCTCAAAAGCTTTACTGAAGAAAGTTAATAAATTAGTTAGACAAGACCGGCCTCTTGTGAATCCATGCTGGGTATCATTAATCAAGCTATGCTTATCGAGATGGCTTCTTATAATCTGAGCTATAATTTACTCTAGTAATTTGCCTAAAATTGAGGTCAGGCTTATTGGGCGGTAATTTGACGGTAACGGCTTTTCCCCTGTTTTAAAAATAGGAATTACATTAGCCATCTTCCACATATCAGACACTACACCTGTTTGAAGAGATAAATTAAAAATATTAGTTAATGGTTCACAGAGTTCCATTTTGCATTCCTTAAGAACCCTTGAAAAAACCTCATCAGGACCCGGCGACTTATTTTACTTCAGTCTGTCTATCTGCTTCACAACCATTTCACTAGTGACTGTGATGTTACATAATTTATCTTCTTCTAGCCCAGTATAAAAATTAATTACTGGAATATTGTTAGTGTCTTCCTGTGTAAAAACTGAGAGAAAATAATTATTTAAAATCGAGCACATTTCATTCTCTTTGTCAGTAAGATGCCCATAGGTATTTTTAACGGGACCCATCTAATCTCTAACTTTTGGTCTATAGACCTGGAAAAAGCTTTTTCTGTTAGTTTTAGAATCCCTAGCAACTTTAATTTCATAGTCCCTTTTAGCTTTTCTTACCCCCTTTTTAATGTCCCTCTTAATGTCAATATACTGATTCATAAGATGGCCCTCACCTCTTTTGATACGCCTATAAATTCCTTTCTTATGCCCTAGTAGATATTTCAGCCTATTATTCATACATTTTGGGTCATTTCTATTTGATCTAATTTCTCTATACGGGATAAACGTTCTTTGAGCAGCATGTATAGTGAAATTAAGACACATGTGTAACATCTGGGTATCTTTATTGTAGACGTTTCGCCATCCAGTGGCTTTATCAATACAAATTCTAGGACATAAATTGAAGACAGTAGAACTTTGTACAGAAGATGAGGTACTCAGTCCCTCAACCTAGGAGTTGGTGCGAAGAGCACCATAGTCGTGGAGATTTTGAAGCAGAAGAAAGGAGCCTGGCGCTTATAAGAACATAAGAACATAAGAAAGGAGGAACACTGCAGCAGGCCTGTTGGCCCATACTAGGCAGGTCCTTTACAATTCATCCCACTAACAAACATTTGACCTACCCAATTTTCAATGCTACCCAAGAAATAAGCTCTGATGTGCAAGTCCCACTCAAATCCAACCCATCCCACTCATGTATTTATCCAACCTAAATTTGAAACTACCCAAAGTCCTAGCCTCAATAACCCAACTAGGTAGACTGTTCCACTCATCTACTACCCTATTTCCAAACCAATACTTTCCTATGTCCTTTCTAAATCTAAACTTATCTAATTTAAATCCATTACTGCGGGTTCTCTCTTGGAGAGATATTCTCAAGACCTTGTTAATATCCCCTTTATTAATACCTATCTTCCACTTATACACTTCGATCAGGTCTCCCCTCATTCTTCGTCTAACAAGTGAATGTAACTTAAGAGTCTTCAATCTTTCTTCATAAGGAAGATTTCTAATGCTATGTATTAATTTAGTCATCCTACGCTGAATGTTTTCTAACGAATTTATGTCCATTCTGTAATATGGAGACCAGAATTGAACTGCATAATCTAGGTGAGGCCTTACTAATGATGTATAAAGCTGCAGTATGACCTCTGGACTTCTGTTGCTTACACTTCTTGATATAAATCCCAGTAATCTATTTGCCTTATTACGTACGCTTAGGCATTGCTGTCTTGGTTTGGAAATATAAACACAAATGCAGTATAATGTGATCCTTTATTGACAACGTTTCACCCACACAGTGGGCTTTCTCAAGTCACACACGGATCTACCTGGGGTTGGAAGGTACGAGAGTATTTATAGTCAGAATGTTGAGGTCAGGTGAAGAATGCTGCATCTGATGATCCACCGGGTGGGGTTATAGAGTCTTGGGTAGCTTGGCAGGGGTATTGGACAAGTTGTAGACCTTCTGCAGTGTTCTATGTTCTTATGTGGGATAGCGATGAAGAAGTTTCTTGGCGAGTGGTTCAGCTATGTTATAGAAGCCATTGTTCTGGTTGAAATTGTTGGTTATAGAGATAAGCGATGATTCCAGGA
Organism: Cherax quadricarinatus; assembly: GCF_038502225.1. NCBI lineage: Eukaryota > Metazoa > Arthropoda > Malacostraca > Decapoda > Parastacidae > Cherax > Cherax quadricarinatus. The sequence continues at coordinate 56,746,355 of NC_091299.1, read as the reverse complement.
TTCTTCTGTATTGAGTGTTGTCTTCTGTGGCTATAAGTCTTGAGTTTCTGTAGTTAATTAAATGGTTGTGTGAATTGCGATGCTGTACACAGGCATTCCTTGTATCGTCAGTCCTGCTTGCATATTGGTGTTCTGAAATGCGTGTTTGGAGGTCTCTTGATGTTTCGCCCACATATAATTTGTTGCAGTCATTACAAGGGATTATGTATACCCCTGCAGAGGATGGAGGCTTGTCCTGTCTACTACTGGTGATGTCCTTGATTGTCGTGGTTGTGGAGGTAGATACTTGGAATGATGTTTTAGCAAAGATGTTGGAAACATGTTTGGCAATGGAGTTGTTGGGGAGGACTATGTATCTCTTCTCGGCAGTGTCTTCTCTGGGTGTGTTGAAGATGTTTAATGCCCGCCGTCTGCAGTCTCTGATGAAGTGACTAGGATAGTGGAGTTTGGAAAATACTTGTTCAATTATAGTGCATTCTTCCTCAAGGAACTCATTGCTGCAGATTCTGAGTGCACGTAGGAAGAAGCCTATAATCACACCACGTTTGGTTTTGGTGTCGCGGTGAGAGTAGAAGTGGAGAAGATCATTTTGTTTGGTGGGTTTTCGATAGACTTTAAAACGAAGTTCGTGGTCAGCTTTGCAGAGCAGAACATCAAGGAAAGGAAGAGTGTTGTCGACTTCTTCTTCAAGTGTGAACTGGATTGAAGGCTCGACCTGGTTGAGCTTGTCTTGGAGAGCTTGAACGTTGAAGCGTTTAGGAGTTATGAGGAGAATGTCGTCAACATAACGGAGCCAGGTGACAGACGAAGGAATAATGGTGGAGAAACGTTCGGCTTCTAGATGTTCCATGTATAAGTTCGCCAGGACTGCACTGAGTGGCGAACCCATGGGTAGTCCAAAAGTCTGCTGAAAGAGGTGATTTTCGAAGGAGAAACACGTAAAGCCAACACATAGTTCAACAAGGTCGATGAAATCGCTGGCTGGAATGGGAAGATCAAGTGAATCGTCAATTTTCCTGCGCAAGAGATCGATGGCTTGTGTAGTAGGTACTTTGGTGAATAGGGAAGTCACGTCAAGGCTGGAAAGTTTCTTGTTCCTGATGTTGATGTTGCGAATGCGATTGAGAAGATCACCCGAGTGTTTGAGATGTGCTGGACTGATAGTGCCCAAGAGTTTAGAGAGGTGTTTGGCGAGAATTCCTGAGAGCTGGTGGGGAGCACTGCCTATTCCCGAGGATATGGGCCTCAGTGGGATACCAGGCTTGTGAGTCTTTGGCAGGCCATACATTCTGGCAGGTCTGGGGTTGCTGGGCATGGTGTGCAGAGGTTTCTTCCCTTGTTCTGAGCCCCTCAGAATGCGGCGAGTCCTTTGAAGAAAAGTTTTAGTAAGGTTGTCCACTTGGTTAGTTGTGAGAGGTTTGTAGGTATCTGGGTCATTAAGTAGATTGAGCATTTTGTTCCTGTAATCGTCAGTGTTCATGATAACAACACCACCTCCTTTATCAGCGGTGGTGACCCTGATGGTCGTGTCTTCTGCTAAACCTTTGAGTGCATTGATGTAACGTCGAGGTATGACTGGGGAGCTGTGTGTTGAGATGGCTGCTGAGATGATGCCTTGAAGATAGCCTTTTTGGAAGTCGGAGTCATTGTGTCTGTAGTTTTTGGCGATGAAATTGAGGTCTTGTTTTGGTTTCGTAATTCCTGTTGCTAATTTGAGGCCTAAGCTGAGGGCTTCAGTTTCTGTGGTTGACAGTGGACGAGATGAAAGATTTTGAATAATTTCAGGTCTTCCTAAACTTTTCCAGTTACTATTATCGCAGAGTGTTTGTAGTTTTCTAGTAAGTCTGATCTTCTGTTGAACATTCGCTGTGGTAACTCTGCTGCGAATGATTTCGGCGGTGCGTCTGTTCATGTTGCCCCGGAGTGTTGTGCCTAGTGTTCTGGCTTGGAGAAAAGCTTCCTTTGTAGCATTGTTTAAGTCATCTGCACACTCTTCAAGGTAGGTCCGCTACACCTCTGCAGGGGTATACATAATCCCTTGTAATGACTGCAACAAATTATATGTGGGCGAAACATCAAGAGACCTCCAAACACGCATTTCAGAACACCAATATGCAAGCAGGACTGACGATACAAGGAATGCCTGTGTACAGCATCGCAATTCACACAACCATTTAATTAACTACAGAAACTCAAGACTTATAGCCACAGAAGACAACACTCAATACAGAAGAATCCTGGAATCATCGCTTATCTCTATAACCAACAATTTCAACCAGAACAATGGCTTCTATAACATAGCTGAACCACTCGCCAAGAAACTTCTTCATCGCTATCCCACATAAGAACATAGAACACTGCAGAAGGTCTACAACTTGTCCAATACCCCTGCCAAGCTACCCAAGACTCTATAACCCCACCCGGTGGATCATCAGATGCAGCATTCTTCACCTGACCTCAACATTCTGACTATAAATACTCTCGTACCTTCCATCCCCAGGTAGATCAGTGTGTGACTTGAGAAAGCCCATTGTGTGGGTGAAACGTTGTCAATAAAGGATCACATTATACTGCATTTGTGTTTATATTTCCATTGTGTCGGTATTTTATACCATTTATTACCACTGTCTTGGTTTAAGGTTGCTGCTTACCATAACCCCCGAGTCCTTTTCGCAATCTGTATGGTTAAGTTCTACATTATTTAACTTATAAGTGCTAGGGTTATGGACACTCCCGAGCTTCAGAGCCTTGCATTTATCTACATTGAACTGCATCTGCCACTTTTCTGACCAAGAGTAGAGTTTGTCTAAATCCTCCTGAAGTTCCCTAACATCTACGTTTGAATCAATTATCCTACCTATCTTTGTGTCATCGGCGAATTTGCTCATATCACTAGTAATTCCTTCATCAAGATCATTGATATATATTATAAACAACAACGGGCCCAAGACTGATCCCTGTGGAACGCCACTTGTTACTGAACCCCACTCGGATTTAACCCCATTTATGGACACTCTTTGCTTCCTGTCTGTGAGCCATGATTCGATCCACGAGAGCACCCTTCCCCCAATGCCATGAGCTGCTACTTTCTTCAACAGTCTTTGGTGCGGAACTCTATCAAATGCCTTACTAAAATCTAAGTAAATAATATCAAATTCTTTATCGTGGTCAATAGCCTCAAAAGCTTTACTGAAGAAAGTTAATAAATTAGTTAAACAAGACCGGCCTCTTGTGAATCCATGCTGAGTATCATTAATCAAGCTATGCTTATCGAGATGGCTTCTTATAATTTGAGCAATAATTGACTCTAGTAATTTGCCTACAATTGAGGTCAGGCTTATTGGGCGGTAATTTGACGGTAACGACTTGTCCCCTGTTTTAAAAATAGGAATTACATTAGCCATCTTCCACATATCAGACACTGCACCTGTTTGAAGAGATAAATTAAAAATATTAGTTAATGGTTCACAGACTTCCATTTTGCATTCCTTTAGAACCCTTGAAAAAACCTCATCAGGACCCGGTGACTTATTTTGCTTCAGTCTGTCTATCTGCTTCACAACCATTTCACTAGTGACTGTGATGTTACATAATTTATCTTCTTCTGATCCACTATAAAAATTAATTACCGGAATATTATTAGTGTCTTCCTGTGTAAAAACCGAGAGAAAATAATTATTTAAAATCGAGCACATTTCATTCTCTTTGTCAGTAAGATGCCCATAGTTATTTTTAAGGGGACCTATCTTATCTCTGACTTTTGTTCTATAGACCTGGAAAAAACTTTTTGGGTTAGTTTTAGAATCCCTAGCAACTTTAATTTCATAGTCCCTTTATAGCTTTTCTTATCCCCTTTTTAATGTCCCTCTTAATGTCAATATACTGATTCATAAGATGACCCTCGCCTCTTTTGATACGCCTATAAATTCCTTTCTTATGCCCTAGTAGATATTTCAGCCTATTATTCATCCATTTTGGGTCATTTCTATTTGATCTAATTTCCTTATAAGGGATAAACGTTCTTTGAGCAGCATGTATTGTGTTCAGAAAACTGTCATATTGATAGCTCTCTTCGTTACCCCAGTCAATAGATGATAAGTGTTCTCTAAGCCCATCGTAATCTGCTAGGCGAAAATCTGGGACTGTTACTGAGTTATCCCTACTATCATACTTCCATTCAATTCTACATGTAATTGATTTGTGGTCGCTGGCACCCAGTTCCTCTGAAAATTCTAAATTATTAACAAGGGATTCATTGTTTGCCAGAACTAAGTCAAGCAGGTTATTACCCCTTGTAGGTTCTGTCACAAACTGCTTCAAAAAACAATCCTGAACTACTTCTAAGAAATCGTATGATTCTAAATTCCCAGTTAAGAAATTCCAATCAATATGACTAAAGTTAAAGTCTCCTAGAATTACTACATTATCGTGCCTTGTGGCCCTAACAATTTCCTCCCATAGTAGTCTCCCCTGGTCCCTATCTAAATTTGGGGGACGGTATATCACACCTAAAATTAATTTTTCATGCCCCTCTGAAAATTCTATCCAAACAGACTCTGTATGTGTTACTTCAGACTTAATACCTGTTTTTATGCAACAGTTCAAGCGATCTCGGACATACAGTGCCACCCCACCCCCCTTCCCGATACTTCTATCTACTTGGAACAATTTAAAACCCTGAATGTGACATTCTGCAGGCATGTCCCGACTTTTTGAATTAAACCACGTCTCAGTAATGGCAAATACATCTATGTTACCTGCACTAGCAACTAGTCTCAACTCGTCCATCTTATTCCTAGCACTGCGACTATTTGTGTAATAAATATTTAATGACCCTCCTATCTCTTTACCCTTCCTGCTCCTTTCTGTTATTCCACTAAACCTATTACTGTCATTGTCAATTAGTGCCACTGGCTTTCCAATATCCTCATCATTTTGCCTATTATTAGTTCTCCTAGTACTCATGTTGCTACCCTGCGACTTCACAGTTTTCCCGCCAAAACCCATACCACTAACTATTTCTAGTTTAAAGACCTAACAGCTCCCTCCACTGCGTTGGCCAGTGCTCCCACCCCACATCTAGACAAGTGAACCCCATCCCTGGCATACAGGTTTAGCAGACGAGGGCATAGTCACTGGTAGGCGGGATTCCCCAGTGGAAGTAGGTCCTTCCCAAAGAGATGGGTTAGTTGTAGTAGTAGTTGTCGTAGCCGTGAAGGTTATGTACATGTCATCAGAATCAAGATTCCTTTGACTTCACTGTTTTCCTGCCAAAACCCATACCACTAACTATTCCTAGTTTAAAGTCCTAACAGCTCCCTCCACTGCAGCTGCCAGTGCTCCCACCCCATCCCTGGCATACATGTCATTTCTGCCATAGAAGAGGTCCCAGTTGTCAATGTTACCTCATTTTCCTTACAGTATTTGTCCAGCCAGCAATTGACACCAATTGCCCTGGACAACCATTCATTTCCAACTCCTCTCCTTGGCAATATACCACATATGACAGGGTTCCCACCCTTCCTCCTAATTATTTCTATTGCTGACCTATACCTGCTAATCAGGTCTTCACTCCTACGTCTGCCAACATCGTTGCCTCCAGCACTGAGACAGATAATAGGATTGCTCCCATTACCTCTCATGATGTCATCCAGACGGCTAACAATATCCTTCGTCCCAGCCCCAGGAAAGCAAACCCTGTGTCTCCTACTCCTGTCCTTCAAGCAGAACGCCCTATCCATATACCTAACTTGGCTATCCCCAACAACAACAATATTCTTACCTTCCTTGATGTCGTTCGTCGTGACGTTCCCAGTAGTCGACTCACATTCGTCTGGTAGCACTGAGAATGTATTAGATGTTTCCACAACAGTTTCCACGGCAGTCTCTTTCTTCTTCATCGTTTCTACCTTTCCATTCGTCTTCTTGATCGTCAACTTCGTTCATAAGAACATAAGAACATAAGAATGTAGGAACACTGCAGAAGGCCTACTGGCCCATACGAGGCAGGTCCTTATCAAAACGACATCTACCAAAAGCTACTCAAGAAACAACTCCCGCACCCCCCAACACCAATCAAACCCAGCCCCTTCCACTCATATATTTGTCCAGTCTCTTCTTAAAGCTACCCAAGGTCCTAGCCTCTATCACCCCACTGGGAAGACTGTTCCACGCATCTACAACTCTGTTAGAAAACCAGTACTTACCTATGTCCTTTCTAAATCTAAATTTATCCAACTTAAATCCATTATTCCTGGTTCTTACCTGGTTCGACACCCTCAGTACTTTATTAATGTCTCCTTTGTTTATGCCCGTCATCCACTTATACACTTCAGTGATATCTCTCCTCATTCTACGCCTCTCCAGAGAGTGGAGATTTAAGGCTTTAAGTCTATCTTCATACGGGAGGTTCCTTACACAGTAAATCATTTTAGTCATTCTTCTCTGTATGTTCTCTAATGAGTCTATGTCCATCCTGTAGTAAGGGGACCAAAACTGAGCAGCATAATCTAAATGAGGCCTCACTAGTGATGTACAGAACTGAAAAATAACTTTTGGACTTCTGTTACTTATACTTCTTGAGATAAATCCAAGTAATCTGTTGGCCTTGTTGCGCACACTAAGGCACTGCTGTCTTGGCTTTAGATTTCTGCTTACCATGACTCCCAAGTCTTTTTCACATTCTGTATGACCAAGCTCTACTTCACCTAGATTATAGCTTCGAGGGTTATTTTCATTACCAAGGGCAAGTACCTTACACTTATCCACATTAAACTTCATCTGCCATTTCTCAGACCAAGATATTAATTTGTTCAAATCGTCCTGGAGTTCATTGATATCCTCCTCAGAGTGAATTATACGGCCTATCTTTGTATCATCAGCAAACTTACTCATGTCACTAGTAATCCCTTCATCAAGGTCATTAATGTAAATTACGAACAAGAGAGGGCCTAAAACTGATCCTTGTGGAACGCCACTAGTGACTAATCCCCATTCAGATTTCACTCCATTAATGGTAACTCTCTGCTTTCTATTGGTAAGCCATGCCTCAATCCATGCTAGAACTTTACCTGGATGGAAATAAATGGTATAAAATACCGACACAATGGAAATACAGTGGTGACGTGTACTTAGTCAGTGGTGACGTGTACTTAGTCAGTGGTGACGTGTACTTAGTGGAGTGGTGACGTGTACTTAGCTCAGTGGTGACGTGTACTTAGCTCAGTGGTGACGTGTACTTAGCTCAGTGAAGACCTGTTTGTGTGCTCTTGAGTGGTGACCTGTACTTTGAGTGCTGACCTGTACTTAACTCTGTGAAGAAGTGTCTTGTTTGCTCCCGTGGACTGAACCAAGATGCCCTCCATCGAGCAACTTTACCAGCAACTTAAGGAAGAATTGAGGGCAGCGAAGATGGAGATACGGCGATTGACCGAGGAAAACAAGAGGATTCGTAGTAGTCCTCCTGTTTCGACTCCTCAGGTCAAGAAGGGATCGTGGTCAGTGGTTGGACAGCAGGGGACGACGAAGTTGACGATCAAGAAGACGAATGGAAAGCCAGAAACGATGAAGAAGAAAGAGATTGCTGTGGAAACTCCCGTGGAAACCTCCAACGCATTCTCGGTGCTACCCGACGAATGTGAGTCTACTACTGGGATCGTCACGACGAACGACAACAAGGAAGGTAAGAATATTGTTGTTGTTGGGGAGAGCCAGGTTAGATACATGGATAGGGCATTCTGCTTGAAGGACAGGAGTAGGAGACAAAGGGTATGCTTTCCTGGGGCTGGGATGGAGGACATTGTTAGCCGGCTTGACAACATCATGAACGGTAATGGGATCATTCCTATTATTTGCCTCAGTGCTGGAGGCAATGATGTAGGCAAGCGTAGAAGTGAGGATTTAGTTAGAAAGTTCAGGACAGCTATAGACATGATTAGGAAGAAGGGGGGCCGCCCTGTTGTATGTGGCATTTTGCCAAGAAGAGGTGTTGGTAATGAATGGTTGTCCAGAGCAATTGGTATTAATTGTTGGCTGGATAAACACTGTAAGGATAATGCAGTACCATTCATTGACAGAGCCAACTAGGGGAAATAACCTCCTTGACTTGGTTCTTGCCAGTAGGGAAACACTAATTAATAATCTTGAGGTTAATGATGAGCTTGGGGAGAGTGATCACAAATCACTCAGTTTTAACATATCATGGAATTCCCCTAATAATGGCAATCAAGTCTCCGTCCCTGACTTTCGCTTGGCTGATTTCATAGGACTGAAAAATTACTTAGGTGGGCTGAACTGGAATGACCTGACTAGGGGTCAGGTAGGTGGTGATGGTTGCCGATATGATGCTTTCCAGGGCATAGTTCTAGCTGCTCAGTCAAATTATGTTCCAAATAGGGAAATCAGATCAAACAAAAATGATCCTAAATGGATGAACAATAGATTAAAATATCTGATTGGTCAAAAGAGAGGCATATATAGGCAAATCAAAAGAGGAGAGGGGCAATTAAGAAATCGATATATTCAGTTAAAGAGAGAAATAAAAAAGGGAATTAGAAAAGCAAAAAGAGATTATGAGGTTAAAGTTGCAAGAGAATCGAAGACTAACCCAAAAGGATTCTTTCAGGTATACAGAAGTAAGATCAGGGACAAGATAGGCCCACTCAAAAGTTCCTCGGGTCAGCTCACTGACAGTGATAAGGAAATGTGTAGAATTTTTAACACATACTTCCTCTCAGTTTTTACACAGGAGGATACCAGCGATATTCCAGTAATGATAAATTATGTAGAACAGGACGATAATAAACTGTGCACTATTAGGGTCACAAGTGACATGGTCCTTAGGCAAATAGATAAATTAAAACCTAACAAATCCCCAGGCCCTGATGAACTGTATGCAAGGGTTCTAAAGGAATGTAAAGAGGAGCTTAGCACACCTTTGGCTAATCTTTTCAACATATCACTACAAACTGGCATGGTGCCAGATAAGTGGAAAATGGCAAATGTGATACCTATTTTCAAAACAGGTGACAGGTCCTTAGCTTCGAACTATAGACCAATAAGCCTAACCTCCATAGTGGGAAAATTTATGGAATCAATAATTGCCGAGGCAGTTCGTAGCCACCTTGAAAAGCATAAATTAATCAACGAATCTCAGCATGGTTTTACAAAGGGGCGTTCCTGCCTTACGAATTTATTAACTTTTTTCACTAAGGTATTTGAGGAGGTAGATCATGGTAATGAATATGATATTGTGTATATGGACTTCAGTAAGGCTTTTGACAGGGTCCCACATCAGAGACTATTGAGGAAAATTAAAGCACATGGAATAGGAGGAGAAATTTTTTCCTGGATAGAGGCATGGTTGACAAATAGGCAGCAGAGAGTTTGCATAAATGGGGAGAAATCAGAGTGGGGAAGCGTCACGAGCGGTGTTCCACAGGGGTCAGTGTTGGGCCCCCTGCTGTTCACAATCTACATAAACGACATAGATGAGGGCATAAAGAGCGACATCGGCAAGTTTGCCGATGACACCAAAATAGGCCGTCGAATTCATTCTGACGAGGACATTCGAGCACTCCAGGAAGATTTGAATAGACTGATGCAGTGGTCGGAGAAGTGGCAGATGCAGTTTAATATAGACAAATGCAAAGTTCTAAATGTTGGACAGGACAATAACCATGCCACATATAAACTAAATAATGTAGATCTTAATATTACGGATTGCGAAAAAGATTTAGGAGTTCTGGTTAGCAGTAATCTGAAACCAAGACAACAGTGCATAAGTGTTCGCAATAAAGCTAATAGAATCCTTGGCTTCATATCAAGAAGCATAAATAATAGGAGTCCTCAGGTTGTTCTTCAACTCTATACATCCTTGGTTAGGCCTCATTTAGATTATGCTGCACAGTTTTGGTCACCGTATTACAGAATGGATATAAATTCTCTGGAAAATGTACAAAGGAGGATGACAAAGATGATCCCATGTATCAGAAACCTTCCCTATGAGGATAGACTAAGGGCCCTGAAACTGCACTCTCTAGAAAGACGTAGAATTAGGGGGGATATGATTGAGGTTTATAAGTGGAAGACAGGAATAAATAAAGGGGATGTAAATAGTGTGCTGAAAATATCTAGCCTAGACAGGACTCGCAGCAATGGTTTTAAGTTGGAAAAATTCAGATTCAGGAGGGATATAGGAAAGTACTGGTTTGGTAATAGAGTTGTGGATGAGTGGAACAAACTCTCAAGTACCGTTATAGAGGCCAGAACGTTGTGTAGCTTTAAAAATAGGTTGGATAAATACATGAGTAGATGTGGGTGGGTGTGAGTTAGACCTGATAGCTTGTGCTAACAGGTCGGTTGCCGTGTTCCTCCCTTAAGTCAATGTGACCTGACCTGACTAGGTTGGGTGCATTGGCTTAGGCCGGTAGGGACTTGGACCTGCCTCGCATGGGCCAGTAGGCCTTCTGCAGTGTTCCTACGTTCTTATGTTCTTATGTTCTTATGACAACTGGGACAACTTATATGGCCGAAATGACATGTATGCCAGGGATGGGGTTCACTTATCCAGGGCAGGTGTGGGTTTTCTTGCTAACTCAGTTGAGGGGGTTGTTAGGACTTTAAACTAGGATTAGTTAGAGGTATGGGTTTTGAAATGATTAATAATGAATATGGATATATTGACTTATGCTCTGATATTAAGAATCTTAATAGTAACTGTCATGGAGTAACTCTGGGTAATGATAATTTCAGAAATTGTGTAAAAACAAAGATGAATAGGAAAAATGTGCAGAAGAAAAAACATATGATGGTATTTTATGCTAACAGTCGAAGTGCAAGAAATAAAATTAATGAACTACGTTTGGTAGCATGTGCTGGGAACTTTGATATCATTGCATTAACTGAAACGTGGTATGATTTAAAGAGTCGGGATATGACTGCTGAGTGTAATATTCAGGGATTTAAGTTATTCAATGTGGATAGATGTAATGGGAAGGGGGGAGGAGTTGCATTGTATGTTCGAGAAAATATTAATTGTTGCATAAAAAAAGGTATAAAAATAGATGGAGCAGTAACAGAGTCTGTTTGGGTAGAGTTCGTGGAGGGTCAAGAAAAACTAATTCTAGGTGTAATATACCGACCTCCAGGCTTGGATCACGATAGAGGGAGTCTTGTCAAATAAGGAAACACTCGTGAATAATCTGGAGATCACTGAAGAGCTTGGCGCAAGTGATCACAAATCCATCACCTTTAGCATTAATTGGGAATGCAAGAATAGTGATAATACAGTAAAAATCCCCGATTTTCGTTCTGCCGATTATAATGGACTTAGAGAACATCTGTCTAATCTTGATTGGGGTTATCTAGCTAATGATTTTATTGACGATAATCATACTTATGAATATGAAGGGATCTGCTTTTATGATTGTTTTCTTAATAATGTACACAGTGCCCAGAGTATATACATTCCCCAGAGAGAAATTAGGTCTAATAATAACGATCCCAAATGGGTTAACAGGAGGCTAAAGCATCTATTAGGGGAGAAAAGGGGAATATATAGGCGCATCAGAAGAGGAGAGGTTAACCTTACTGACCAATATGTTCAGCTTAAAAGAGAAGTAAAAAAGGCGATTAGAAAGGCTAAACGTGACTATGAAATTAGAGTTGCTAATGAATCAAAGACTAATCCAAAGGGGTTCTTTCAAGTGTATAGGACGAAGGTGAAGGAAAAAGTAGGACCTCTGAAATCTGGGAATGGACAGCTGACGGATAATGAACTGGAAATGTGTTCCTTATTTAATGACTATTTTTTGTCAGTTTTTACACAGGAAGATGTAAATGAGATTCCAGTAATTAACAATTATTTAGTTCCTGATGAATTTAAGTTAACTAATATTACTGTCACGAGAGACATGGTTATTAAACAGATAGACAAACTGAAACAAAATAAGTCCCCGGGACCCGATGAGTTGTTTTCAAGGGTACTTAAGGAATGCAAGATGGAGCTTAGTCAGCCATTAACGAGTGTATTCAATGCGTCCATCCTTACCAGTGTTGTGCCAGAGATGTGGAAGATGGCTAATGTGGTTCCTATATTCAAATCAGGGGATAAGTCCACTCCTTCAAATTACCGTCCAATAAGCCTGACATCTATAGTGGGCAAGTTATTAGAATCAATTATAGCTGACATTATCAGAAGTCACCTTGAAGAGCATAACTTGATAAATGAATCTCAGCATGGATTCACGAGAGGTCGTTCCTGCCTGACAAACTTACTGACGTTCTTCAATAGAACATTTGAGGCAGTTGACAGTGATAAGGAATATGATATTGTTTATTTGGATTTTAGTAAAGCCTTCGACAGAGTACCTCACAAGAGACTCTTAAGAAAAGTGGCAGCTCATGGTATAGGAGGTAAAGTTCTAGAATGGATTGAGGCATGGCTTACCAATAGAAAGCAGAGAGTTACCATTAATGGAGTGAAATCTGAATGGGGATTAGTCACTAGTGGCGTTCCACAAGGATCAGTTTTAGGCCCTCTCTTGTTCGTAATTTACATTAATGACCTTGATGAAGGGATTGCTAGTGACATGAGTAAGTTTGCTGATGATACAAAGATAGGCCGTATAATTCACTCTGAGGAGGATATCAATGAACTCCAGGACGATTTGAACAAATTAATGTCTTGGTCTGAGAAATGGCAGATGAAGTTTAATGTGGATAAGTGTAAGGTACTTGCCCTTGGTAATGAAAATAACCCTCGAAGCTATAATCTAGGTGAAGTAGAGCTTGGTCATACAGAATGTGAAAAAGACTTGGGAGTCATGGTAAGCAGAAATCTAAAGCCAAGACAGCAGTGCCTCAGTGTGCGCAACAAGGCCAACAGATTACTTGGATTTATCTCAAGAAGTATAAGTAACAGAAGTCCAAAAGTTATTTTACAGCTCTATACATCACTAGTAAGGCCTCATTTAGATTATGCTGCTCAGTTTTGGTCCCCTTACTACAGGATGGACATAGACTCATTAGAGAACATACAGAGAAGAATGACTAAAATGATTTACTGTGTAAGGAACCTCCCGTATGAAGATAGACTTAAAGCCTTAAATCTCTACTCTCTGGAGAGGCGTAGAATGAGGGGAGATATCATTGAAGTGTATAAGTGGATGACGGGCATAAACAAGGGAGACATTAATAAAGTACTGAGGGTGTCGAACCAGGTAAGAACCAGGAATAATGGATTTAAGTTGGATAAATTTAGATTTAGAAAGGACATAGGTAAGTACTGGTTTTCTAACAGAGTTGTAGATGCGTGGAACAGTCTTCCCAGTGGGGTGATAGAGGCTAGGACCTTGGGTAGCTTTAAGAAGAGACTGGACAAATATATGAGCGGGAGGGGCTGGGTTTGATTGGTGTTGGGGGGTGCGGGAGTTGTTTCTTGAGTAGCTTTAGGTAGATGTCGTTTTGATTTGTAGATGAATGGTTCAGAGAACCGACATGTTGATAAATTAGACACATGTGCAACTCTTGGGTATCTTTATTGAGGAAACGTTTCGCCACACAGTGGCTTCATCAGTCCATACAAAGGAGAATCTTGAAGAACAGGAGGAGAATGAGGTAATCAGTCCCTCAACCTCGAGTCGATGTGGTCAGTCCATCAATCTTGAATAGAATACGGCATACGTGCTGAGAAGGAGCTTATAAACCGTTGGCAGGAGAGGTGCAGAAGTCATAGGTCGTGTAACACTTGTTCAATGTTGAAGTAGGTCGTGCCCAAGAATTAGGCAAGCGAAGAATTCCCAAGTATTAAGATCCCAAGAAGTTGCAGTGTCTGACAGGTTTGTAGATGAATGGTTCAGAGAACCGACATGTTGATAAATTAGACACATGTGCAACTCTTGGGTATCTTTATTGAGGAAACGTTTCGCCACACAGTGGCTTCATCAGTCCATACAAAGGAGAATCTTGAAGAACAGGAGGAGAATGAGGTAATCAGTCCCTCAACCTCGAGTCGATGTGGTCAGTCCATCAATCTTGAATAGAATACGGCATACGTGCTGAGAAGGAGCTTAAAAACCGTTGGCAGGAGAGGTGCAGAAGTCATAGGTCGTGTAACATTTGTTCAATGTTGAAGTAGGTCGTGCCCAAGAATTAGGCAAGCGAAGAATTCCCAAGTATTAAGATCCCAAGAAGTTGCAGTGTCTGACAGGTTTGTAGATGAATGGTTCAGAGAACCGACATGTTGATAAATTAGACACATGTGCAACTCTTGGGTGTAATTATAGGCTTCTTCCTGCGTGCACTCAGAATCTGCAGCAACGAGTTCCTTGAGGAAGAATGCACTATAATTGAACAAATATTTTCTAAACTCCACTATCCTCGTCACTTCATCAGAGACTGCAGACGGCGGGCATTAAACATCTTCAACACACCCAGAGAAGTTGAAGATTGAGACACTTATGCAGCATATGGGAATCTTTATTCAGGAAACGTTTCGCCACACAGTGGCTTCATCAGTCCAATACAAAGAGGAAGGAAGCCACTGTGTGGCGAAACGTTTCCTGAATAAAGATTCCCATATGCTGCATAAGTGTCTCAATCTTCAACTTGTCGGTTTTTCAAACCATTCATCACACCCAGAGAAGACACTGCCGAGAAGAGATACATAGTCCTTCCCACCAACTCCATTGCCAAACATGTTTCCAACATCTTTGCCAAAACATCATTCCAAGTATCTACCTCCACAACCACGACCATCAAGGACATCACCAGTAGTAGACAGGACAAGCCTCCATCCTCTGCAGGGGTATACATAATCCCTTGTAATGACTGCAACAAGTTATACGTGGGTGAAACATCAAGGGACCTCCAAACACGTGTTTCAGAACACCAATACGCAAGCAGGTCTGACGACACAAGGAATGCCTGCGTACAACACCGTAATTCACACAACCACTTGATAAACTACAGAAACTCAAGACTTATCGCCACAGAAGACAACACTCAATACCGAAGAATCCTGGAATCATCACTTATTTCTATATCCGACAACTTCAGCCAGAATAGTGGCTTCTATAACATAGCTGAACCACTTGCCAAGAAACTTCTTCATCGCTATCCCACATAAGAACACTGTAGAAGGTCTGCTCACAAACTTATCCAATCTCCTTTCCAAGCTACCCAAGTTTTTAGACTCTATAACCCCACTCGGTACATCATCAGATGCAGCATTCTTCACCTGACCTCAGCATTCTGAACCGGACTATAAATACTCGCGTTCCTTCCACCCCAGGTAGTTCTGTTTGTGACTTGAAAAAGCCCACTGTGTGGGCGAAACGTAGTCAATAAAGGATCACATTATACTGCATTTGTGTTTATATTTCCTTAGAACTTTACCTCCTATACCATGAGCTGCCACTTTTCTTAAGAGTCTCTTGTGAGGTACTCTGTCGAAGGCTTTACTAAAATCCAAATAAACAATATCATATTCCTTATCACTGTCAACTGCCTCAAATGTTCTATTGAAGAACGTCAGTAAGTTTGTCAGGCAGGAACGACCTCTCGTGAATCCATGCTGAGATTCATTTATCAAGTTATGCTCTTCAAGGTGACTTCTGATAATGTCAGCTATAATTGATTCTAATAACTTGCCCACTATAGATGTCAGGCTTATTGGACGGTAATTTGAAGGAGTGGACTTATCCCCTGATTTGAATATAGGAACCACATTAGCCATCTTCCACATCTCTGGCACAACACTGGTAAGGATGGACGCATTGAATACACTCGTTAATGGCTGACTAAGCTCCATCTTGCATTCCTTAAGTACCCTTGAAAACAACTCATCGGGTCCCGGGGACTTATTTTGTTTCAGTTTGTCTATCTGTTTAATAACCATGTCCCTCGTGACAGTAATATTAGTTAACTTAAATTCATCAGGAACTAAATAATTGTTAATTACTGGTATCTCATTTACATCTTCCTGTGTAAAAACTGACAAAAAATAGTCATTAAATAAGGAACACATTTCCAGTTCATTATCCGTCAGCTGTCCATTCCCAGATTTCAGAGGTCCTACTTTTTCCTTCACCTTCGTCCTATACACTTGAAAGAACCCCTTTGGATTAGTCTTTGATTCATTAGCAACTCTAATTTTATAGTCACGTTTAGCCTTTCTAATCGCCTTTTTTACTTCTCATTTAAGCTGAACATATTGGTCAGTAAGGTTAACCTCTCCTCTTCTGATGCGCCTATAAATTCCCCTTTTCTCCCCTAATAGATGCTTTAGCCTCCTGTTAACCCATTTGGGATCGTTATTATTAGACCTAATTTCTCTCTGGGGAATGTATATACTCTGGGCACTGTGTACATTATTAAGAAAACAATCATAAAAGCAGATCCCTTCATATTCATAAGTATGATTATCGTCAATAAAATCATTAGCTAGATAACCCCAATCAAGATTAGACAGATGTTCCCTAAGTCCATTATAATCGGCAGAACGAAAATCGGGGATTTTTACTGTATTATCATTATTCTTGCATTCCCAATTAATGCTAAAGGTGATGGATTTGTGATCACTTGCGCCAAGCTCTTCAGTGATCTTCAGATTATTCGCGAGTGTTTCCTTATTTGACAAGACTAGGTCTAGCAAATTATTACCCCTGGTAGGTTCAGTTACACTCTGTTTCAGAAAACAGTCCTGAACTGTTTCCATGAAGTCACTGGACTCTAGATTACCTGTCAAAGAATTCCAGTCAATTTGGCTAAAGTTAAAGTCCCCTACTATGACTACGTTACTGTGTCCAGAAGCCCTAACAATTTCGTCCCAAAGAAGTCTCCCTCTATCGTGATCCAAGCCTGGAGGTCGGTATATTACACCTAGAATTAGTTTTTCTTGACCCTCCACGAACTCTACCCAAACAGACTCTGTTACTGCTCCATCTATTTTTATACCTGTTTTTACGCAACAATTAATATTTTCTCGAACATACAATGCAACTCCTCCCCCCTTCCCATTACATCTATCCACATTGAATAACTTAAATCCCTGAATATTACACTCAGCAGTCATATCCCGACTCTTTAAATCATACCACGTTTCAGTTAATGCAATGATATCAAAGTTCCCAGCACATGCTACCAAATGTAGTTCATTAATTTTTATTTCTTGCACTTCGACTGTTAGCATAAAATACCATCATATGTTTTTTCTTCTGAACATTTTTCCTATTCATCTTTGTTTTTACACAATTTCTGAAATTATCATTACCCAGAGTTACTCCATGACAGTTACTATTAAGATTCTTAATATCAGAGCATAAGTCAATATATCCATACTCATTATTAATCATTTCTAGACCCATACCTCTAACTAATCCTAGTTTAAAGTCCTAACAACCCCCTCAACTAAGTTAGCAAGAAAACCCACACCTGCCCTGGATAAGTGAACCCCATCCCTGGCATACATGTCATTTCGGCCATAGAAGTTGTCCCAGTTGTCAATGAATGGTACTGCATTATCCTTACAGTGTTTATCCAGCCAACAATTAATACCAATTGCTCTGGACAACCATTCATTACCAACACCTCTTCTTGGCAAAATGCCACATATAACAGGGCGCCCCCCCCTTCTTCCTAATCATGTCTATAGCTGTCCTGAACTTTCTAACTAAATCCTCACTTCTACGCTTGCCTACATCATTGCCTCCAGCACTGAGGCAAACAATAGGATTGATCCCATTACCGTTCATGATGTTGTCAAGCCGGCTAACAATGTCCTCCATCCCAGCCCCAGGAAAGCATACCCTTTGTCTCCTACTCCTGTCCTTCAAACAGAATGCCCTATCCATGTATCTAACCTGGCTATCCCCAACAACAACAATATTCTTACCTTCCTTGTTGTCGTTCGTCGTGACGATCCCAGTAGTAGACTCACATTCGTCGGGTAGCACCGAGAATGCGTTGGAGGTTTCCACGGGAGTTTCCACAGCAGTCTCTTTCTTCTTCATCGTTTCTGGCTTTCCATTCGTCTTCTTGATCGTCAACTTCGTCGTCCCCTGCTGTCCAGCCACTGACCACGATCCCTTCTTGACCTGAGGACTCGAAACAGGAGGACTACTACGAATCCTCTTGTTTTCCTCGGTCAATCGCCGTATCTCCATCTTCGCTGCCCTCAATTCTTCCTTAAGTTGCTGGTAAAGTTGCTCGATGGAGGGCATCTTGGTTCAGTCCACGGGAGCAAACAAGACACTTCTTCACAGAGTTAAGTATAGGTCAGCACTCAAAGTACAGGTCACCACTCAAGAGCACACAAACAGGTCTTCACAGAGCTAAGTACACGTCACCACTGAATGACTAAGTTGAATGGCTAAGTAGAATGACTAAGTTGAATGGCTAAGTAGAATGACTAAGTTGAATGGCTAAATTAATACATAGCATTAGAAATCTTCCTTATGAAGTAAGATTGAAGACCCTTAAATTACATTCACTTGTTAGACGACGAATGATCGAAGTGTATAAGTGGAAGATGGGTATTAATAAAGGTGATATAGATAAGGTCTTGAGAATATCTCTCCAAGAGAGAACCCGCAGTAATGGATTCAAATTAGACAAGTTTAGATTTAGAAAGGATATAGGAAAGTATTAGTTTGGAAATAGGGTAGTTGATGAGTGGAACAGTCTACCTAGTTGGGTTATTGAGGCTAAAACCTTGGGTAGTTTCAAATTTAGGCTGGATAAATGCATGAGTGAGAGGAGTTGGATTTGAGTGGGACTTGCATATGATTGGATAGGGTTAACGGAGCTTATTTCTTGGGTGCCATTGAAAATTGGTTGGGCAAATATTTTGTTAGTGGGATGGATTGTAAAGGACCTGCCTAGTATGGGCCAACAGGCCTGCTGCAGTGTTCCTCCTTTCTTATGTTCTTATGTTCTTATGTCATAATTATTAATATATATTTTAAAAATATATAAAAGTTCTCCAATGTTGCTTGAAGGACTAACTTCAACTCAGGACCTATTTGCGTACATTGCACCATTCAGAAAAGATTTCACTACTAAGATTAGCCTTCTCCATCTCTCGAAATCATCCTTCAAGACTCTCAAAAATTGCTGTTCCAATGACAAACAGAAACAAAAGTAAATCATCACATCCATCTTCTTAAAGCTGCATTTTTCCAGTGATCTTCTTGCCTACTGCCGCCCCCCTCTACATTACCATGACATATTCAGGACTACTGTCAGCAGGCTCAGTAACCGTCTTCCTGTTTTTTTTTTTCTACGCTATTCAACATCTGCGTTACAATGCTCTCCAGAGCTATTCTGTCTGTCCCCACTTTCCCCCTCACCCCTTGTGGGTCTTACCTATGAGTCATCATTAACATCATCATCATCATCATCATCATCATCATCGTCATCATCATCATCATCATCATCATCATCAGCTCTGTTAATTAACATTTTGGTTCCAAATCCATTCCAGTGTTAATATGGTTTTTCGTCTACAAATTGCTTCAAAATCAATAATTTATATATATTAAAAAAAAGATTTATTTAATTTTTTCAGCATCTTATAAATTTTTTTTAGCCCCTAATCTCCCCTTAAGCCTCCCCCTACCCAGAATGAAATCCTGGTTTAAGCCCACAGAATGAAATGCTGGCTTAAGCCCTCCTCCCCAAATATAAATCCCGGCTTATGCCCCCCAGATTGAAATCTTAAGCTCCCCGCCCCATCGACTGAAATCCAGGTTTAAGCTCGCTGATGAAATCATTGCTACACTACTATTGCTAATAAGAATTATTAATCATTATCATTGCTATGCTGGGAAGATCATAATTTATTACTGTTCTCATCCTGACGACAATGAAAGTCTCAGAGGTTAATTATACGTATCTCGTAAGGACACTGCTTGGGACTGAAGGATCAAGTTGTATAAATCTGCAGAGTCGACGACAATATTCATCATATTCCTAATTCTCGAACATTTTAAAGTGTAAAGTACAAATTTACAAGTCCCCAGTAGCTTGTATCTAGTCTTTCAAAACCTCATGTTAAGTGATGTGTTAGCATAAAACATGTACTGTACAATAGCGTTGTAATAACTAAGTATCTTTTCGAGGTAATGATGTAATGAATGACCGTGATCGTTCTGTTATACTTAATGATATAAACAATGCGATCAACATACTTGGCAACTGTTGTTCTTCACATGTTTTTATAATATTAACAGAACACCACAACCAAGTACCGGGTAGTTCATTATACGTGAGCCCAGAAAATTTTCAATGGGACTCTGGAACATAACAGATCAAAGTGTAGCTAGAGAAGTGATGGAGAATATTACCGTAAAGAACTATGACCTACTTAAAGCATAAATAGTTCATAGTTATTAGGGTATTGTAACTCAAGAAAACAGCAGTCAGACGCATGTAATGCGACACAAAATCTCACGTACCTTCAAATAGTGTAGGAGGTCATGGAGCCCGTGCTATGGAGAAGTGTGAACAAACATGTGCCAATAATCTGGCTGATAAAACTAAACTGGAATTTTGATACGAGGTATTTAAAGAAAGATTTATTTCAAACCTAGCGCAGTATAGTATATATGAGAAGGTACAAATTAGTAAATGATCTGATAAAGTAACTGCAGAGCGAATACAAACTAGATTGTAATGGATTTCAAGAAAATATTTTTGAGTGAAACTTTATGTGTTAAAGACTTTCAGGAATTTCTGCAGAAACCACAAAACAATGTTGATATTTTCATATCTCAACGTAAATTACCACAATTATCTCTTCGAAAATCTAGGACAACAGATAACTAGGAAGAATTTTGCTCTACCTTTTAATAAAAAAAATGGTTATAACTATGACCATAATTTTTAAAGTGGTGGACCGGTGAGCCAGGTAAAGGCTTCGGTCAGATGACCAAAAGCTCCAATAGCGGGTCATCATCTGATTAAGATCCGCGTCAGGAAACACTTGTCCTGTTGTTAGGTAAGACACATATGCAACAGTTAGGTATCTTTATTCCGAAACGTTTCGCCTACACAGTAGGCTTCTTCAGTCGAGTACAGAAAAGTTGATAGAAGCAGAAGAGACTTGAAGACGATGTAATCAGTCCATCACCCTTAAAGTTTTAAGGTGGTCAGTCCCTCAGTCTGGAGAGAGCATTGTTCAAAAGTCTGAAACAATATGGAGTTGAAGTGACAGGATGGAGCCTTATATAGCGCCATGAGGTGAGACGTAGGTCACTAGTAGAACGCAGATGTTGGGACTTTTGAACAATGCTCTCTCCAGACTGAGGGACTGACCACCTCAAAACTTTAAGGGTGATGGACTGATTACATCGTCTTCAAGTCTCTTCTGCTTCTATCAACTTTTCTGTACTCGACTGAAGAAGCCTACTGTGTAGGCGAAACGTTTCGAAATAAAGATACCTAACTGTTGCATATGTGTCTTACCTAACAACCTGTCGGTATTTTATACCACTTTAATGTTCACTTGTCCTGTTTCCTGACGAACCTTACCTAACATAACCTTGGTCTACCTTTCAGGCTTCTGGAGATGACAAATCAGATATACATAATTTGCAAAAACTAACTTACTTTGTTTAAAAGGTCAGGTTGAAGGAAACATCTGCTCTTTGATTCAAGGTTTTCTTAACATAGCAATGAGTAACAAACAAGTGGTGCGCTTGCATCAAGCAAGCACACCAATACAGAACTGACAAATTTAACCCAGCATATAAACTACTCAACCTTAACCCTCAATCATACCTTTTCAAAACGGCAAAAATTTAGTGAGAAGAAAACATTGTTGACACTCTTTGTAATAATTGAATTCCATATTCAGCTGACTGGTTATTGTTCTATATTTTGTAAAACAAGTACAGTTGTAATACAATATAATGACTGTTGTGAAGCATACGAGAAAATAAGGTAAATTATAATGCAGCAGAATGGATGGAAAACTGCTTCCATAAGAACTATTTTTTTTGTGTGTGTACAGAGAAACGACAAGGATAACTAGAGTTATTCCAGATAATGCAAGTCAACAACAATATACCTAACGTTGTACCTAGCAACTCTGAAGTGAAGGATGATGAAATAATAGATGATCCTTACCTACTGTTTGATGTGGATAACCAGAAATTCATTTTCCTGGTGATGCCGGTATGTAGGTTGAAACTTAGCCAATGTTAATTCATTCATACACAAATAACCCGCACATAAAAGAGAGAAGCTTACGACGACGTTTCGGTCCGACTTGGACCATTGACAAAGTCACACTGTGTGACTTTGTCAATGGTCCAAGTCGGACCGAAACGTCGTCGTAAGCTTCTCTCTTTTATGTGCGGGTTATTTGTGTATCGTTCCAGTCACGGTATTGTGCCTTTTTGTTAGTTAATTCATTCACTTTTGTTTATGTTAAAACACACGTGATACCTGACTGAAGACATCTCTCTAGTGCTTTAGATTACAGACAGCAACTTGCAGGTGACATAAATGCAATAAAAAATAACTCACATACATACATGCATTATAATAAAATTTCATAATATTTTTCGAGGAGTTTACATTAAAATGTGCAAAGCGTTTACAGGAATACAATACCGTTCAAACTAATGCATTTGGAAGAGAAAGTAAACATTTTTCTATAAAAGCAGATCTTGGAGAATAGTGCTTGATGCTACCTTTGATAATTATTGTATTTGTACTTGGGGTTGTAATTAGTTAGTTAAAGATTAGCCGGTATGCTGCCGGCCCGGGCCTTTTCCAAGTGGTGGCCCGGCCTTGGCTCCCTCTTTAGGGAGTGTCTGAGACCTAAGTCTCCCATGGGAGGAGGCACAAGTACCTCCTCATCTTTGGGACCAACTGTCCCCAGGCCTAGCCACAAGCTAGGCCTCTCTGGTCTGCCATCCCCGCCCCAAGGGAGCAAATGGGAATGACAGTCTTATGAGCTAAAGGCTCGGACTCAGGCACCTACCCTACCCTAGAAGGGTTAGGCATGGTGTCGATGTGGGGTTGTAAAATTGATGAATCAGTTATGATGCGAGAGTTGCCAAAGTGTAGCGTAAGAAAAATTCTAATATTAAATCTGAGTGTGTAACATATAATGTAGTTAATTCAGCAGTCTACACACCTTGTGTTTATTCGTAAAAATATTTAACAGAATTAGCATTTTAATAATATCATACATTTCAGTTTATTGGCCGAAGTGATGACAAGTATAGAGGTGGGATGTTTGCTCGTCAGTCTGATGCTCCTCACCAGCATCACCGTCCCAGACTTCTTCGTCATCGAGGGTGCCCTTAAGTCTAGAGTGAGGATCGATCCCCTCGTTAGCTTCTGTTTAGACCACGCCTTCAACTTCCCGTACCTGTTTGGCATCCTGACGGTGTTTGTCAAGCAGGCAAACCCGAAGTGCCCTATCGTCGTGGGAGTGATGGGAGTGTTGACGGCAGTGGTCGGGGACTTTGTGTTTGGGCTGGGAGTAAAGCAGTACTCCGTCTGGATGCTGCTGGCTGGTAGGCTCCTCTCTGGTACCGGCAGCCTCCTTGTGTGGATGATCGCCTTTCCTTCTCTCATGTTTCTGATCTACTCCCCTTACCAGGTCACAATACTCTACACCATTATCGCCTGTGAGAAGAACTTTGTTCCAACCTTGGCCTACTACTGGCACTTGTGGCTCTACGGCAAGTTAGGAGACATAGCGAACACGCTACTCCTCAATTCCGCAATTCGCCTTTTGTTTCCCGTTGTGTTCATAGTTTGTTGTTGGTATTTCAATGGCGTGTACACTGATAGAAAAGTTCGACAGAGCATTAGTTCACAGCATGGAAAGCAACTTATGGCCATTAAACCGGTTGTAATGTCTCAATTCACGTGTTTCCCATCGTACTGGCTCATGATGATAATTACTGTTGTCTTCCGTGCTGTTGCTGCCTGTTTTAGCGACCTACTAGTTTTAACCCGAGTATACCATGACACTCCAGCTTAGGTAGCTACAGCTGTTGCTTTTGGACGAGCGGTGGCGGGGGTGACGTGCCTGATGGTTACGGTCATGTATATCTATAAGGTCAACCTAGGGATTAAAGCACGTTGCAACGCGAAGGCTCTCACCTATGCTGTCCTCCTCCGCTTCCTGGGGTTCCTTGGAATCTGGGTGAGGACTACTTTTATTAATGACAATCATCCGCTACGCCAAGATCAGTTCGTCATCGAAGCCTTCCTCAACCTCGGGCAAATTTTCTTCGACATGTGGGCCATTCCTCACCTCATGTGCCTAGCGGGAACCAGTGTAGCAGCGGCCACTTCCCCTGGGATTGTATGCACCTTCACCACTCTTACCTCTCTCTTGCTCGATTATTGTCAGAGGCTCCTTCTCAGCAACTATGGGATTGCTTGGCTGATGGGAACATATTCTTGGACGATGTTTCTGCTGCTTTTATCCATGGCGTTATTGTGGTTCATCTCTCCCAGGGTGTATCCATCACCACTTTCAAGCGTGCCAGGAGTCCAGCCTCAAAGTGAGATCTTCAGCCGCCCACCTTTCAGCAGCTCATATAGACTGAGGCAAGTTTAGTAGGAGTCGCTGCCTCATGCTTACCATAGTTGTAAATGTTCAGCAATTCTTCCGGAAAGTGTACAAATGGATCTGGAGATTTTGAAAAAAATATTCTGACAATTCTATCAAATGACTCACTTTTTCCTAACCCTTTATTTTTCTCCATAGTATGTGTATGTGTGTGTAATTAGTTGCTTGTAGCTACAGAAGCTTCTAATGGTTGAATTACTTACTGCATCCTCCTTTAAATCTACCTCTCTGTGAAAAAAAGTTGTTCAGCATCCCTTAGGTTCCATTTTTTCTCAGTTTACAGCCAATTACAGCCATTACATTTTCAAAAATAAGTTCTTTATCTAGTCTTACTTGTTTTCTTATGACTTTATATGACTTTAGGTAGTAGGTTGGTAGACAGCAGCCGCCCAGGGAGGTACTACCGTACTGGCAAGTGAGTGTAAAACGAAAGCCTGTAATTGTTTTACATGATGGTAGGATTGCTGGTGTTCATTTTTCTCTCTCATAAACATGCAAGGTTTCAGGTACGTCTTGCTACTTCTAGTTACACTTAGCTCACACTATACATACATGTACAGAATTCTTCCTCCGTAAGCAATGCGACTAAAATGCCAGGGACAAGGGGCTAGTAACCCCTTCTCCTGTATAAATTACTAAATTTAAAAAGAGAGACTTTCGTTTTTCTTTTTGGGCCGCCCTACCTCGGTGGGATACGGCCGGTTTGTTGAAAGAATGTGATTATCATGTCTTCTCTCTTCCTCCTGTCAGCCGGTGAAGGCATCTCATATATTTAACTCTTGGTAACCATGTGTTGCTCTTTCTTGGACCTTGCCTAACTTATCTATATGATTTGTTAAGGTGTGGACACTACGTATTCAAATTTTGACTTAATACATGTTACGAACAACTATTTTTTTGCCCTCTTTTCATTTATGTATTTAAAGATTATTTAATCATTCACTAGCGTAATATATGAGCTTTTCAAACTTTCGTTTATATGATCTTCTAGTGACAACTTTTTTATTAATAGCCTCAAAGTCAGGCACTCCAGCTGATACTTTTCGTATTTTGTCAGTTATTCAATATACTTCAAGAAGCCTGATTTTACTTTCTACCATTTCATTTACATGTCTTATATCTATATAACATTACATCACCCATTTATCCCTCCATTTGTCTAATTTATCTGAGTCAAACTTTTTATTTATTGTACCTAATATTTCAGGAACATTTGCAGACATAATAGTAAAGCTCTTTATTATCTCTATCAACTCATTTATATAAATGAAAAAGACTACTGTTGCCAGAACAGATACTTGTGGCACCTCACTCGTCACATTCACCCACAACATACATTTATCTCTTACATATGTTTGTTTTTCCTCTCAAGTAGAATGTCTGTCATATATTTTAATAATTTACTTTTTTGACCACTTAGGTTTTGTAGTTTCAAATTAGTTAGTCATGGGGAACTCCATCAAACCTTCTCTTGTAAACTAGATCAGTACGTTCTGCCTGCCCATCCTGTCCTTCAACAGTTTCTACGCTCACTCATATCCCTTTCTAAGATTAGAAATACAGGAATTTCCAAACCATTAACCGAAATGTTTCTCGTCGGTGGGTTATTCTGCTTCAAATGTTTTATCAACTTTTTTTTAATGGCTTTTTCCAGTATTTTTACAACAACTTGTCACAGTTATTGGCACAATATTTTCCCTCTTCCATTTCTCTTGACAGTTTTCATTTCTGAAGTGAAAACATAAAAATTCAAGAAGGTGATATCCTAGTTCTTCACGCTTTTTTTTAAACCCAACCCATGTTGTTACCTCATCTGGTCCTTCTGCTTGTTTCTTCTTGACATCCAGTTATAATCTCTACTGAGACTTCGCTTATCACAATATTCACCAGCTAAATTATTTGTTTGGCCTTCAAATATTCTCTTCAATAGTTCGCATATTTCCTCTGTGTGAGTGTGTGTGTGTGTGTGTGTGTGTGTGTGTGTGTGTGTGTGTGTGTGTGTGTGTGTGTGTGTGTGTGTGTGTGTGTGTGTGTGTGTGTGTGTGTGTGAGTGTGTGTGTGTGTGTGTGTGTGTGCGTGTGCGTGTGTGTGTGTGTGTGTGCGTGTGCGTGTGTGCGTGTGTGAGTGTGTGTGTGTGAGTGTGTGTGTGTGTGTGTGTGTGTGTGTGTGTGTGTGTGAGTGTGTGTGTGTGTGTGTGTGTGTGTGTGTGTGTGTGTGTGTGTGTGTGTGT
This sequence comes from Cherax quadricarinatus, assembly GCF_038502225.1. NCBI lineage: Eukaryota > Metazoa > Arthropoda > Malacostraca > Decapoda > Parastacidae > Cherax > Cherax quadricarinatus. The sequence goes on along the minus strand of NC_091299.1, from coordinate 56,719,524 downwards.
GTGTGTGTGTGTGTGTGTGTGTACTCACCTAGTTGAGGTTGCAGGGGTCGAGTCCAAGCTCCTGGCCCCGCCTCTTCACTGGTCGCTACTAGGTCACGCTCCTCGAACCGTGAGCTTTATCATACCTCTGCTTAAAGCTATGTGTGGATTCTGCCTCCACTACATAGCTTCCCAAATTATTCCACTTCCTGACTACTCTGTAGCTGAAGAAATTCTTCCTAACATCCCTGTGATTCATCTATGTCTTCAACTTCCTACTGTGTCCCCTTGTTGCTGTGTCCCATCTCTGGAACATCCTGTCTTTGTCCACCTTGTCAATTCCTCTAAGTATTTTGTATGTCGTTATTATGTCCCCCCTATCTCTCCTGTCATCCAGTGTCGTCAGCTTGATTTCCCTTAACCTCTCCTCGTAGGACATACCTCTTAGCTCTGGGACTAGTCTTGTTGCAAACCTTAGTACTTTCTCTAGTTTCTTTACGTGCTTGGCTAGGTGTGGGTTCCATACTGGTGCCGCATACTTCAATATGGGCCTAACGTACACGGTGTACAGGGTCCTGAACGATTCCTTATTAAGATGTCGGAATGCTGTTCTGAGGTTTGCTAGGCGCCCATATGTTGCAGCAGTTATTTGGTTGATGTGTGCTTCAGGAGATGTGCCTGGTGTTATACTCACCCCAAGATCTTTTTCCTTGAGCAAGGTTTGTAGTCTCTAGCCCCCTAGACTGTACTCCGTCTGCGGTCTTCTTTGCCCTTCCCCAATCTTTATGACTTTGCACTTGGTGGGGTTGAACTCCAGGAGCCAATTGCTGGACCAGGTCTGCAGCTTGTCTAGATCCCTTTGTAGTTCTGCCTGTGTGTTCTGTGTGTGTGTGTGTGTGTGTGTGTGTGTACTCACCTAATTGTGGCTGCAGGGGTCGAGACTCAGCTCCTGGCCCCGCCTCTTCACTGATCGCTACTAGGTCCTCTCCCTCTCTGCTTCCTGAGCTTTGTCATACCTCTTCTTAAAACTATGTATGGTTCCTGCCTCCACTACTTCACTTGCTAGGCTATTCCACTTCCTGACGACTCTATGACTGAAGAAATGCTTCCTAACGTCCCTGTGACTCGTCTGAGTCTTCAGCTTCCAGTTGTGACCTCTTGTTTCTGTGTCCCCTCTCTCGAACATCCTATCTCTGTCCACCTTGTCTATTCCGTGCAATATTTTGTATGTCGTTATCATGTCTCCCCTGACTCTTCTGTACTCCAGTGTTGTCAGTCAAATTTCCCTCAACCTTTCCTCGTACGACATTTCCCTGAGCTATGGGACTAGCCTTGTTGCAAACCTTTGTACTTTCTCTAACTTCTTGACGTGCTTTACCAGGTGTAGGTTCCAGACTGGTGCTGTATACTCCAGTATGGGCCTAACATACACAGTGTACAGTGTCTTGAACGATTCCTTATTAAGGTATCGGAACGCTATTCTCAAGTTTGCCAGGCGCCCGTATGCTGCAGCAGTTATTTGGTTGATGTGTGCCTCCGGTGACATGCTCGGTGTTATGTTCACCCGATAGTCTTTCTCCCTGAGTGAGGTCTGTAGTCTTTGTCCACTTAGCCTATACTCTGTCTGCGGTCTTCTTTGCCCATCCCCAATCTTCATGGCTTTGCATTTGGCAGGGTTGAATTCGAGAAGCTAGTTTCTGGACCACATGTCCAACCTGTCCAGGTCTCTTTGCAGTCCTGCCTCATCCTCTTCCGATTTAATTCTTCTCATCGGCTTCACATCATCTGTGAACAGGGACACTTCAGAGTCTATTCCTTCCATCATGTCGTTCGCATATATCAAAAATAGCACTGGTCCTAGAACTGACCCCTGTGGGAACCCGCTCGTCACAGGCACCCACTGTGATACCTGTTCACGTACAATGACTCGTTGTTGCCTCCCTGTCAGGTATTCCCTGATCCATTGCAGTGCCCTCCCTGTTATATGTGCCTGATCCTCCAGCTTCTGCACTAATCTCTTGTGGGGAACTGTGTCAAAGGCCTTCCTGCAGTCTAGGAAAATGCAATCAACCCACCCCTCTCTCTCGTGTCTTACTTCTGTTACCTTGTCATAAAACTACAGAAGGTTTGTGACACAGGATTTGCCTTCCGTGAACCCATGCCGGTTTTCATTAATAATCTTGTTCCGTTCCAGGTGTTCGACCACTCTCCTCCTGATAATCTTCTCCATGACTTTGCACACAATACAAGTCAGAGACACAGGTCTGTAGTTTAGTGCCTCGTTTCTGTTTCATTTCTTAAATATGGGGACTACATTTGCTGTCTTCCATTTCTCAGGTAGTTGCCCAGTTTCAAGGGATGTGTTGAAGATTGTGGTTAGGGGCACACACTGCATCTCTACTCCTTCTCTAAGGACCCAGGGGGAGATGTTGTCTGCTCCCATCGCCTTTGAGGTATCAAGGTCACTTAGCAGCTTCTGCACCTCCTCCTCGGTTGTTCGTATGTCATCCAACATATGTTGGTATATTCCCTCTTGATGTTCCCTTCTGTGCTGTCTTCCCAGAGCCCTTCCTGTCTCTACTTGTAAAAACTTCTTTAAAACTCCTGTTTAGCTCCTCACATACCTCCTGATCATTTGTTGTGAGTTCTCCACCTTCAGTCCTCAGTCTGATCACATGGTCTTTGACTGTTGTCTTCCTCTTGATTTTCGATGCTATGTTATTTTCATACTGTCGCTGGGCCTTCCTCCATACCTTTGCATACTCGTTCCTGGCTCTGCGACTAATCTCCCTATTTTCATGTGTTCTCTGCCTTATGTATTTTTTCCATTCTCTACTGCACTTTGTTTTTGCATCTTTACACCGTCGGGTAAACCAGGGACTCATTCTGATCTTCCCATTATTTCTGTTGCCCTTGGGAATAAACCTTTCCACTGCCTCCTTGCATTTTGTTGTTACATATTCCATCATTTCATTTACTGGCTTTCCTGCCAGTTCTCGGTCCCACAGAACCTCCTGCAGGAAGTTCCTCAACCCTATGTAGTCCCCTCTTTTATAGTCTGGCTTTTCCCATTCAACTCCTGTTACTTTCTCCACTTGCAACTCTACTATGTATTCAAAGCACAGAACCACGTGGTCACTAGCTCCTAGAGGACTCTCGTATGTGATGTCCTCAATGTCTGAACTGCCCAGGGTGAACACAAGGTCCAATCCTGCTGGTTCATCCTCCCCTCTCACTCTGGTAGTGTCCTTAACATGTTGGCACATGAGGTTTTCCAGCACCACATCCAACATCTTGGCTCTCCATGTTTCGGGACCCCTATGTGGCTCCAGGTTTTCCTAGTCAATCTCCCTGTGGTCGAAAATCCCCATAACCAGCAACTTTGCTCTGCTCGAGTGAGCTCTTCTTGCCACCTCAGCAAGTGTGTCCACCATTGCTCTGTTGCTCTCTTCATATTCCCCTCTTGGCCTCCTGCAGTTCTGTGGTGGATTATACATCACTGCAATGACCACCTTGTGCTCCCCAGAATGAAGTGTACATACTATGTAGTCCCTTTCTCCTGTCTCGTCTATGCCTCCCATTTACTCGAATTTCCATCTGTTTTTTACGAGCAGAGCAACCCCTCCTCCCCCTCTGCCCCTTCTATCTTTCCTCATGATCTGGTATCCTGGTGGGAAGATTGCATCTGTTATTGTCTCCGTGAGTTTTGTTTCTGTAACTGCTATGATGTCTGGGGACTTCTCATTGATTCTTTCTTGCCATTCCTCATGTTTATTCGTTAATCCATCCGCATTTGTGTACCAAACCTTCAACTTCTGTTCTAATACTGTAACTGTGGCCTGGGGGAATAATGGGGTTAGGAGAGCAGGAGCCCTGGTGGGGGCCTGTGGGGGGTTGCAGTGGAGGTGGAGGAAGAGCTCCCATAAGGGGTTGCTGTAGGGGTAGGGTTCGTGGTGTGTGGAGTGGGAACAGAGGGATCGGTGTGTGATGGTTGGTTTGGATTGTTCAGTTGCCTTGGGGGTGTCATGGCTGGAGTCCTTCTGCAGGTGTTTCTGGGGGGTGTGCTTGACCTTCCACTTGTTCCTGCGTTATTCTGCACTCCTTTTTCATTTCCTCCCATTCCTCCTTTCGTTTTTGCACTCTCTCTTTCAGTATCATTCTTTCCTCCTCTGTTCTGTCTCGATCGAGGTACACACCCATGAACTTCTGTTTGCCTCTCAGCCTTGCTTTCTCCTGCAGGATCATGGTTCAAGTTGATTCTGCCTTGAAAATTACTTTGAGAGGCAGATTCCTTTTCTTTGTGAACCACCCGATTCTCTGAAAATTTGCCACCTGGGTCATGTCTCCCTCGCCTATCACCTTCATGATATCTTCAGTCACCTTTTTCTCCTCCTGCTTTCTTTCATCATAAGTTTCCCCTTCAGCTTCGTCTAGCCCATAGACAAAAACTGATCTCTCCATTTCCACCTCCCACTGTGACTCCCATTGCATCCTCTGAGGTGTTTTAGTTCCTTCCCATGGAGTGTTCCTTCCTTCAGTCCCTTCCCTAGCTGTGGCCCCTATGCTCATTGGTTTGTCCTTCCTGCTCACCTGTTCCTGGCCACCACAAGTGTCTGGTAAGGTCCCTGCACATAGGCTAGTTCCTTCAATGTCTTCCAACCTCTCATTCTGTCCTAGTGTGCTCCCTGTCTTTGTCTTGGCCCCATGTGGGTTTGACAGGACCTCTGCATACAGATTAGCTTCCATGCCCCCTTCAGACCCTTTGTCTGTGTCTGATGTAAACATTGCTGATGCTACTTCTGCATTATCTTTGTCTCTAGACCATTTCAGATTTCTCAGCTCCACTTCTAATCTCTGTATCTTGGCTTCTGCTACTGTGGCATGTTGCTCCCACCTTCTGCATTCTGCTGCTAACCTCTCCTCCATCTTCCTTGCAAGCTCATCTAGCCTCCTTCCCCAGTCTTCCTCCCTTTTTTTGAGCTCTGCCTCCCATTCCTCCCTCCCAGATTCGTCCTTCGGGCCCTTTGTTCTCATCCTAGTTCTAGGTTGCCCCATTGCAGCACAGAAGGAAGGGGAAGAGATGGTTAGAGGGAGGGGAATAGATGGTTAGGGGGAGTGGGGATGGATGGTTATGGGGGAGGGGGAGGATGGTTACTGGAGGGGGAGAGGTGGTTGGGGGAGGAGGTTAGATGGTTTGGGGAGGGGTTAGATGGTTTGGGGGAGGGGTAGGTGGCTAGGGGGAGGGAGAGAGGTGGTTAGGGGAAGGGGAAGTTTATGTTTGTGTCAAGTGTATATGTGCTTATGTATGTGTGCTTGTGTATGTGTGTCTGCATGTGTGGGAGAGAGAGGGATGGGATTAAGGGGGGAGGGGGAAGGGGAAAGAAGGATGAGTGACCCTTAGAAGTGGGAGAGGTGTGTGTGTGTGATGGGATTAGAAGGGGAGGGGAGGTGGGGGGAGGGGAAGCAAAGGCTGAGGGTAGAGTGACCGCTTGATAACAGGGTCCTTACGGGTGTGTGTGTGTGTGCGTGTGTGTGTGTGTGTGTGTGTGTGTGTGTGTGTGTGTGTGTGTGTGTGTGTGTGTGTGTGTGTGTGTATGTGCTTGTGTGTGTATCTGTGTGTTTGTGTGCACTCGCGTAGTAAGGGTGTGTGTGTGTATGTGTGTACTCACCTAATTGTACTCACCTAATTGTGGTTGCAGGGGTCAATACTCAGCTCCTGGCCCCGCCTCTTCACTGATCGCTACTGGGTCCTCTCTCTCTCTGCTTCCTGAGCTTTGTCATACCTCTTCTTAAAACTATGCACGGTTTCTGCCTCCACTACTTCACTTGCTAGGCTATTCCACTTGCCTTGCTGACAACTCTATGACTGAAGAAATACTACCTAACGTCCCTGTGACTCGTCTGAGTCTTCAGCTTCCAGTTGTGACCCCTTGTCCCTGTGTCCCCTCACTGGAACATCCTGTCCCTGTCCACCTTGTCTATTCCCCGCAGTATCTTGTATGTCATTATCATGTCTCCCCCCTGACCCTTCTGTCCTCCAGTGTTGTCAGTCCGATTTCCCTTAACCTTTCCTCGTATGGCATTCCCTTGAGCTCTGGGACTAGGATTGTTGCAAACCTTTGCACTTTCTCTAACTTCTTGACGTGCTTGACCAGGTGTGGGTTCCAGACTGGTGTAGCATACTCCAGTATGGGCCTAACATACATAGTGTATAGTGTCTTGAACGATTCTTTATTAAGGTATCGGAATGCTATTCTCAGGTTTGCCAGGCACCCGTATGCTGCAGCAGTTATTTGGTTAATGTGTGCCTCCGGTGATGTGCTTGGTGTGTATGTATGTGTGTGTGTGTGTGTGTGTGTGTGTGTGTGTGTGTGTGTGTGTGTTCGCCTAGTAGAGGTGTGTGTATGTGTGTATAGTGTGCGTATGTGTGTGTGTTCGTGTGTTTGACGGAAGTTGGTACTAGGGTCTGAAGCTTCTATAAGTGTTTTCCCTTGTGTGTGTGTATGTGTGTGTATGTATGTGAGGGAGAGATTTTTAGGGGGGTAGGGGAGGGGTTGTTGTGGTTGAAAGATCTGTTATGCCTCTCTGTCGTGTAGGCTCATATTTATTCCCAGTTGTCTTTCCTAGTAATGCTACTCTCTCCACTTATTGCCCTTTCTGGATTTAAGTATCAGTTACTGCTGGTTATTATCCTATTCCTTGCTCACATTGAGAGAGGACTTCCTAGCTTCCTAAGTATTCATACTGCTAATAACTACCGGTAGTAATATTACGTTACCCCTCGCTAGTCTGCTCTACACCTCACACTCTCGTCAACACTATCTTCACCTTATCTATGCTATATCTACCCTAATTCTGGTAATAGCTTGCAGGAGTGAGTGACCAGTATCTAACAGTGATGCAGAGAATAGAATTTGACAACTTGCAACCACAATAGGTGAGCAATACTTGCACTGGCAGTGGTGCGGTGACAGGTTGCCAGATGCTGATGACGTAGTCGTCGTACATAGGCCTTCTATCACTATTTTGGAGATCCTTCACCCATTATGTTTATAACCATATATGCTCATACATCTGGCGTTCCTCACGTGATTTCGCTTTTCACTTATGATAGTATACACTTCACATTATATACACTGCACTTTATTTGAATAATTGCACGCCACTTGGTGTGACGTCACTGCTTCAGCAGGCCTACTCTGCCACTTTCCCTTATTATATGTTTTATTTTTCCTTTCTCCTTTTGCTTATTAACGTTTTCCCTCTCACTGTATGGTGCCCCACATTTCACTTGTTATCCAAACGCTGGTAATTCTTGAACACCGGCTTCCACACTCATTTTGATTTTCGTATATTTGAATCTGTGTGGAAACAGGGGCCTACTAGCTAGCCACTAACGGTTTGGCACTTTGAAATATTAATGATTTCAGGCTTCCTCTCGACTTTTTTTTTAAATAATAACTTTAGTTATGACTCGTAGGATTGTTCACTGACGTTGTCACTACCACTGATTACTGCTAGCAGTTACTGCACTCCTTAAAAACACTAAGGTTCTCGGAGCCTTGTGCCCCCACGTCTGCACCCACTGCGTGTGTGTGTGTGTGTGTGTGTGTGTGTGTGTGCGTGTGTGTGTGTGTGTGTGTGTGTGTGTGTGTGTGTGTTTGTGTGTGTGTGTGTGTGTGTGTGTGTGTATGTGTGTGTGTGTGTGTGTGTGTGTGTGTATACTCACCTAATTATAGTTACAGGTGTCGATTCACAGCTCCTGGCCCTGTGTTTTCACTGCTCGTTACTAGGTCCTCTCTCTCGCTGCTCCATGAGTTTTATCAAACCTCATCTTGAAACTATGTATGGTACCTGCTTCCACTACATCACTTTCCAGACTATTCCACTTCTTGACAGCTCTATGACTGAAGAAATACTACCTAACATCACACTGATTCATCTGAATCTGAAGCTTCTAATCGTGACCCATTGTTTCTGTGGATCATCTCTGGAACATCCTGTCGCTGTCTACCTTGTCAATTCCTCGCAGTATTTTATGTCGTTATCATGTCTCCCCTGACCCTCCTGTCTTCCATTGTCAGGCCGATTTCCCTTAACCTTTCTTCGTAGGACATTCTCCCTTAGCTTCGACACTAGTTTTGTTGCAAACCTTTACACTTTCTCTAATTTCTTGACGTGCTTGACCTGGTGTGGGTTCCAAACTGGAGCTGCATACTCTGATATGGGCCAGACGTACTTGGTGTACAAAATCTTGAACGATTCCTAAATGAGGTGTCCGATCGCTATTTTTAGGAATGCCAGACGCTCATATGCTGCCTCATGGTTACCTAGTTGATGATCCTTTTCCTTGAGAGTTTTTGGTGATCTAGCTTTTACTCAATCTGCTGTCTTCTTTGCCCTTCCCCGATCTTCGTGACTTTGCATTTGATAGGGTTAAATTCCTGGAGGTAGTTTCTTGATCAGGTCTGCTGCCTGTCTAAATACCTTTGTAGGCCTGCCTGCCTGCCTGATCCTCGTTCGATTTAATTCTCCTCATTAACTTCACATCATCTGCAAACACTGAAACTTCTGAGTCTGTCCTGTCCATTACATCATTCACATATACCCAAAGCAGTATTGGTCCTAGGACTGACACCTGTGGAACCCCGCTTGTCACAGGTGCCCACTCTGACACCTCATCACTTACCATTATTCGTTGTTTCTGCCCAGCCAGGTATTCTCTGATCCATTGCAGTGCCTTTTGTGTTGTCTTACTTCCGTTATCTTGTCATGAACTCCAGTAGGCTTGTGAAAAAGGATTTCCCGTCCCTGAAACCGTGCTGATTGTCATTTATAAGCTTGTTCCATTCTAAGTGCTCCACTACTCTCCTCCTGATAATCTTCTCCATAACTTTGCATACTATACACGTCAGTGACACTGGTCCGTAGCTTAATGTCTCGTCTCTGTCTCCTTTCTTAAAAAGTGGGACTATATTTGAAGTCTTCCATACCTCAGGTCGTTGTCCAATTTCAGTGGATGCCTTGAAGATTGTTGTTAGTAGCACACACAGCACCTCTGATCCTTGTCTATGAACCCAAGGAGAGATGTTGTCCGGTCCTACAACCTTTGACGTATCAAGTTCAAGTAGCAGCTTCTTCACCTCCTCCTCGGTTGAGTGTATTTTTCATCCAGCACTTGTTGGTATATCCTCTGTTAGTGTTCCCCTTATTCTATCTTCCCGGAATCCTTTCTGTCTCCACTGTAAATACTTCTTTAAATCTCATGTTGAGCTTCTTACGTGCTTCTTTTTCGTTTCTTTTAAGCTCCCCATCTTCCTTCCTAAATCTGATTACCTGGTTCTTGACTGTTGTTTTCCTCCTGACGTGGCTTTAAAAAAGCTTTGGGTAAGACTTGACTTTCGATGCTATGCCGTTTTCGTATTGTCGCTAGGAGTCTCTCCTTAACGTGCATACTTGTTTCTCTTATGCACGGACTTCTGGACTTCCCATTATTTCTGTTGCCCTTGGGAACGAATCTCTCTTCTGCCTCCTTGCATTTTGTGTGTTTGTGTTTGTGTGTGTTTGTGTTTGTGTGTGTGTGTGTGTGTGTGTGTGTGTGTGTGTGTGTGTGTGTGTGTGTGTGTGTGTGTGTGTGTGTGTGCGTGTGTGTGTGTGTGTGTGTACTCACCTAGTTGTACTCACCTAGTTGAGGTTGCAGGGATCGAGTCCAAGCTCCTGGCCCCGCCTCTTCACTGGTCGCTACTAGGTCACTCTCCCTGAACCATGAGCTTTATCGTACCTCTGCTTAAAGCTATGTATGGATCCTGCCTCCACTACATCGCTTCCCAAACTATTCCACTTCCTGACTACTCTGTGGCTGAAGAAATACTTCCTAACATCCCTTTGATTCATCTGTGTCTTCAGCTTCCAACTGTGGCCCCTTGTTGCTGTGTCCAGTCTCTGGAACATCCTGTCTTTGTCCACCTTGTCAATTCCTCTCAGTATTTTGTAAGTCGTTATCATGTCCCCCCTATCTCTCCTGTCCTCCAGTGTCGTCAGGTTGATTTCCCTTAACCTCTCCTCATAGGACATACCTCTTAACTCTGGGACTAGTCTTGTTGCAAACCTTTGCACTTTCTCTAGTTTCTTTACGTGCTTCGCTAGGTGTGGGTTCCAAACTGGTGCCGCATACTCCAATATGGGCCTAACGTACACGGTGTACAGGGTCCTGAACGATTCCTTATTAAGATGTCGGAATGCTGTTCTGAGGTTTGCCAGGCGCCCATATGCTGCAGCAGTTATTTGGTTGATGTGCGCTTCAGGAGATGTGCCTGGTGTTATACTCACCCCAAGATCTTTTTCCTTGAGTGATGTTTGTAGTCTCTGGCCCCCTAGACTGTACTCCGTCTGCGGTCTTCTTTGCCCTTTCCCAATCCTCATGACTTTGCACTTGGTGGGATTCAACTCGAGGAGCCAGTTGCTGGACCAGGTCTGCAGCCTGTCCAGATCCCTTTGTATTTCTGCCTGGTCTTCGATCGAATGAACTCTTCTCATCAACTTCACGTCATCTGCAAACAGGGACACCTCGGAGTTTATTCCTTCCGTCATGTCGTTCACAAATACCAGAAACAGCACTGGTCCTAGGACTGACCCCTGTGGGACCCCGCTGGTCACAGGTGCCCACTCTGACACCTCGCCACGTACCATTACTCGCTGCTGTCTTCCTGACAAGTATTCCCTGATCCATTGTGTGTGTGTGTGTGTGTGTGTGTGTGTGTGTGTGTGTGTGTGTGTGTGTGTGTGTGTGTGTGTGTGTGTGTGTGTGTGTGTGTGTGTGTGTGTGTGTGTGTGTGTGTGTGTGTGTGTGTGTGTGTGTGTGCGTGTGTGTGCGTGTGTGTGTGCGTGTGTGTGTGTGTGTGTGTGTGCGTGTGTGTGTGTGTGTGTGTGTGTGTGTGTGTGTGTGCGTGTGTGTGTGTGTGTGTGTATGTGTGTGTGTGTGTATGTGAGTGTGTATGTGTGTGTGTGTATGTGTGTGTATATATGTGTGTGTGTGTGTGTGTACTCACCTAATTGTACTCACCTAATTGTGGTTGCAGGGGTCGAGACTCAGCTCCTGGCCCCGCCTCTTCACTGATCGCTACTGGATCCTCTCTCTCTCTGCTTCCTGAGCTTTGTCATACCTCTTCTTAAAACTATGTATGGTTCCTGCCTCCACTACTTCACTTGCTAGGCTATTCCACTTGCTGACAACTCTATGACTGAAGAAATACTTCCTAACGTCCCTGTGACTCGTCTGAGTCTTCAACTTCCAGTTGTGACCCCTTGTCCCAGTGTCCCGTCTCTGGAACATCCTATCTCTGTCCACCTTGTCTACTCCCCGCAGTATCTTGTATGTCGTTATCATGTCTCCCCTGACCCTTCTGTCCTCCAATGTCGTCAGTCCGATTTCCCTTAACCTTTCCTCGTACGACATTCCCTTGAGCTCTGGGACTAGCCTTGTTGCAAACCTTTGTACTTTCTCTAACTTCTTGACGTGCTTGACCAGGTGCGGGTTCCAGAATGGTGCTGCATACTCCAGTATGGGCCTAACATACACAGTGTACAGTGTCTTGAACGATTACTTATTAAGGTATCGGAACGCTATTCTCAGGTTTGCCAGGCGCCCGTATGCTGCAGCGGTTATTTGGTTGATGTGTGCCTCCGGTGATGTGCTCAGTGTTATGGTCACCCCAAGGTCTTTCTCCCTGAGTGAGGTCTGTAGTCTTTGTCCACCTAGCCTATACTCTGTCTGCGGTCTTCTTTGCCCCTCCCCAATCTTCATGACTTTGCATTTGGCTGGATTGAATTCGAGAAGCCAGTTGCTGGACCACATGTCCAGCCTGTCCAGGTCTCTTTGCAGTCCTGCCTCATCCTCGTCCAATTTAATTCTTCTCATCAACTTCACGTCATCTGCGAACAGGGACACTTCAGAGTCTATTCCTTCCTAATTGTGGTTGCAGGGGACGAGACTCAGCTCCTGGCTCCGCCTCTTCACAGAGCGCTATTAGGTCCTCTCTCTCTCTGCTCCCTGAGCTTTGTCATACCTCGTCTTAAAGCTATGTATGGTTCCTGCCTCTACTACATCACTTGCTAGACTATTCCACTTCTTGACGACTCTATGACTGAAGAAATACTTCCTAACATCCCTGTGATTCGTCTGAGTCTTCCGCTTCCAATTGTGGCCCTTGTTCCTGTATCCCATCTCTGAAACATTCGATCCCTGTTCACATTGTCAATTCATCTCAGTATTTTATGCGCCGTTATCATTTCCTCCCTGTCCTTCCTATCGTTTAGTGTCATCAGGTTCAGTTCCCTTAACATCTCCTGATAAGACATACCCCTCAGTTCCAAGACTATTCTTGTTGCAAATTTTTGCACTTTCTCCAATTTCATGACGTGTTTGACTAGGTGTGGGTTCCTTACTGGTGCTACATACTCCAGAATGGGCCTGACATACACGGTGTAAAATGTCGTGAATGACTCCTTACTCAGATGTCTAAATGCTATTATTAGGTTGCAAAGCCCCCACCTGCTACAACAGTTATTTGACTGACGAGTGCCTCATGGGACATGTTCGTTATAATGTTTACCCGAAGATCCTTTTCTTTAAGTGACGTTTGCAACCTTTGATCCCGTAACCTGTTCTCCGTCTGCAGTTTTTTTAGTCCTTCAGTATTCATGACTTTACACTTACTGGGGTTAAACTTCAGGAGCCATTTGTCGGACCTGACTTGTAGTCTATCCAGATTCCCTTTTAATCTTACATAATCCTCACCATCTTGTATTCTCCTCATCAGTTTCACATCAACAGCGAACTGTGACACTTCTGAAGCTATTCCTTCCACCATGTCATTCACGTATACAAGAGACAGCACCGGACCTAGGACTAACCCTTGTGGAACCCCACTCGACTCATGCTCCCTCTCTGACACTTCATCAAGTACCAACACTAGTTGTTTCCTTCCTGTCAGGTATTCCCTGATCCACTGCAGTACTTTCCCTGTTATTCCTGCCTGTTCTAATTTTTGCACCATTCTCTTGTGTAATACTGTGTCAAAAGCCTTTTTGCAGTCCAAAATGATGCAGTCTACCCATCCCTCTTTCTCTCCTGTCTTACATCTCTTAACTTATAGCAGAACTCAAGTAGATTTGAGAAGCAAGATTTCCCCTCTCTGAAGCCGTGCTGATTGTCATGTATGAGCCCAATCTTTTCAATGTGTTCCACCACTCTTCTCCTGATAATCTTTTCCATGACTTTACGTACAATACAAGTCAGTGACACTGGTCTGTAGTTTATCACTGCCTGTCTGTCTCCTTTCTTTAAAACTGGACCTACATTTGCTGTCGTCCACGCCTTAGGCAATTGCCGAGTTTCGATAGATTAACCGAAGATTGCTGCTAACAGCACATGTAGTTCCTCTGCTCCCTCTTTCAGGATCCTCTGAGATATGTTATCTGGGCCCACCGCCCTTGAAGTATCTACTTCACCTAGCAGTTTCTCCACCTCTTCCTTGGTTATGTGTATTGTGTCCAGCACCTGCTGCTGTACCCTTTCTCCACGGTTTGCTAGAAGCATTTCGGTCTTTGGTGTGAATACTTCTCTAAATCTTGTTTAAGTTCATCACATACTTCCTGGTCGTTCTTTTGGAGCTCCCCTCATTCTTTCCTCAGCCTTATTACCTAGTCCTTGACTGTTTATTTTCTCCTAATGTGACTGCATAACAACTTTGGTTCAGATTTGGCATTTGATGCCATATCGTTTTCATATTGCCTCTGGGCCTCTCTCCTTATCCATGCATATTAGTTTCTGGTTCTTCTGCTCAACTCCTTGCTTTCATGAGTTTGCCTATAGCTTTTCTATGCTCTAGCACACTTGGCTTTAGTCTCTTCACACCGCTAGTTAAATCATGGGGTCATTCTGGTCTTACTATTTTTTCTGTCACTCCTTGGTATGAATTTGTCTGCCTACCTACACTTAGTGGTCACTAGTTCCATCATTTCATTTACTGTCTTTCCCTCTAGTTTTCTTTTCCACTGCACTTCGTGCAGGAAACTTCTCATGCCTCTGTCGTCCCTTAATACTGTCTCCAACATCTTAGCCCTCCGCGTTTCTGATCTGCCATGAATGAAATCCCCTATTATGAGTAATTTTGTCCTTCCCATATTAACTCTCCTGGCCACTTCAACTAGTGTATCTACCATTGCCCTATTGCGCACATCTTGGCCTCCTGCCGTTCAGTGGTGGGTTATACATCACTGCAATCATCATATTTGGACCCCCAGTCTGAAGTGTTCCTACAGTGAAGTCGTCTGTTTCCCTTCTGTTCATTCCTCTCATTTCCTCAAAACTCCACTAGTTTTTGATGAGCAGTGCCACTTCTTCCCAAGTGGAAAGATTGCATCTGTTCATCCCTGTAAGTATTGTCTCTCCTACTGCCATTATGTCAGAGAATGCATCACTGATTTGTTCTTGCCATTCTTCATTCTTATTCGTTATTACATTTGCATTGATGTGCCATACCTTTAGCTTACTTTCCATTACTGTATTTTGGGAGGTGGAAGAGGATGGTGCAGGCTGTGGGGAAGTAGACAGGGCAGAATATTATGGGAGGCTGCTGTGATTGTGAGTTTAGTGTTTGTGGGGGGGGGGCTATAAAGAGTGGTTTCCTTCTGGTTATTTTATTTGGCTGATATGGGGTGACAGGGATTGAGGGGATTCTGTAAGGATTTGTGTTTGATGTTCCCCCAAAGTCTGTCGTTGCCTGTCCTGTCTCTCTTTCGTTCCACTGGTTTTTCTTGCTCCCACTCTCAGTTGTTTTCTTTCATTTCGTGTTCTGTCTCGATTGAGCTTCACTTGTTGATATTCTTGAGAGTTTTTTTTTACAGTAGCTTCTGTAGTAGTATCCTGTTCCGTTCCACTTCAATCTTGAATGTCAATTTGATTGGTCGATTTTTTTCCTCACGAATATCCCCCAAGTCTGTGAAAATTTTCTACCTGAGACATGTCCTTCTTTCCTGTTGTTGCAATAATGCTCTTCTTCTCTTTTTTCTCCCAATACTTTCTTTTATCATAGGTCTTCCCTTCAGCCTCCTGAAGCCCATGAAAAATTATTGGCCTCTCCCTCTCTTCTTCCCATTTCTTTTCCTTCCATATCTCTGGATCTGATTTAAGCTTCTCATTTGTTGTTTCCCTTAACATCTCCCGGACACCATGATGACCTGCTATTACTTCTGCAAAGAACTTCTGAGTTCCATCCCCTCCTTCAGTCCCCTCGCTGCCTGCTGATGTTCCCATTTCAATCACCTTGCTCCTTTCGAACCTCATCTTTATATCCTGCTTCAGCACATCCATTTCTTCCTACAGTCTCTGTATCTTTCCCTCAGCTGCCACAGTTCATGATTCCCACTTCTTGCTCTTTGTAGATAGCTTGTCTAACATCTTATTGCAAAGGTCATTTAACGTTTCTTCCCAATCTCGATCCATTTTGTTCTGAAGCCTTTTTACCCATTCTTCTTTTTCAGACCATCCATCATCCGTTCCCTTGCCTTAATGTCCTCCCTTTTGAGATCCCATTTTTTTTATCCTGTTAGGATGCTCTAGCAGCTGAGTACGTATATACATATGTGTTTGAGAACTCAACTAGTTGTGGTTGCAGGGGTTGAATCACAGCTCCTGGCCCGCCTCTTCACTGGCCGCTACTACGTCACTCTTCCTGCTCCCTGAGCTTTATCATACCTATTCTTAAACCTATTTATGGTTCCTGCCTCCACTTCATCACTTCGCAGACTTTTCCATTTTCTGAACACTCTGTGACTGAAGAAATACTTCCTAACATACCTGCGATTAATCTGAGTCTTCAACTTCCAACTGTGACCCCTTGTTGCTGTGTCCCATCTCTGAAACATTCTGTCTCTATCCACCTTTTCGATTCCTCTCAGTGTTTAATATGTTGTTATCATAACCCCTTTCCCTGTCTCTCCTGTCCTCCAGTGTTTTCAGTTCGATTTTCCTTAAGCTCTCCTCGTGGGATGTCAGAATGCTGTTCTTAGGTTTAATAGTCGCCCGTATGATGCACCAGTTATTTCGTTGATGTGCACCTCATGAGTTGTGCCCAGTGCTATACTCACCCCGAGATCTTTTTCTTGAACGAAGTTTGTAGTCTCTGGCCTCCTAGACTGTAATCCATCTGCAGTCTTCTTTGCACTTCCCCTATTTTCATGACTTTGCACTTGGTGGGGTTGAACTTCAGGAGCCAGTTGCTGAACCAGGCCTGTAGCCTGTCCATATCCCTTTGTAGTTCTGCCTGGTGCTTGTCCGGTTGAATTCTTCTCATCAACTACACATTATCTGCAATCAGAGACACTTCTGAGTCTATTCCTTCCGTTATGTTGTTCACAAACACCACAAACAGCATCGGTCCTAGGGCTGCCCCCTGTGAAACACTGCTCGTCAGAGGTGCCCACTCTGAAGCCTCGCCACGTACAATGACTCGCTGTTGTCTTCTTGACAGTTATTCTATGACCCAATTCATTGCCATCCCTGTTATCCCTGCCTGGTCCTCCAGCTTTTGCACTAATTTATTGTGTGTAACTGTAACAAACGCCTTTTTTACAGTCCAAGAAAACGCAATCTACCCATCTCTCTCTCTCTTGTCTTACTGCTGTCACCCTGTCATAGAACTCCAGTAGGTTTGTGGCATAGAATTTCCTGTCCCTGAAACTGTGCTGGCTGCCTTTGATAAGCTCATTCCTTCCTAGGTGCTCCACCACTCTTCTCCTGATGAACTTCTCAATGACTTTGCATACTATGCAAGTCAGTGATACTGGTCTGCAGTTTAGTGCTTCGTGTCTGTCTCTTTTTTTAAAAAATTGGGACTACATTTGCTGTCTTCCATACCTCAGGTACTCGCCATGTTTCTATAGATGTGTTTAAGATTGTTGTTAGTGGTACACATAGCGCCTCTGCTCCCTCTTTTAGGACCCAGTGAGAGATGTTATCCGGCCCCATCGCCTTTGAGGTATCTAGCTCACTTAGCAGCCTCTTCACTCCTTCCCCAGTTTTATGTATTGTGTCCAACACTTGAAAGTGTACCCCACCTCTCCGTCTTTCTGGAGTCCCTTCTGCCTCCTCTGTGAACACTTCTTTGAATCTCGTGTTGAGCTCATCACATACTTCACGGTCGTTTCTTGTGGTCTCCTCTCCTTCCTTCCAAAGCCTAATTACCTGGTCCTTGACTGTTGTTTTCCTCCTGATGTGGCTGTACAACAGCTTCGGTCAGATTTAGCTTTCGCTGCTATGTCATTTTCGTATTGCCGTTGGGCCTCCCTTCTTTCCAGTGCATATTTATTTCTGACTCTACGACTTCTTTCCTTATTCTCCTGCGTCCTTTGCCCTCTATACTTCTTCCATTCACTAGCACACTCTGTTTTGGCCTCTCTTCATCTTTGGGTGAACCAATGACTGATCCTGGCTTTCTCATTATTTCTGTTACCCTTGAGTACAAACCTCTCCTCAGCTTCCTTGCATATTGTTGTCACTTATTCCATCATCTCGTTTACTGACTTATCTGCCAGTTCTCTGTCTCACTGAACCCCGTGCAGGAAATTCTTGTTGCCTGTGTAGTCCCCTCTCATGTTGTTTGGCTACATTCGTCCTGCCCTTCCTGCTTCCCTCTCCACTTGTAACTCTACTATGTATTCAAAATTCAGAACCATGTGATCATTGGCCCAAGGGGTCTTTCATATATGATGTCCTCAATATCTGCACTACTTGAGGTGAATACTAGGTCCAGTTTTGCTGGTTCATCCTCTCCTCTCTCTCTGGTATTGTCCCTTAGGTGTTGGTGCATGAGGTTTTCCAGTACCACCTCCATCATCTTAGCCCTCCATGTTTCTGGGCCCCCATGTGGCTCCAGGTTTTCCCTATTGATTTCCTTGTGGTGGAAGTCACCCATAATCAGCAGCTTTGCCCTGCTCACATGAGCACTTTTGGCTACTTCAATCAGTGTGTCAACCATTGCTCTATTACTCTAATCATACTCTTGCCTTGGCCTCCGGCTGTTCTGTGGTGCGTTATACATCACTGCAATTACCTCCTTGGGACCTCCAGACTGAAGTGTTTCTATTATGTAGTCTCTTGCTTTCCCTCTGTCTCCTCTCTTAATCTAGTCAAGCTCCCATCAGTGTGTGTGTAATCACCTAGTTGTGGTAGCAGGGGTCGAGTCATAGCTCCTGGCCCCTGTGTGTGTGTGTGTATGTGTGCTCACCTCACCTAGTTGTACTCACGTAGTTGTGGTTGCCGGGTCGAGTCACAGCTCCTCGCCCCGCCTCTTCAACTGGCCGCTACCAGGTCACTCTTCCCGCTTCGTGAGTTTTATCATACCTCTGTGTGTGTGTGCGTGTATGTGTATGTGTTTGTGTGTGTACTCACCTATATGTGGTTGCAGGGGTTGATTCACAGCTCCTGGTCCTGCCTCTTCGCTGGTCGCTACTAGGCCCACTCTTTTCCGTCTCCGAGAGCCTTGTCGTACCTTTTCTTTGAGCTATGCATGGATCCCGCCTCTGTTACTTCATTTTCCTGATTGTTCCAGTTTCCTAAAACCCTAAGGGTGAAAAATTAGTTTCTAACATCCCCATGACTCATTTGAATTTTCTATGTCTGAGACATACTGCTGATGGTCACCTCTTCAATTCCACTCACTATTTTGTACGTCGTTATCATATCCTTCTATCCATCTTGTCCTCCAGTGTCAATAGTTTGAGTTCCCTTAACCTCTCCTTATAGGAAATACCCATTAACATCGGGACTAGTCTTGTTGCAAACCTCTGCACTTTCTCTAATTTCTTGACGTGCTTGATCAAGTGTGGATTGCATGGGTTAAACGTCAGCCCCTGACCCCGTCTTTTTACTGGTCGCTGTTGGTTTCACGCTTTGCTGGCTATGTTTCCCCTGTCATACTTATTCTTAAAGTTTTTTTTTTATGAATTCTGACTCTAAAACCTTGCTGGTTAGATCGTTCCACTTCCTGACTCATCTATAGCTAAAAGAATATTTGCTACATTCCTGTGACTCATCTGAGCTTAAGTATGCAGTTGTGACCTCGTGTACCTGAGACCCGCCTCTCAAACACGCTTTCCCGCTCCTTTTGTGAGTGTACTCACTTATATGTGCTAACCTGTTTGTGTGTGTGTGTGTATGTGTGTGTGTGTGTGTGTATGTGTGTGTGTGTGTGTGTGTGTGTGTGTGTGTGTGTGTGTGTGTGTGTGTGTGTGTGTGTGTGTTTGTGTGTGTGTGTGTGTGTGTGTGTGTGTGCGTGTGTGTGTACTCACCTAGTTGAGGTTGCGGGGGTCGAGTCCGAGCTCCTGGCCCATCCTCTTCACTGATTGCTACTGGGTCCTCCCTCTCCCTGCTCCATTAGCTTTATCAAACCTCGTCTTAAAACTATGTATGGTTCCCGACTCCACTACGTCACTTTCTAGGCTATTCCACTACCTGACAACTCTATGACTGAAGAAATACTTCCTAACATCCCTTTGACTCATCTGAGTCTTCAGCTTCCAATTGTGACCTCTTGTTTCTGTGTCCCATCTCTGGAACATCATGTCTTTGTCCACATTGTATATTTCCAGCAGTATTTTATATGTCGTTATCATGTCTCCCCTAACCCTCCTGTCCTCCAGTGTCGTCAGGCCGATTTCCCTTAACACTTCTTCGTAGGACAATCCCCTTAGCTCTGGGACTAGTCTTGTTGCAAACCTTTGCACTTTCTCTAATTACTTGACGTGCTTGACCAGGTGTGGATTCCAAACTGGTGCTTCATACTCCAGTATGGGCCTGACGTAAATATTGTACAGAGTCTTGAACGATTCCTTACTGAGGTGTCGGAATGTTATCTTTAGATTTGCCAGACGCCTGTACGCTTCAGCAGTTATTTGATTGACGTGCGCCTCAGGAGATGTGCTCGGTGTTATACTCACCCCAAGATATTTTTCCTTGAGTGAGGTTTGCAGTCTTTGGGCACCTAGACTATACTGTGTCTGCGGTCTTCTTTGCCCTTCCCCAATCTTCAAGGCTTTGCATTTGACAGGGTTAAATTCAAGGAGCTAGTTACTGGACCAGGCTTGTAGCCTGTCCTCGACCGATTTGTTTCTTCTCATTAACTTCACATCATCTGCAAACAATGACACTTCTGAGTCTATCCCTTCCGTTATGTCATTCACATATACCAAAAACAGCACAGGTCCTAGGACTGACCCCTGTGGAACCCCGCTTGTCACAGGCGCCCACATTGACACCTCGTCACATACCATGACTCGTTGATGGTTCCCTGTCAGGTATTCTCTGATCCATTGCAGTGCCTTTCCTGTTATGTGTACCTGATCCTCTAGCTTCTGCAGTAACCTCTTGTGAGGAACTGTGTCGAAGGCCTTCTTGCAGTCCAAGAAAATGCAGTCTGTCCACCCCTCTCTCTCTCTCTTGTCTTACTTCTGTCACCTTGTCATAAAACTCCAGTAGGTTTGTGACACAGGATTTTCCTTCCCTGAAAACGTGCTGGTTGTCGATTATACACTTGTTTCTCTCCAGGTGTTCCACCACTCTCCTCCTGATGATCTTCTCCATGACTTTGCATACTATACACGTTAGTGATACAGGTCTGTAGATTAATGCCTCATGTTTGTCTCCTTTTTTAAAAAACTGGGACTACATTTGCCATCTTCCATACCTCTTGAAGTTGCCCAGTTTCAATGGATGTGTTGAAGATCTTTGTTAGTGGCACACACAGCGTCTTTGCTCCCTTTCTAAGGATCCATAGAGAGATATCTGGTCCCACCGCCTTTGAGGTGTGAAGTTCACATAGGAGCTTCTTCACCTCCTCCTCGGTTATATGTACCTCATCCAGCACTTGCTAGTGTACCCCCCTGTTCTAATTTCCTGGAGTCCTACCGGATTCCACTGTAAATACTTCTTTAAATTTCGTGTTGAGCTCCTCACATATCTCTCGGTCGTTTCTTGTAAACTCCCCAACATCCTTCTTCAGTCTCATTACCTGGTCCTTGACTGTTGTTTTCCTCCTGATGTGGCTATACAACAGCTTCGGGTCAGACTTGACTCTCGATGTTATGTCATTTTCGTATTGTCGCTGAACGTTCCTTCTTATTTGTAAATATTCGTTTCTGGCTCTTCGGCTAATCTCTTTATTTTCCTGTGTGTGTGTGTGTGTGTGTGTGTGTGTGTGTGTGTGTGTGTGTGTGTGTGTGTGTGTGTGTGTGTGTGTGTGTGTGTGTGTGTGTGTGTGTGTGTACTCACCTATTTGTGGTTGCAGGGGTCGAGTCTTAGCTCCTGGCCCCGCCTCTTCACCGGTTGCTACTGGGCCCTCTCTCTCCCCGCTCCATGAGCTTTATCAAACCTCGTCTTAAAACTGTGTATGGTTCCTGCCTCCACTACGTCATTTTCTAGGCTATTCCACTGCCTTACAACTCTATGACTGAAGAAATTCTTCCTACTATCTCTCTGACTCATTTGTGTCTTCAACTTCCAATTGTGGCCTCTTGTTTCTGTGTCCCCTCCCTGGAACATCCTGTCTTTGTCCACCTTGTCTATTCCACGCAGTATTTTATATGTCGTTATCATGTCTCCCCTGACCCTCCTGTCCTCCAGTGTCGTCAGGCCGATTTCCCTTAATCTTTCTTCATAGGACATTCCCCTTAGCTCTGGAACTAACCTTGTCGCAAACCTTTGTACTTTCTCTAGTTTCTTGACGTGCTTTATCAAGTGCGGGTTCCAAACAGGTGCTGCATACTCCAGTATGGGCCTGACATACACGGTGTACAGTGTCTTGAATGATTCCTTACTAAGGTATCGGAATGCTGTTCTGTGTGTGTGTGTGTGTGTGTGTGTGCGTGTGTGTGTGTGTGTGTGTGTGTGTGTGTGTGTGTGTGTGTGTGTGTGTGTGTGTGTGTGTGTGTGTGTGTGTGTGTGTGTGTGTGTGTGTGTGTGTGTGTGTGTGTGTGTGTGTGTCTATGTGTGTGTGTGTGTGTGTGTGTGTGTGTGTGTGTACTCACCTAATTGTACTCACCTAATTGTGGTTGCAGGGGTCGAGACTCAGCTCCTGGCCCCGCCTCTTCACTGATCGCTACTGGATCCTCTCTCTCTCTGCTTCCTGAGCTTTGTCATACCTCTTCTTAAAACTATGTATGGTTCCTGCCTCCACTACTTCACTTGCTAGGCTATTCCACTTGCTGACAACTCTATGACTGAAGAAATACTTCCTAACGCCCCTGTGACTCGTCTGAGTCTTCAGCTTCCAGTTGTGACCCCTTGTCCCTGTGTCCCCTCTCTGGATCATCCTATCTCTGTCCACCTTGTCTATTCCCCGCAGTATCTTGTATGTCGTTATCATGTCTCCCCTGACCCTTCTGTCCTCCAGTGTCGTCAGTCCGATTTCCCTTAACCTTTCCTCGTACGACATTCCCTTGAGCTCTGGGACTAGCCTTGTTGCAAACCTTTGTACTTTCTCTAACTTCTTGACGTGCTTGACCAGGTGTGGGTTCCAGACTGGTGCTGCATACTCCAGTATGGGTCTAACATACACAGTGTACAGAGTCTTGAACGATTCCTTATTAAGGTATCGGAACGCTATTCTCAGGTTTGCCAGGCGCCCGTATGCTGCAGCGGTTATTTGGTTGATGTGTGCCTCCGGTGATGTGCTCGGTGTTATGGTCACCCCAAGGTCTTTCTCCCTGAGTGAGGTCTGTAGTCTTTGTCCACCTAGCCTATATTCTGTCTGCGGTCTTCTTTGCCCCTCCCCAATCTTCATGACTTTGCATTTGGCTGGATTGAATTCGAGGAGCCAGTTACTGGACCACATGTCCAGCCTCTCCAGGTCTCTTTGCAGTCCTGCCTCATCCTCGTCCGATTTAATTCTTCTCATCAACTTCACGTCATCTGCGAACAGGGACACTTCAGAGTCTATTCCTTCCATCATGTCGTTCACATATATCAAAAATAGCACTGGTCCTAGAACTGACCCCTGTGGGACCCCGCTCGTAACAGGCGCCCACTGTGATACCTCTTCACGTACCATGACTCGTTGCTGCCTCCCTGTCAGGTATTCCCTTATCCATTGCAGTGCCCTTCCTTTTACGTGTGCCTGATCCTCCAGCTTCTGCACTAATCTCTTGTGGGGAACTGTGTCAAAGGCCTTCCTGCAGTCTAGGAAAACGCAATCTACCCAACCCTCTCTCTCGTGTCTTACTTCTGTTACCTTGTCATAAAACTCCAGGAGGTTTGTGATACAAGATTTGCCTTCCATGAACCCATGCTGGTTTTCATTTATAATCTTGTTCCTTTCCAGGTGTTCGACCACTCTCCTCCTGATAATCTTCTCCATGACTTTGCACACAATACATGTCAGAGACACAGGTCTGTAGTTTAGTGCCTCGTTTCTGTTTCCTTTCTTAAATATGGGGACTACATTAGCTGTCTTCCATTTCTCAGGTAGTTGCCCAGTTTCAAGGGATGTGTTGAAGATTGTGGTTAGAGGCACACACAGCATCTCTGCTCCTTCTCTAAGGACCCATGGGGAGATGTTGTCCGGTCCCATCGCCTTTGAGGTGTCAAGGTCACTTAAGAGCTTCTTCACCTCCTCCTCAGTTGTTCGTATGTCATCCAACACTTGTTGGTATATTCCCTCTTGATGTTCCCTTCTGTGCTGTCTTCCCACAGCCCTTCCTGTCTCTACTGTAAAAACTTCCTTAAATCTCCTGTTCAGCTCCTCACATACCTCCTGATCATTTCTTGTGAGTTCTCCACCTTCTATCCTTAATCTGATCACCTGGTCTTTGACTGTTGTCTTCCTCCTGATGTGGCTATACAACAGTTTCGGGTCAGTCTTGATTCTCGATGCTATGTCATTTTCATACTGTCGCTGGGCCTCCCTCCTTACCTTTGCGTACTCGTTCCTGGCTCTGCGACTGATCTCCCTATTTTCGTGTGTTCTCTGCCTTCTGTACTTTTTCCATTCTCTATTGCACTTTGTTTTTGCCTCCTTACACCGTCGGGTAAACCAGGGGCTTGTTCTGGTCTTCCCGTTGTTACTGTTGCCCTTGGGAATGAACCTTTCCACTGCCTCCTTGCATTTTGTTGCTACATATTCCATCATTTCATTTACTGGCTTTCCTGCCAGTTCTCTGTCCCACTGGACCTCCCGCAGGAAGTTCTTCAACCCTATGTAGTCCCCTCTTTTATAGTCAGGCTTTTCCCATTCTACTCCTGTTATTCTCTCCACTTGCAGCTCTACTATGTATTCAAAGCACAGAACCACGTGGTCGCTAGCTCCTAGGGGACTCTCATACTTGATGTCCTCAATGTCTGAGCTGCCCAGGGTGAACACAAGGTCCAATCTTGCTGGTTCATCCTCCCCTCTCACTCTGGTAGTGTCCTTAACATGTTGGTGCATGAGGTTTTCCAGCACCACGTCCAACATCCTTGCTCTCCATGTTTCGGGACCCCCATGTGGCTCCAGGTTTTCCCAGTCAATCTCCCTGTGGTTGAAATCCCCCATAACCAGCAACTTTGCTCTGCTGGAGTGAGCTCTTCTTGCCACCTCAGCAAGTGTGTCCACCATTGCTCTGTTGCTCTCTTCATATTCCTCTCTTGGCCTCCTGCAGTTCTGTGGTGGATTATACATCACTGCAATGACCACTTTGTGTTCCCCAGACTGAAGTGTACCTGCTATGTAGTCTCTTTCTCCTGTCTCATCTATTCCTTCCATTTTCTCGAATTTCCATCTGTTTTTTATGAGCAGAGCAACCCCACCTCCCCCCCTACCCCTTCTATCTTTCCTCATGATCTGGTATCCTGGTGGGAAGATTGCATCTGTTATTGTCTCCATGAGTTTTGTTTCTGTAACTGCTATGATGTCTGGGGACTTCTCATTGATTCTTTCTTGCCATTCCTCATGTTTATTCGTTAATCCATCTGCATTTGTGTACCAAACCTTCAACTTCTGTTCTAATACTGTAACTGTGGTGCGGGGGGTGGAAACAGAGGGATCGGTGTGTGATGGTTGGTTTGGAATGTTCAGTTGCCTTGGGGGTGTCGTGGCTGGAGTCCTTCTGCAGGTGTTTCTGGGGGGTGCGCTTGTCCTTCCATTTGATCCTGGGTTATTCTGCTCTCCTTTTTCATTTCCTCCCATTTCTCCTTTCGTTTTTGAACTCTCTCTTTCATTGTCTTCCTTTCGTCCTGTGTTCTGTCTCGGTCGAGGTATACACTCCGGAACTCCTGCTTGCCTCTCAGCCGTGCTTTCTCCTGCAGGATCATGGTTCGGGTTGATTCTGCCTTGAAAATTACTTTGAGAGGCCGATTCCTTTTCTTTGTGAACCACCCAATTCTCCGAAAATTTGCCACCTGGGTCATGTCCCCCTCGCCTATCACCTTCATGATGTCTTCAATCGCTTTTTTCTCCTCCTGCTTTCTTTCATCATAAGTTTCCCCTTTAGCTTCGTCTAGCCCATAGACAAACACGGATCTCTCCCTTTCCACCTCCCACTGTGACTCCCATTGCATCCTCTGATGTGTTTTAGTTCCTTCCCGTGGAGTGTTCCTTCCTTCAGTCCCTTCCCTCGTTATGGCCCCTATGCTTCTTGGTTTATCCTTCCTGCTCACCTGCTCCTGGCCCCCACAGGTATCTGGTAAGGTCCTTGCACATGTCCTAGTTCCATCAATGTCTTCCAACCTCTCTTTCTGTCCTAGAGTGCTCCCTGTCTTTGTTTTGGCCCCATGTGGGTTTGACAGGACCTCTGCATACAGTTTAGTTTCCATGCTTCCTTCGGACCTGTTGTCTGTGTTCGATGTAGCCATTGCCGATGCTACTTCTGTAATATCTTTGTCTCTGTGCTGTTTCAGATGTCTCAGCTCCTCTTCTAATCTCTCTATCTTGATTTCTGCTGCTGAGGCCTGTTGCTTCCACCTTCTGCATTCTGCTGCTAACCTCTCTTCCATCTTCCTTTCCAGCTCATCTAGTCTCCTTCCCCAGTCTTCCTCCCTTTTTTTGAGCTCTATCTCCCATTCCTCCCTCTCAGATTCGTCCTTGGAGCCCCTTGTCCTCATCCTGGTTAGGGGGAGGGGAATAGATGGTTAGGAGAGGGGATGGATGGTTGTGGGGGAGGGGGAGGATGGTTATTGGAGGGGCAGAGATAGTTGGGGGAGGGAGTTAGATGGTTTGGGGGAGAGAGGGGATGGATGGTTATGGGGGTGGGGGAGGATGGTTATTGGAGGGAGGGAGGTTGTTGGGCGGGGGTTAGACGGTTTGGGGAGGGGTTAGGTGGTTTGGGGGAGGGGTAGGTGGCTAAGGTGAGGTGGTTAGGGAAGGGGTGTTACGTGTTTGTGTCAAGTGTTTGTGTCAAGTGGCGGAGGGTGTGTGTGTGTGTGTGTGTGTGTGTGTGTGTGTGTGTGTGTGTGTGTGTGTGTGTGTGTGTGTGTGTGTGTGTGCGTGTGTGTGTGTGTGTGTGTATGTGTGTGTGTGTGTGTGTGTGAATGTGTGTGTGTGTGAATGTGTGTGTGTGAATGTGTGTGTGTGAATGTGTGTGTGAATATGTGTGTGTGTGTGTGTGTGTGTGTGGTGTGTGTGTGGTGTGTGTGTGTGTGTGTGGTGTGTGTGTGGTGTGTGTGTGTGGTGTGTATGTATGTGTGTGTGTGTGTGTGTGCGTGTGTGGTGTGTGTGGTGTGTGTGTGTGGTGTATGTGTGTGTGTGTGTGTGTGTGTGTGTGTGTGTGTGTGTGTGTGTGTGTGTGTGTGTGTGTGTGTGTGTGTATGTGTGTGTGTGTGTGTGTGTGTTTGTGTGTTTACGTATGTGTGTATGTATGTGTGTGTGTGTATGTGTGTATGTGTGTGTATGTGTGTGTGTGTGTGTGTGTGTGTGAGTGTCTACCCTTGTGTGTGTGTTCTTGTGTGTGAGGGAGGGAGGGTTAGGGGGGGTGGTGTGGTTGAAAGATCCGTCGTGTAGGCACAAATTTAGTCTCATTTATCTTTCCCAATTATGCTACTCTCTCTACTTATTGCCCTTTCTGGATTTACGTGTTAATTGTTGCTGGTTATTATCATTTTCCTTGTTCACATTGAGAGAGGACTTCCTAGCTTCCTAAGTATTCTTACTGCTAATAACTACCGGTAGTAACACTGCCTGTGTACATGTGTGTGTGTGTGTGTGTGTGTGTGTGTGTGTGTGAGAGAGTCTTGTGCGGTGTAATGACTGGCCGCAACTTCTTGTGACCTGACACAACCCTCCTGGGACCTACCCTAGCACCGTCTTACAATGTTGCCCTTAAAAGCTTGTCCCACCTACCTTCTCACACTCGTCAACAATATATTCTCTATGTCTATGCTATTTCTAATCTAATTCTGGTAATAGCTTGCAGGAGTGAGTGACCAGTATCAAACAGTATACAAGGCCAGCCAGGGCCGTCAACATGCAAACCACAACTAGGCGAATAAACTTGCGGTTGACAGTTGCCAGCTGCTGATGACGTAGTCGTACGTAGGCCTTAAATCCCTATTTTGGAGATCCTTCACCCGTGATGATTATAACCATATATTCCGCTTCCTCACTTCACTCTTCACTGATGATAGTATGCACTTCACATTATATACACTTCACTTCATATGTATAATGGCACACAACTTGTCGTGACGTCACTTCATCAGGCCTACCGCTACCAATGTGGCAACAGCGCCTAATACCCCCAACGGTTTGCGCTTTGAAATATTATGATTTCAGCTTTCCTCTCACTTTCTTTAACTAATAACTTTAATTATCACTCGTAGTATTGTTCACTGACGTTCCACTACCACTGATTACTTCTAGCTGATATTACGCGTCTTTCAACGCTAAGGTTCTCGGAGCCTTGTTACCCACGTCTTCACCCCACGGACCCACGTGTGTGTGTGTGTGTGTGTTAATAATAACGTTTTTGTGCTAGCAGTGGTCAAGTCACAGCTCCTGGCCATATCTCTTAACTTGCCTCTTTTCGGATTTGCTCGCTCTTAGCCTCGTGCACTCTGTCATACCTACTCTTAAAGCTGTGTATGGATCCTGCTTCCAATACTTCGTCGTCTAGGTCTTTTCACTTCCTAATCGCTCACAGACTGAAGAAATATTTCCTGACATCCCTCTGACTCATCTGTGTTATCAACTTTATGTTCCCATTCCCTGTCTCTTTTATAGTATTTCCCTGTTTAGCATGTCAAATCCTCAGAGTATTTTGTATGTCGTTATCATATCTCTCCCATTTGTTCTGTTTAGTCACTTTCAGTTCCTTATGCCTCTCCTAATAACTTATATTCTCTAGTTCTTAACGTTTATCGAGTTTCTCATAAGGTGTAGCTTCATCACTCACGAAATAGTAATGACACGATTGCAAACAAACCATAGCACGGGTGGGGTTTGAACCCGCTGGCAGAGAGTCTCAAAACTCCAGACCGTCTCGTTAGGCACTGGCTAACGCGACGGTCTGGAGTTTTGAGACTCTGTGACCGCAGGTTTAAACCCCACCCGTGGTATGGTATGTAGGTTCATCGCTGGTGCTGCATACTTCAAGCTAGGCTTAACATCTGTTGTATATAAAGACATGAATCATTCATTGCTGAGATTCCTGGAAGCTTCTCTTACATTTGCCAAACGAACATGAGTTGCTGAGAATATTCAGTGTGTGTCCCTCTGGAGACATGCTCGGAATTCTGCTCACCCGTAATTCTTTACTTTTAGGTGAGGTTTGTAGTCTTTGTTTCCCGAATATCTACTCAGTAACCTGTCATCTTGCTTCTTCCCCAATTTTTATAACAACACATTTGCTGGGGTTGCAGTCAAGTAGCCTCGTGTCTCGCCAGCCTTCCTGCTTGTCCAGGCCCATTTGTTCTCAACGGTTTATATTCTGCTCATTAATATCATTGCATTCGCAAACATGGATACTTCTGAGTCCATCTCTTCTAATATACCTAGAGTATACCTGGAGAGGGTTTCGGGGGTCAACGCCCCTGCGGCCCGGTCTGTGATCAGGCCTCATGGTGGATCAGGGACTGATCAACCAGGCTGTTACTCCTGGCCGCACGCAATCCGACGTACCAACCACAGCCCGGCTGGTCAGGTATTGACTTCAGATGCCTGTCCAGCGCCTTCTTGGAGACAGCCAGGGGTCTATTGGTAATCCCTCTTATGTATGCTGGGAGGCAGTTGAAGAGTCTTGTTTCCCTGACACTTATTGGGTCGTCTCTTATCGTGCTAGTGGCGCCCCTGCTTTTCATTGGGGGGATGTTGCATCGTCTGCCGAGTCTTTTGCTTTCATAGGGAGTGATTTTCGCATGCAAGTTTGGTACTAATCCCTCTAGGATTTTCCAAGTGCATATAATCGTGTATCTCTCCCGCCTTCGTTTTAGGGAATACAGGTTGAGGAACTTCAAGTGTTCCCAGTAATTGAGGTGTTTTATCGCAGTTATGTGTGCAGTGAAGGTTCTCTGTACAATTTCTAGGTCAGCAATTTCACCTGTCTTTAAAGGTGCTGTTAGTGAGCAGCAATAATCCAGCCTAGATAGAACAAGAGACCTGAAGAATGTCATCATGGGCTTGGCATCCCTAGTTTTGAGATCCTTCGACGTGATCACTCCCAGATCTTTTACATTAGTTTTTCGCTCAATTGTGTTATTGGAATTTGTTTTATACTCCGATATAGTTTTAATTTCCTCACGTTTTCCATATCGGAGTAATTGAACTTCAGATTGTTGTCTACGGCCCATTTAAAGATTTGATTGATATCCGCCTGGAGTCTTACGGTATCTTCAATGGAATACACTGTCATGCAAAATCTGGTGTCATCTGCAAATGAAGATACGGTGCTTTGGCTTACATCCCTGTCTATGTTAAATATGAGGATGAGGAACAAGATGGGAGCGAGTACTGTGCCTTGTGGAACAGAGCTTTTCACCGTAACCGCCTCAGACTTTACTCTGTTTACTACTACTCTTTGTGTTCTATTTGTTAGGAAATTATAGATCCTGTTATTCCTTTATCACGCATTTTGTGCACTATTACACACTATTACACCTTCCAAGTCTGAAATCTCTTCTCGGACAATCACTTTTTGTTATTTTTCTCTAAGGATCTCTTTAATCCACTATAGTGCATTCGCTGTCAGTTTTGCCTGGTCGTCAGGTTTTTGTACCAGTAACTTGCAGTCCTAGAAAATGTAATCCACCAATCCCTCTCTTTGTTGCCTCATTTCTGTTATTTTGTCATGGAACTCAAGCGGATGGCAAGATTTGCCATCTCTAAACCCATGTGGGTTATTGTTTGTGTAGCCATTTATCTTCATGTGCTCCACCACTCGCCTCATTACTTGTAGTTTAAGGGATTTTGGTTCTGTTTCCAATCAGTACACCTCTTCATATAGTTTCCTCAGCATCTCGCAGTCTTCCATGTTTCTCATGAGCTCTCCTTCCTTCTTCAGGCTCATTACTTAATTATTATTAATACAGTGTTGAAAGATCTAAACCTGTAAGGGTATACACCACCATGGGAATGGGAGGCAATCGGACTCGATTCAAGAAAACAAAGGGCAATTCTAGTTTTTCTGATTGAAAGGCTCTCACAATCACTGAGGTCACTGACCAATCCTGTACCATTGTCTTTCGTCGAATGACGCATTTTCGTATTAGACTTTTACTGATGTTCAGTTCTTTAATTGTTGGTCAGTTTCTAAGCGCATTTCTGAAATATGCAGACCAGAATTGATCTGCCTAATTTGAAAGATGTCTTACCACAGATAATATACAGCTGAAGAAGAGTTACATCAGTCGAATCGAGTGCCTGAGGAGGAATTGGGAACAGCTAAATGGAACCCTCCTGAATATGGTTCATTTACCGCTAGGAGACGAGCATTGTCCTTCCCTGAAGCGTTGTTGAGCACTGTGTTGGGGATTTTTTTCTATGATCGGTTTGCCCCAGTGGGAGTGTTTGTGCTCTTGGGGAGGAGCTGGTCTGCTTGGAGAGTCTGTCAGGCTGTTCCACCGCACTGCTGCTTCGACGAACATTGGGTCTTGAGCTCCTACAGCACCTCTCAAGCGTTCGGAGACAGTCTCCTTTACTTGTTCATGGTAAGGCAAGCACGAGGACAAATACAGGTAATGCTACCGGCGTTGCCTTGCTTACCACCTTTCATCCCAGTCGTACTGGAAGAATTCCTTTATTCCACTGGTGATCTGGTAGTTGGAGCTTCAGGAAGGACTCTGTTGTACCTGCTAGATTACTATTATAACCAGGGAGAAGCGCTAAACCCGTAGGGTTATACAGCGCCTGTGGGGTGGGATGTGGAAGGCATTTAGGCTTAATTCAGGGAACTGGTGCACAGATCCAATTCCTTAGATCAAGAGCCCCTCACTAGCATCAAGGACCTTCCTTGATGGGTGTGCCTGCTAGAGTGCCATCAACCAGGTACCAGATATTGAGCTCGCTGCCACAGCTGGAAGTTAGTTCTCTTACTGCCATGCAGAAGAGAAATGGAACGAGTTAGTCACTCTGCTGAATACCCTCTGATGAGGTAACTTCATGATCTCCAAATAAAAGAATTGACGATATTTCCTGTAACCAGCTCAAATAAAGGGAAAAAGACTGAAAAACTACTCTGGAACAGCCGGCAACACCACATCTCTTTTCACCATACTACAGGTATTCCTAAAGTCTATTTGACTACGACCTTGTCTTCTAGTAAGTCCCTGATGTAGGCCCTTGCTGCATGAACTGCCGCCCTTGCCTCGAGAGTCCCTAAAGCCCGGTTGGTTTGGCTGGAGTAATCTGGCGGCTTCTGTGCTAATGTTTCTCACTGCTGCTTAGGTAGCAAGACGAAGAAGAGTGTTACCAACAGCAATGGGTCTGATTCCCTCATCCTTCTTCTTCAAAGAACATAATGAGACTCCGAAAGAGAAAGGTATAATACACAAATAACCCGCACATAGAAGAGAGGAGCTTACGACGACGTTTCGGTCCGACTTGGACCATTTACAAAGTCGAAGATTGAGACACTTATGCAGCATATGGGAATCTTTATTCAGGAAACGCTTCGCCACACAGTGGCTTCATCAGTCCAATGCAAAGAGGAAGGCGTAAGGAGAGGAGGAGTGTGAGGTAATCAGTCCCTCAGCCTGGAGTCGATGTGTTCAGTCCATCAATCTTGTAGAATGTACAGCATAGGGCCGTAGACGTGGCTTATATACTGTAGTGAGGTGAGGTGAAGCAGGCGGAGGCGGGGTCATAGTGGTACCATCCACTAGTCGAAGTAGGTCTTCGTCCAAAGGTTGAACAAGTGTTGAAGAATTCTTTGTAACAAGATCCCATGATGCTGCAGTGTCTGACAGTTGTGATGAATGGTTTGAAAAACCGACAAGTTGAAGATTGAGACACTTATGCAGCATATGGGAATCTTTATTCAGGAAACTTTTCGCCACACAGTGGCTTCATCAGTCCAGTACAAAGAGAAAGGCGTAAGGAGAGGAGTGTGAGGTAATCAGTCCCTCAGCCTGGAGTCGATGTGTTCAGTCCATCAATCTTGTAGAATGTACAGCATAGGGCCGTAGACGTGGCTTATGTACTGTACTTGTTCAACCTTTGGACGAAGACCTACTTCGACTAGTGGATGGTACCACTATGACCCCGCCTTCACCTGCTTCACGTCACCTCACTACAGTATATAAGCCACGTCTACGGCCCTATGCTGTACATTCTACAAGATTGATGGACTGAACACATCGACTCCAGGCTGAGGGACTGATTACCTCACACTCCTCCTCTCCTTACGCTTCCTCTTTGTATTGGACTGATGAAGCCACTGTGTGGCGAAACGTTTCCTGAATAAAGATTCCCATATGCTGCATAAGTGTCTCAATCTTCAACTTGTCGGTTTTTCAAACCATTCATCACACATTTACAAAGTCACCGAAACTTCGGACCGAAACGTCGTCGTAATGTCCTCTCTTCTGTGTGTGGGTTATTTGTGCATCGTTCCAGTCACGGTATTGTGCCATTTTTTTTATCTAGAAGGGTGTAAATTCTTCAGCAATCCGCCTCGCCAAGCAGTTGTTGACCAAGGTTATTAACTCAGAAAGGAGAATTGATGCGGCTGTGCCAGGTATTGGATTTACCGTCTCTGATGTTTTGCTGTCGTACTCCAGTGTAACCTCCTGCAGATCCTGCTGGAAATGACATTATCGCTTTATAAACTTCTGAGTTTGGCAAAATTAACTGTACGTGCTGTTGTTAGTGATATTGGTCTTCCTGGTTGGGTGCTTTTCTCTAAGTGCTTGAGCTGCGATGTTATCTTTAAGAGCAACTGTGCCGTCACTTGCGATAATTCTAATTGCTCCCACTGTGTTACCTTCAGTTTTTTGCTAAACTGTGCACAAATTTTCGCGTTTTCAGTGGATTTTTTCTTGGGTCAGCCTCGGTTATTCCTGTGATGATGGGGCAGAGGAATACAACTGTTTATTTGTTCTTGGGTAGCTGCGCACTGATGTGATCAGCAATCTGCCGCGTCATGTAGGTACTGTTAGACAGAAGTTGCCAAACGGGTGTTTTTTTGCTCCATGCCTTAATGGTGCCTCGGCTTCTAAGTTGGTGGAACCACCATTTACCTGTTTTAGAAGGTCTGTGAAGTTCCATGCTGCATATCCGCGAATGGACAAGCAGTTTTATGAATATGAGATAGAGTACTGCTAGCAGAAGATTAGAATGCCATCAGAAGATTATCTCAACAGAACAGTTTTCTTCTGCCTGTGGAGGCTGAAGGTTGCTCAGTGCAGGAAGCATATGTGACCCAGCACACCCATTGTGTGCACGGATAAGGGCACACTTAATGAGTGCCCGATACGCTCCACACACATGACATATGCCTCTTCTCTCATAATTAAGTGAACTGTTTTCCTGGTATTGTGGATGGCTAGCTGCAACATCCTGTGCCATCCCTCAATCTGTCTGGTAAACCTGAGCAGAGGGAAAATGACCAGTGTGGTTGAAGGCACATTTCACCGGTGATTCATGGGGAGGAAGAGGGATGTGGGGGAGAGCGTACTGTCAGGTGTGGTTGGCGGTCTCCCGGCCTCATGGTAGGTGAGGGAGGAGAGGGAAAGGGAGGGAAGACAGGCCTAGCTGCCCATATCAGATTTGCCTGCTCTGCACACTAGATAATACGTCACTATACACAACACAGCACAAACGTATGATACACCCCAAGGAAAAAGTATACAATCACCGTCTTATATATATATATTATATATATAACTGATCTCTGGCCGAATGAGACTCGAACCTATGATCCTTGCAACAAGGGTACACAGTGTTTTACCGACCGTACCATGCATGCATGCAGGAGATTAGATGAAAAGCTGTAAGCCACCTACCTAGAAGCTGACTGCCTTAGATTAAAACTTCTAGCGTGTGCTGGACACCAAGGTATTGGTCCAGTGTAGTACGGTCGGTAAGGCACTGCGTACCTTGTTCGAAGGTTCGTAGATTCGAGTCTCCTTTGGTCAGAGATCAGTGTTTGTGATTATTTCGCCTCTTCTTGCGAATTCTACATATATATATTGATCAATACCACTCGTTCGTGGTCACAATATATATATATATATATATATATATATATATATATATATATATATATATATATATATATATATATATATATATATATATATATGCAAAACAACCACTCTGAAAGAATAGAGAAATTCCAAGCGCTTTCGTGACTACTCACATTATCATAGTTCCTTGATAATGTGAGTAGTCACGAAAGCGCTTGGAATTTCTCTATTCTTTCAGAGTGGTTGTTTTGCATATTTTGAAATCACCTGTTCACTGTGATCTTATTGCATATATATATATATATATATATATATATATATATATATATATATATATATATATATATATATATATATATATATATATATATATATATTAATTATTGTGACCATGAACGAGTGGTATTGATCAATAGCAACACTGCTTTAACCGGGGACTCGAACCCATGCTGCTTTGGCCTGCCTCATGGTGGGCGAAAACACATGACGCCCTTATCCACTGGACCATACGATCCTTAAGAATGGTGCATCCAGCTGAGCTGAATGTTGCACTCGCTACCCAAGGACACACGATGGTGTGGATGACTCTAGGCTAATTTCATTCTAGTCCCTGTTTGGTGTTCTAGTTCAACGAGCAGTATTTTATATTATTGTGACCACGAACGAGTGGTATTGATCAATAACAACACTGCACTAGCCAAGGACTCGAACCCATGCTGCTTTGTCCTGCCTAAGGATCGTATGGTCCAGTGGATAAGGGCGTTATGTGTTTTCGTCCACCATGAGGCAGGCCAAAGCAGCATGGGTTCGAGTCCTTGGCTAGTGCAGTGTTTGTTTGTATATATATATATATATATATATATATATATATATATATATATATATATATATATATATGAAAAACAACCACTCTGAAAGAATAGAGAAATTCCAATCGCTTTCGTGACTACTCACATTATCATAGTTCCTTGATAATGTGAGTAGTCACGAAAGCGCTTGGAATTTCTCTATTCTTTCAGAGTGGTTGTTTTGCATATTCTGAAATCACCTGTTTACTGTGATCTTATTGCATATATATATATATATATATATATATATATATATATATATATATATATATATATATGCAAGGAATTCGCGAGAGCAGGCGAAATATACACAAACACTGATCTCTGGCTGAAAGAGACTCGAGCCTACGAACCTTGGAACAAGGTACGCAGTGCTATACCAAACTCACCACACTGGACCAATACCTTGCAGTCCAGCTTGTGCTAGACTTTGATCCAAGGCAGCCAGCTTTCAGGGAGAAGGCTTACAGCTTTTCATCTCATCCCCTGCATGCATCAGCCTTACTAGAGATTTTAACAATACAAGGAATTCGCGAGAGCAGGCGAAATATACACAAACACTGATCTCTGGCTGAAGGAGACTCGAACCTTTGAACCTTGGAACAACGTCCAGTGTGGTGAGTTTGGTATAGCACTGCGTACCTTGTTCCAAGGTTCGTAGGTTCGAGTCTCCTTCAGCCAGAGATCAGTGTTTGTGTATATTTCGCCTGCTCTCGCGAATTCCTTGCATTGTTAAAATCTCTAGTAAGGCTGATGCATGCAGGGGATAAGATGCATGTCCCAAAAAAAAATCAAAGGAAGGCATATAAAGGGTCAAGACTACACCTGACCATCACGTCACCACAACAAAGCTACACCTCACACACGTGTGACAACACCCGGCCCTGTGAAACCCACCTAAGTCTACTCAAGAATTAAGGTTAATTACCTGTCTAATGTGTCATTAAATTCTTCCCAAATTTTATTAATTATAAATAAATGCAATTTATATAAACCAAAGGAAATAGTCACATTATTTTCAAAACTTTTTTTTATGAAACATGATTCAATTACATTCCGGTCGGCCATGGACTTGCTTGATTCAACTTTTTAAAAATTAATTGGATGGTTAAAATCTTTCACATGAATAGATAGAGCATTAGAATCTTGCCCAGTTCTAATGCTATATTTATGTTGTTTTAATCTTAGTTCAAGACTTTTATCAGTTTGACCATAATAAACTTTATCGCAAACTTTACAAGGAATTTTATAGACACATCCGTCAGCGTTTTTTGGGGGAATTCTTTATCAAAAGTTTGTTTTACTGTATCAAGATTTTTAAATACAACTTTGATATTAGGATTCTTAAGAAGAGAAGGCACATCAACCAAGTTTTCTTGGTAAGGGAGAACAAACATATTTTTACTTGAATAAGGCTGGTTGTTCCTTTTTGGACTGTAAAAAGTATTTCCAGCAATTTTGAAAGATTTACCAATTACGTTTCTTGGATATTTTAGGTCACTAGGTATTTCATAAATTTTCGATATTTATTCACTCGCCTAACAGAGCATCACACCTGACCCCCGCCACTATACACACTCATTGTTTCTTGTTCTCTCAACTATACTGAAAAGGTATTAATGGGCAAAACGTATCCTCGGTAAATATTTTAAAACTCGAATGCTTGTTCCTTCTCATACATAACTTCAGAGAACATAATCAACATTTTTTTAACGATACAGCACTAGGAGCATAACGATCCTTCCCGAGAATCTTCAGAGAAAAAATAAAATTACCATAGAAATTGCCAACAAAGACCACGTCAATATATTCTTGAAATAAGATTTCCTGATACTAGATAAGAGTCAACCCTAAATACAAGATTTCTTGACCTATTACAATCACTGAAAGTGCCAGAAATCTTCTTACATTTACACGACACCTTGTTAACCATTCATTACATGAATGATGAACTGAAAGGTAGATGTCAGTGAGCTTTTCTCATTAATTTACACCGAACTGATTATTACTTTAGGTGACGACAGTACTCAAAACGTCATACAATAATTCTCTGCCAACACCAGTGAAATTAGAAGACATATTTCCAAAGTTCCAAAACAACGGTACATCAAGCCTTCCGGAAGCAGGGGGGACATTCTGGACAAGAACTTCACGAACCAATGTAATTTAGGAAGAACATTACAGTCATACTAGTACCATACTTTAGTGGACATCATCATAATCAGAACAAGCTCAAATTACACAGCTGCAATGACCAGAGAGCATATTTCTAAGCATTGCAGAAATTCTGCTAATCAACGCTAATTAAAAAATGGAACAATCAATGATTTCAAATGTTCCGAGAATTTTGCTGATAGCTCGCTTTATCTAGACAACAAGTACTGACATATTTGTAGATACATGAGCAGAGTTATCTTTGTGGTGCCCCGCATTCATAAATACGTTTATTATTATTGTTATTATTATTATTATTATTATTATTATTAATGTACACACACACATATGTCGGGTGTACATAAACACCAACCCACCCACACCCACACACACACACACACACACACACACACACACACACACACACACACACACACACACACACACACACACAAATATATATATATATATATATATATATATATATATATATATATATATATATATATATATATATATATATGTATATATATATATATATATACATATATATATATATCAATACAAAAATTTGCGACTGGCAGAGGATTCGAGCCCATGTCGTTTTGGCCCTGCCTTGTGATGAGCGAAAATCACATGACGCCTTAGCCCTCATGGCCACACAATCCTACAAGAACCAAACACCCAGCCAAGCTAGGTGCGCTACTCTTGGTCAGAGGAATTACGGTGGTGTGGGTGACTCTAGTCTAATTTCATTCTTATCATTCGTCTCTCGACCTGCGGGGAGAGAGGACGCTTCTACAGTTTCTCTTGCACGCCACCTGGTGAGGAAAACATAGCATTAGCACTAAGATGGTGGACGGAATGAGCCGGCGCCGGCGCATAAATACTGTCTACATCGAGCTGATCAGGGGATCTTTAAGCAGCGCCACGATGAATGTTCTCCTGCCAAGCATTATCAGGGACGTTTATGGCATCGCCAATGAAGAGTTGTATGGGGTGGCACTGAATGGTATGTCGAGGGTCTTTGTGAAGTTCGTGAGGGCTGACTTCTACTCCAGCATCGTCGACGAATTTCAAGAAAGGAGGATGAGCGTCAATTCGGCAGTGGAAGTATGCTTGCATGATGTTTCTAAGTATTTTACTTTGGTGAAGGTACAGAATGTACCTTTTGAAGTGACAGCATACAGCCTACAGGATGTGTTCAGTGGTTATGGGACTGTACACTTGGCGAGCATGGGAATGTGGAGGGACGGCCCCTATGAGGGGCTGCGGGAAGGATCCTTCACACTGAAAATGACCCTGAGGAGGCCGATACCATCGTACGTCACATTGCATGGTTATAAAACTCAGGTTTTTGTACACTATGCAGGGCAGCGGAGGACGTGCCGTTTATGTGACTCTTATGAGCACATGGCGGCACAATGCCCCAGGAGACAGGGCTCTAGGGTTCCAGAAAAAGCTTCTGAAGACAAGCAGTTAGAAGCCTTGGACATTATGACGGGTGATGTGGAAGGCCGGGGCAAGGACCTATGGAGTGAGAAGGTAGAAAGAGCAGAGGTGTCTTTGGAGATGTGTGTTACACTACCAGAGGAAACGGGGGGGGGAATATTGCTGTCAGACAGACCATTAGGTACTACAGATTCAGCTCAGGAAGGGATTTTGGAGGCTGTGCTGAAGGATTTTTTGGAAGAGTCGGAGCAAAGGTGTGGAAGGTGATGTGAGGTTAGGTGATGTCAAGGTGATGGACGAACAGAAATGGGGTAAGGAAGACTTGAGTGAGGTTAGGATGGAGAGCAATGTGGTGGTGGAGGTCCATCAAGAAGATGTGATTGAAGAAGATATGTGTGTAGAGGGTAGCTCCCACAAGAGATCAGCAGGGGCATCAGACATGAATGACGTCCTCACACCAGCGCAGCGGACTGGGAAGAAGGTTTGGGCAGCTGTGGTGGAAACGGCGAGACCAGGAGGGGGGGGGGAGCAATGGAAAGATCGGTGGAAAGGGACAGGAAGGGGTTGGAGGGCAGGAACGAGGGATTGCTAGAGATGGACCGAGACCTATGAAAGGAGGATCAAGTAAGCCTCAGCGGCATAGGGGTAAGCCGCCATTCTTGTAATTTCAGGTGTGCAACTTTCAATGTAAACGGTCTTAAGACTGAGGTCAAGAGGGTATGGTTAGAGTGGTTTTTAAGGAGATTTAGTATTGATGTCTGTTTTTTGCAGAAACATAACCATAGGTTAGGATGTGAGTTGGTTTTGAAAGGTTATAGGTTGTTTACCAGTGATGCTTTGAGGTTGAAAGGAGGTGTGGCTGTGGCGGTAAAGGAGACCAGTCCTTTGCGTATCCTGGGTTGGGAGGAGGGGGGTGGGAGGGTTGTCAGGGTGGATGAGTTTTGGGGGGCCGCGAGGATTTGTTTTGTAGGTGTGTACATGCCAGCAACTAGTAATGCTAGGGCGAAGGTGGATTTTGTACGCGATACCTTGGTGTATCATTTGAGAGGTTTACCAGCTTTTACGGTGCTTGGCGGGGATTGGAATTGTGTAATTATGAATGGGGATGTGGTTCCGAGGGGGGTGAGTTGTGTTTTGGGGGTTTTGAGAGATGTTTTGCGAGATGTTGGAGTGGTAGATGTGGTGGGGAGTAGGGGATTTGGAGTGGAGCACACTTTTATTCATAGGGGATATGAGGCACGGTTAGATAGGATTTATGTTAGGCAGGGAATAGGTGTGGAGAGGGTGAGGACTATAAATGTGGGTTTTTCTGATCATCGTGCTGTTATGTCAGATTTGAGGGTAGATGGTATAGTGCGAGTTTATACGGGATACTGGAAATTGAATGTGAGGCTCCTTAGGGACCAGGGTGATGCTACAGGATTTGAGGATTGGTGGAAATCCTTTTGGGAGACTAGAAATAAGGATATGAATTTGCTGGATTGGTGGGAAATGAGAGCCAAAGTTGGAATCGTGGATTTTTATAAAGTACGGGGTAAGGAGATGGCGAGGTGGAGCTATGGTCTACAAAATTATCTTGAAGGTCAGTTAAATGACTGTTACACAGAGGAATGGGTGGGGCGGAGTGAGGACATGGAACGTTTGCGAAATAGGTTGGCAGAAATCCATAATGAAAAGTTTGAGGCACTTAGAGTTAGGGCAGGGTTGGAGGATGTTTTAAGGGGGGATAGGCCATCGGGATTTGTACTCAGGAAGTTTAAGGAAAGGCAGACGAAAACCACCTTGGTGTATAAAGTGGCAGGTACCGGGGATGAGGGGTGAATTTGAGGAGGGTCAAGGCCTATCCACCACGGAACATATCAGTTTGTATGCCGATTTCTGGTTTAGAGAGAAATGGAGGAGGGATGGTGGGGGAGTGGGTGAGGGACGTTTTGGGGATGTGAGGTTTAATAGGGTTATAAGTGAGCAGGACAGTGACAGACTCGAGAGTAGTATTAGTGTAGCGGAGATGGAGGAGGCAGTTTTTGGGCTGTGCCAGGGTAAAACCCCTGGGATAGATGGCATACCGAACGATTTTTATAGGTGTCATTGAGGGAGTGTACGGCATTGTCTGGTAGCGGTTTTGAATTGCATGTTGAGTTGTGGGAGGATGGAAAAAATCGCAAAGAACGGGTGTCACAGTTTTAGTGCCCAAAAAGGAGGAATGCCGAGTTTTGAATGATTACCATGCGATTATGTTAATGTGCTCGGATTACAAGATTTTTGCTAAGATTTTAGGCAACAGAATGAGAAAAGTGTTGGGTTTAGTGTTACATAGGGGCAGTTGGGGATTCCGGGGAGAAGGATGAGGGATGGACATGGTTTTATTAGGGATTTTCTAGAGAGTTGTACAGGAGGGGGAATATTAGGCTTAGATTGGGAGAATGCATATGATTACGTGGACAGAGATTTTTTAGGGGTTTGCTTAGAGAGGTTGGGGTTTCGGGAGGGGGTAGTGAGGTGGTTGAACACCCTGTATACTGAGGTGGAGGTGAGGGTACAGGTCAATGGGAGGTTGGGTGAAAGTGTACCGATGGAGAGAGGTTTAAGGCAGGGTTGCCCACTATCGCAGCTGCTTTTTGCTTGTGTGCAGAATTCTTTCTATGAATCTGTTGAGCGGGTGATGGACGAACAGGAGATGGGGGGGTGCAAAGGGGGCATCGTTGGGTATGTGGATGATACTACTGTTTTGCTACGGGGTAAGGAGGAGTTAAGGAGGGTGGGTAGCGTGATTCAGATGTTTGGTATGAATACGGGGATGCGAGTTAATATGTTGAAATTAAGGTTACTAGAGGTGGGTAATTGGATGGGGGGGCTTGGGGATGGGGTTAAGATGGACAGTGGTTGATAGAATCAGGGTATGTGGAATATGGTATATGGAGGGGGTGCAGGCCTGCAGAAGGGTAAAATCGGAGTCTGTCACGGGTAAGGTTTTAGGTAGACTGGGAGGTTTAAGTGCGAGGGACCTAGCTTTACATCAGAGGGTAGTGGTGGTAAATTCACTTGTCTATAGCAAGGTATGGGGGGTGGCTGAGGTTTTTCCCATAGAAGTACAGGACATTATGGAAATGCAGAGGTGGGTGCTAA
Source organism: Cherax quadricarinatus (assembly GCF_038502225.1). NCBI lineage: Eukaryota > Metazoa > Arthropoda > Malacostraca > Decapoda > Parastacidae > Cherax > Cherax quadricarinatus. The sequence goes on along the minus strand of NC_091299.1, from coordinate 56,677,323 downwards.
AGTTTGTGTGGGGATCTGGGAGGGCATGGTTAAGTAAGGAGGTAGTTATGATGGATGTTCAAAGAGGGGGTTTAGGTTTGTTGCCATTAGGACTGAGAGTAATGGCTATATATATCAAGCAGAGGTATATTAGGGGAGGGGGTGTGAGGGGAGCTAACATAGGCAGAGTTATGGAGGAGGCACGTAAATGGTGGAGTGGCAAGAACCTGCGGGTTTGTGAAGATATGTTAAGATTTTTATTGACAGTGCAACAGGTGGATAACATCAAAGTGAAAAGGTTGGTGAGGGTAGTGGGAGGTCAGGGAATTTTGCAAGGGGTAGCCGTGTATCCAACATATGATTGGGGTTTTTTTTGGAAAGATTTTAGTAAGCTTAGGATACCGACTAGGGAAAGAGAATTAGTGTATCGTTTCATCACGGGGATTCTGGCCTCCAAGGAGGTGTTAAGATGTATGGGGTTGGTGGAAGAGGCTTTTTGTCAGTTTTGTGATGATGTTGAAACGGCATTTCATGTGGTCTTCTTTTGTCCCTCCTTGGAGGGGGTGAGATCATGGATGGGTGGGGTTATCAGATTGTTGGGGGGGGGACGTTTGCCGCTTTTAAAGGCTTTACTATTAGATGTATGGGGAGTGCCTACTGATGTGGGAAGGGCTATAATGTATGCCATAATAGACTATATGGATGTCTCATGGGGAATGAGGGAATTAAGGGGTGATACGAGGATAAAGGCGTTGGCGGCTAGAGTCTATAGGACGAAGTGTAGGAATATGCTGGTTTATGGGGCGTCCTGGGAAAAAAGTTTCCCGGAAGGTTATAGGAACCTCACTGTGGGTTCCCTTTGTCGGGGTCCCTGAGGATGGGCAAAGGGGTGGTCTCCTTCTGGGGGGATGTAATGGGGGGGGTTGTTTGACGCTGTTTTTTTTGTGGTGTGTAAGAGGAAGGTGGTGGCAGTTTGGTGTGAATGGTAAGCTCTGTTTCACGGGAATGTTTGTCATAGTGAGATATAAGAGTAGCTTACAAGGTTAATTTTTCTAACTCTGATGGTTATGTTCACTGTGTAAGAAATCTTCCTTGATAGCCAGGATACCGATCCCTTATGATCTCGTTTTTAAGTAATCAGATATGGCAAATTGGTTTCAACATAAATTTTTTCTGAGATACATGTCAGTTCTTCTGTGACCGGCAAGATACAGCGGCTCTTATACTTACTACTTGTCTTGTATTATGTTTAACTTTCATTGTTTGCTGGAGGTTCTATGTGGTAATTTTTAAGAGTATGTATAGGTCTCGGGTCTATACCATGTTTATTAAGGAGTTTATACCAAAAATTTTGTGGGCAAGAGTTTCGGTTTACATACATATGTGGGAGGTTTAATTTCTGTGTAGGGTTTGGTGTTAAACCCTTTTGATGTGCTGAGTTTTATTATGTTATGAAAGCTTGTTTTGGGGTTTATTTTATTATTGTGTGTTACATGTATGTTGTTCTGTTTTCTGTACAAGAATTATTGTACTTGATGGTTTAACAAATTAATAATGTTAAAATACTGTTTTTCCATGGTTATTGTGCATAAGGAATCATAAGTTCCTTCAGAATTCCTGTTGGTTAGGCTAGAATGTAACACGACTTTAACCATTACTCTGTAACCTGTCACAACGGGTACGTTCGCGTTTTGTCTTTGTTTTATAGTTATGGTAGCTTTAGTTAGGGTTTTTATATTTTACTGACATGATTTGTGTTGTAAATATATTGTGTGTGTTAAAGGTGGTTATGGCTTTATTCATGTGTTACAACTTTAACTTTAATAACCTTGTGATGGTGTGCATTGTATGTTGTTTATTGTTGTAATAGGTTATGACAGGTACACTTTTTTATTTTGTTAACTCATGTAAAAATTCCTTTTGGTGTGTTTCTTTGGTCACAGTTTGCGTGGCGGCACCTATAAATGACTAATACTTTAGTGAGTTTTATTTTTGCGTGTACTGTTTGCTGTAACAGGATGTTGTTATAATACTTGTTACCTCCAGGAACAACCTGCTACTAGCAGCGTAAAAGAATGTTTTTGTATTCCTGCACTATTATTATGCATCATTTGTACTTTTGTAAGGTTTCTGAAATAAAATATAAAAAAAAATCATTCTTATTCCCATTTGGTGTACCAGCCTCCACAATCAGTATATATATATATATATATATATATATATATATATATATATATATATATATATATATATATATATATATATATATATATATATATATATATATATATATATATATATATATATATATATTATTGTTCGTGGTCACAATAAGGCAGGGTGGCCCGAGGAAAGAAGAAACACTTTCATCATCATTTACTCCATCATTGTCTTGCCAGAGGTGCACCTACACTATAGTTAAAAAACTGTAACATAAGCAGCCCTCCTTCAAAGTGCAGACACTGTACTTCCCATCTCCAGGACTTATTTCCAGATTACCGGTTTTCCTGAAACCCTCCATAAATGTTACTTTACTCACACCCCAACAGCACATCAAGTCATAACAACCATTTGTCTCCACTCGTTACTGTCTTACACACTGATGCAAAATTGCTGGAAGTTCAAGCCTCTTGCTCACAAACCTCCTTTACCCTTTCTCTCCAACCTTTCCTAGGCCGACCTCTATCCTACCTTCCTTCCACTACAGATATATACACTCTACAAGTCACTTATCGCCAGAAATGACAACATTCAATACCGAAGAATTCTGGAATCATCACTTATCTGTATATCTAACACTTCAACCAGAACAAGAGCTTCTATAACATAGCTGAACCTCTTGCCAAGAAACTTCTTCATCGCTGTCCCACATAAGAACATAAGAATGGAGGAACACTGCAGAAGGTCTACTCATATACTTACCCAATCTCTTTTTAAAACTACCCAAGGTTCTAGACTCTATCACCCTACTCGGAAGATTGTCATATGCAGCATTCTCCACCTCAGGGGTTGTGTTATGAGGTAAGCACTCAAGTATAATGGGGTAGCAGGTGAGATGTGAGTAGGAGCGCCGGGCAGCTGAGAAAACCTTGGGGTTAGGGTGTGGCTGACCTGGAAAGGCTGGAATACCAGAAGTTGGGTTTGGGTCAGGAGCACAGGATTATTAGACTGGGACACAGTAGGGGAATAAATAGAGGAGCTCATAGCAGGGATTACACCAGTGGAGTGTGTGGTGATATTCATACTAATAGGAGCAACACTTGACATAGTATAGGGAAAAAAAGTGGGAACAGTACTAGTGACAGCACAAGTGGGAACATGATGAGGGGACTACAGTTGAGACTAAGGAGATGGGCACAGTAGTGGGGAAGAGGGAATTAATCAGAATTGGTAATAACACAGTTAAATACGGAATAACAATAAGGATGCATCATATAGGCTCCAACAGTTTTAAAATATGAGAACAGCGGGTTAGTGACAGTTAGGGTTGAATAAATTAATACTCCCGAATTTGCAGCAATAGTAACTGAACTAGACATAATTGAAGTTATAGTATTCACGACAGAAACTTTTCGCTAGGGAAGTATTTCTCGACCATCACTTGATCCTAACGAGGAATCATTCGTCATTCCACTCCTATATGCAATCGTGTCTAATATTCACCTTCCTACATATGAATCGTATTTGTCTTTTCATTGCACACATAACACTGCATTTATGACATATATAAATACAGAAGAATATAAAGGAATTTTGGTAGGTGAGCTTCGGGTCTAGTAAACAAACACAACCGCACAACCATATAGGAAGGGTTGACCTGACTTATGGTCAAGGTAACTCAACCCTCCGGTTTAAATGACAGCTCTCATCTGCGTAGGTAATTTCCCTTCTCAACACTGTCCCAATTTCTTTCAAACAAGGGAATTTAAACTCTAAATCTATTTTAGATAAATCACTCCAACTAAGGGACTGATATATTCTTACGCTTTAACTGAGGCAGAAAGAATGTTAGACAATATACTCCTCAATCCGTCAAAGAACTCGAGAGACTTATTCTTTAAATAATGTCACAATATTATATCTTATCACTTCATAAATCAGTCACATCTTAACGATCTTGATATTCTTTATCCCAATTATCATTAATAATCAATCGTTCAACCGCTGCCACCATGTGAGGCTGTTGTGTCAGAACATACGTGCACGTGCTGTATCACAGTGTGAGAACTTGCTTACGTGAATACAGTCGTATGAGAATACAAGGATTTAGAATACGCTGCTGGTCGTTCTCATGCACTTAGCAACAGTTGTAACTATAAATATATAAGACTTCTCCGCTCCTAACCCACAATATACTACCTGCTAGGTTCCACACATCGCACTGCTCTTACAAGTTCGCCGATTACAAAAATTATCAATTTACCTTATTTCTTTATACGTATATTGTTGGATAACTGGTAGGCTTCTTCAAAATGAATACAGAAAGTAGGCTAGGGAACCACTAGACCAAGACGATGCCAATCAATAGATTCCATCCAACCCTAGTCGGTAGACCTTGAGGTTTTGCCGACCACCGGATGGAGGAAAGTTGGCAGTTCAGGAATACAACCGCCTGAAGATCGCCGACAGTGGACTTAAATAACCGTCGGAACAGAGGCAGAATAACACCAGCAGTGGAACGTATGGCCACTGAGGTCAGGAACCCTTCAGGATCCAACAATTCCTTCACTTGAAAAGTCAACCAAGGTGACTTGTATCAAGATGCCAAGGTTGAGTTGACCGGACAAGATTGAACATTAAAATGGCCATACAATACCCCGGACCAGGCTGGTAGGTTAAGACAACCATAGGCAACAGGTTAGGCAACTTTATTCCGAAACGTCTCAAAACCTACCAGCCCAGTAGGCGCTTCAGTCCGAATACCCAGAGTAGGCCAGGAACAGTAGAGAACCACGAATGTAATCAATTCCATCCAACCCCCAAAGTCGGGTAGAATGAGGTTGTCATCCCACCGGATAGGTAGTTCAGTTCCACAGGTCAGGAACCTATCTGAAGATCCAAGCCGTACAAGCAGCGGAGACGATACCGTCGGAAGGAGAGGTGCAGTGGCACAGTATAGAGAGAATGTAGCCAACTCGAAAGGTCAGGTCCCTCTCCAAGATCCCACCACCGTTCAGTTTGTCCAAGGTGACATTCAAGATGCCAAGTAATTGCAGGTCCGACAAGATTGAACATTGCAACAGCCATACCCCCACCGGGAATTGAACCCAGGCTGGTAGGTAAGACATAGGCACAGTTCTGGGCAAAACTTTATTCCTGACGTTTCCCGGGCTCTGGCTACCAGTAGGCCACTTCAGTCGAATACCAGAAAACTAGGCCAGGGAACAGTGAGAAGACACCAAGTCCATTCACCCTTGTGCCTGTAATTCTGAGGTTGGTCAGTATCGGCCTGACCAAGTTCAGTTCCATGTCAGGAAAGATTCAAGCGACAGTCAGGACACCTAAATACTGGTCAAAGGAGAGGCCACAAATAGCAGTAAGTAGTGCCAAGAGGTATAAAATACCGACAATATCCAGCTAAGGACACATGTGGCAACCATCTGATATCTTTGTTGTAACTAGACGTCGGCATCCAAGTGGCCTTTATTCAACTACCAGATTCTAGGAACATAATAGGAAGACAGTTAGAACTATATACAAAGATGAGGTTAATCAGTATTCGGCCTGGAGTTAGTATCACCCCCCAAGGCATCCGTAGGAGGAGAGGTAGTTAGTAAGCCCGAGGAATGGCTACTGAGGTCAGGTCCCTCTCAGGTCCCTCTCCAGGTTCATCCCTTGTCGGACACTGCAACACTTGGCCATCTTGACACCAGAAAACACCTAAGACAAACTTCCAATGAAGATTGTTCATCCTGAGAGGAACCTGGGACCTTCAGTGGCCACATTTCTCACTACCATGGGACTTAGCTATTCAGGCACCTCTCCTTCCGACCACAAAGTCTCCGCAACTGTACAGACTGAATTCTTCAGATAGTTCCGTACTATGGAACTGAACTTCTCCAGGCCTCAAGGGACCCTTGACAACCTCAAATGGGCCGACCTTTAAGGGTCATGGACTGATTACATCGTCTTCAACTGTTCCTGCCTACACTGTATTCGACTGAAAGAAAGCCACTGTGTAGGCTGACCGGGTTTAGGAACCCAAAGCTGGCCTGAACTGTTGCCTACATGTCTCTTACCTACCAAGCCCCTGTCGGTACGTATACCATATCGTTCCATCTGTAGGACCAGCTCAACACTTGGCCATCTTGAATACAAGATTCACCTTGACCAAACTCAAGGTGAGAATTTCTTGGATTCGACCAGGGACCTGGACCTTTCTGTTAGCCAACAGGATTCTCACCACCTACTACTGATTCCACCTAAATTCCGACAAGTATTTTTGTCTCCCGACTGTCGCACGAATCTTCCAGATAGTTCCTGATGGCCATGGAACTTGAACTCTCCAGGCTCGAAGGGTCCCACTGACCAACCTCAAATTCCCAACATGACTTTATGGGTGATGACTGATTACAATCAGTCTTCACTACCGTTATTGCCTACTTCTTGTATTCCGACTGGAAGAAGTTTCCCCAATGGTGGCCGAAAACGTTTTCGGAACCCAAAGCTGGCTCAACTGTTACCTCTGCATGTTCACCTACCGAACCTGTTCGGTAACACCCAGGCCACCATAATATTTCATTCTTGTTCGGACAACTGCAAATACCTGGCATCCCTTGATACAGAAACAACCTGGACAAACCTCAAGTTGAGAATTTTGGCTGGAATCTGAAGAAGGGACCTGAACCTTCAGTGGATACATTCTCACCCTAACTAACTTCACTATCGCTGCACCTCTTCCTTTTCCGACAGTATTTAAGTTAAATTCCCGCACCTGTCGCTGAATCTCTTCAGATAGGTTCCCGGATCAATGGAACTGAACTTCCTCCAGCCGAGGGAACTTACAACCTCAAATTCCTACGACTAAGGGTGATGGACTGATTAACATCGTATTCACAGTTAATGCCTTACGCTGGTACAAGACTGAAGGAAGCTCTTAACCGTGTAGGCAGATCGTTGAATTAAAGCCGGCCTAACTGTTACAGTGCGTGTTTTACCACCAACCTGTCAAATATTAGCAATCATTTTAATGTTCGATGTTCGGACACTGGCAACACTTGGCAATCAGATTACAGGAAAACACTCTTGGACAAACCCTACATGAAGAATTCGTTGGATCTGAAGGACCTGACCTTCGCCTGGCTACATTTCAACTTAACTACCAATATTCTGCACCTCTCCTTCCGGGACCAGTATAAGTCTTACCGCAATCAATTGCTTGATTCAGAAGATAGTTCCGACTTATGGAACTGAACTTCGGCCAGGCCGAGGGAACTGACACAACCTCAAATACGACTAAGTTCCTGATTGGACTGATTATTCATAGTCTTCTCGACTGTTCCTGCCTGACTTCTTCAAGTATTCGACTGAACAAGCCTAACCGTGTAGGCGAAACGGTTTCGAACAAAAGTTGCCTAACTATTGCCTATGTGTCTTACCTACCAACCCGTCGGTATTAGTATACCATTTTAATGCGTTCAATCTTGGTCGGACACTGCAACACTTACATCTTGGATAACAGAAAACACCTTGACATCTCGGCCGAGAATTGAAGATCTTGAGAGGGACCTGGCATCCTTTCTAGTGGCTACAGCTCACAATACCAGACTACTATTTCCACACCTCCTTCCAGCACAGGCATAAGTATTCCGCACTGTCGCTTCATCCCATTTCAGATAGTTCCTTGACTAGCGGAACTGAACTTCGGCCAGGCCGAAGACCGACAACCGGCAAATTTACGACTAAGGGCTGAATGGACTGATTACATCGTCTTCTACCAAGCCTGCTCATTTGCTGTATTCGATTCGAAGAAGCCTACCCCTGTAATAAGGCGAAACCGTCGAATAAAGAAAATTGATAACTGGGTTGGGCCTATGTGTCTTACCTAGCCAACCCGTCGGTATTGTATACCATAATGTTCATCATTGTCGGACAGCTGCAACACTTTTGGCAATCTTGGATACAGGGAAAACACCTTGGACAAACTTTTCAAGGAGAATTGTTTGCAATCTGAGACACCTGACCTCAGTGGCCACATTCCTCACTAATTACGACTATTCTTGCACCCTCTCTCTCGAACAGGCAGAAGTCTTCCGTCACCGGCCACGCTTGAGCTTCAGGATAGTTCCGTGACCTTATGGAACTGGAACATTTCTCCAGGCCGAGGGACTGACCAACCGCCTACGACTAAGGGTGGATCAGCTGGATTACAATCGTCTTCTCCTACCTGGTCTTCGGGCCGAACTTTCTCTTGTGTATTCGGACTGGAACAAGGCCTACTGTGGCTAGGCGAAACGTTTTAACTTGGCCTAACTGTTGTCATGTGTTCATCAACCCGTCGGTATTGTACCACCAGGGAATGTTCCCATCTGTCCCCGGACACTGGCCAAATACCTTGGCAATCTTGATACAGAAAACACCTTGGACAACTTTTCTTAAGGGAGAATTGTTGACTGGCTGATGAGGGACCTTGACTCCCCAGAAGGCTTACATTCTCACTACTACTACTAATTCTGCACCCTCCTTCCGACAAGCTATAAGTTCCGCACTTGTCGATTTTGATTCGCAAGATAGGTTCTCTTGACTAAGGAACGAACTTTTCCAGGCCGAGGGACCGACAACCCGTAAATTCCATTGGACTTTAAGGGTGATGGACTGATTACATCGTTATTATCTACTTGTTCCTGGCCTACTCAGTAACTTGGCGATCGAGCGTAGCCTACTGAGGGTGGCGAAACCGACGAATTCAGCCGGCCTAAACTATTGCCTATGTGTCTTAACCTACCAACCCGTGGTCATTGTTATACCATTTTAATGGAAATTCACCTTGTTCGGATTTCACTGCAACACTTTGGCAAGCTTGAGTTACAGAAAACACCTGATTGTAACGCTAAGCTGGAGAATTGCTGGATCTGAGGACCTGACCTTCATTGTGGCTACATTCTCAAGACTTACCTACTAGCTGCAACCTCTCCTTCCGTACAAGTATAAGTCCTCCGCACTGTTCGGATTGAATCTTCAGATTAGTTCCTGGACCATTGAACTGAACTTCCAGGTCGAGTGGACTGGACAACCCCGATTCTACGGACTGGAAGGGTGGATGACTGATTATCATCCGCCTTCTTCAACTGTTCCCCGGCCGGGGGTACTTCGGTATTCGAACTAATGGGTATCACCTTGTAGGCGAAACCATTGGAATAGCCGCCTAACCCCTGTTGCCTAATTATGGTCCTTGAGCACCAACCTGTCGGTACCTTAATTGATCCATAATGTTCATCTTGATCGGGAACACTGCAACGGTCAGCTCACACCCACTTATAAGAACATAAGAACGAAGGAACACTGCAGAAGGCCTACTGGCCCATGCGAGGCAGGTCCAAGTCTCCTACCGGCTTAAGCCAATGCACCCAACCTAGTCAGGTCAGGTCACCTTGACTTAAGGGAGGAACACGGCAACCGACCTGGTAGCACAAGCTAATCAGGTCCAACTCACACCCACCCACACCCACTCATGTATTTATCCAACCTATTTTTCAAGCTACTCAACGTTCTGGTCTCTATGACTGTACTTGGGAGTTTGATCCACTCATCCACAACTCTATTACCAAACCAGTACTTTCCTATATCCTTCCTGAATCTGAATTTTTCTAACTTAAAACCATTGCTGCGAGTCCTGTCTAGGCTAGATATTTTCAGCACACTATTTACATCCCCTTTATTTATTCCTGTCTTCCATTTATGCACCTCATTCATATCCCCCCTAATTCTACGTCTTTCTAGAGAGTGCAGATTCAGAGCCCTTAGTCTATCCTCATAGGGAAGGTTTCTGATACATGGGATCAACTTTGTCATCCTCCTTTGTACATTTTCCAGAGCATTTATATCCATTCTGTAATACGGTGACCAAAACTGTGCAGCATAATCTAAATGAGGCCTAACCAAGGATGTATAGAGTTGAAGAACAACCTGAGGACTCCTATTATTTATGCTTCTTGATATGAAGCCAAGGATTCTATTAGCTTTATTGCGAACACTTATGCACTGTTGTCTTGGTTTCAGATTACTGCTAACCAGAACTCCTAAATCTTTTTCGCAATCCGTAATAATAAGATCTACATTATTTAGTTTATATGTGGCATGGTTATTGTCCTGTCCAACATTTAGAACTTTGCATCTGTCTATATTAAACTGCATCTGCCACCTCTCCGACCACTGCATCAGTCTACTCAAATCTTCCTGGAGTGCTCTAATGTCCTCGTCAGAATGAATTCGACGGCCTATTTTGGTATCATCGGCAAACTTGCTGATGTCGCTCTTTATGCCCTCATCTATGTCGTTTATGTAGATTGTGATCAGCAGGGGGCCCAACACTGACCCCTGTGGAACACCGCTCGTGACGCTTCCCCACTCTGATTTCTCCCCATTTATGCAAACTCTCTTCTGCCTATTTGTCAACCATGCCTCTATCCAGGAAAAAAATTCTCGTCCTTTTCCATGTGCCTTAATTTTCCTCAATAGTCTCTGATGTGCGACCTTGTCAAAAGCCTTACTGAAGTCCATATACACAATATCATATTCATTACCATGATCTACCTCCTCAAATACCTTAGTGAAAAAAGTTAATAAATTCGTAAGGCAGGAACGCCCCTTTGTAAAACCATGCTGAGATTCGTTGATTAATTTATGCTTTTCAAGGTGGCTACGAACTGCCTCGGCAATTATTGATTCCATAAATTTTCCCACTATGGAGGTTATGCTTATTGGTCTATAGTTCGAAGCTAAGGACCTGTTACCTGCTTTGAAAATAGGTATCACATTTGCCATTTTCCACTTATCTGGCACCATGCCAGTTTGTAGTGATATGTAGTGATATGTTGCTAAGCTCCTCTTTACATTCCTTTAGAACCCATGCATACAGTTCATCAGGGCCTGGGGATTTGTTAGGTTTTGATTTATCTATTTGCCTAAGGACCATGTCACTTGTGACCCTAATCGTGCACAGTTTATTATCGTCCTGTTCTACATAATTTATCATTTCTGGAATATCGCTGGTATCCCCCTGAGTAAAAACTGAGAGGAAGTATGTGTTAAAACTTCTACACATTTCCTTATCACTGTCAGTGAGCTGACCCGAAGAACTTTTGAGTGGGCCTATCTTGTCCCTGATCTTACTTCTGTATACCTGAAAGAATCCTTTTGGGTTAGTCTTCGATTCTCTTGCAACTTTAACCTCATAATCTCTTTTTGCTTTTCTAATTCCTTTTTTTATTTCTCTCTTTAACTGAATATATCAATTTCTTAATTGCCCCTCTCCTCTTTTGATTTGCCTATATGTGCCTCTCTTTTGACCAGTTAGATATTTTAATCTATTGTTCATCCATTTAGGATCATTTTTGTTTGATCTGATTTCCCTATTTGGAACATAATTTGACTGAGCAGCTAGAACTATGCCCTGGAAAGCGTCATATCGGTAACCATCACCACCTACCTGACCCTTAGTCAGGTCATTCCAGTTCAGCCCACCTAAGTAATTTTTCAGTCCTATGAAATCAGCCAAGCGGAAGTCAGGGACAGAGACTTGATTGCCATTATTAGGGGAATTCCATGATATATTAAAACTGAGTGATTTGTGATCACTTTCCCCAAGCTCATCATTAACCTCAAGATTATTAATTAGTGTTTCCCTACTGGCAAGAACCAAGTCAAGGAGGTTATTTCCCCTAGTTGGCTCTGTCACAAACTGTTTTAAAAAACAATCCTGGATCGTATCAAGAAAGTCACCTGACTCTAAATTTCCTGTCAAATTGCTCCAGTCAATCTGTCTATAGTTGAAATCTCCCATTAGCACAACATTTTCGTACGTAGATGCCTTACGAATTTCGTCCCATAGAAGTTTACTGCACTCCCTATCAAGATTTGGCGCCCTGTAAATCACACCCAAAATTAGTTTTTCTCGGCCCTCGAGAAGCTGTAACCAAACAGATTCAGTGGCTGACGCTTCTAATTTTATATCATGTCTAACACAACAATTTAAATTGTCTCTGACATACATCGCTACTCCACCACCTTTCCTGTTGACCCTGTCAGTGTGGAATAATTTATAGCCTTGTATGTGACACTCAGAGGGCATCTCTCTATCTTTCAGATTGAGCCAGGTCTCTGTTATAGCAATTAATCTTAGCAATTAATCTTGCAATTAATCTTAGCTCATCTATCTCATTTCTTACACTCCTGCTATTAGTATAGTAAACCTTAAGGGAGCTAGTCCCTTGCTGCCCTCTGCTGTCCCCCTTTGTTTGCTGACATGATCTATTGTTTTTATTTATAACTTGATAAATTAGACACATGTGCAACTCTTGGGTATCTTTATTGAGGAAACGTTTCGCCACACAGTGGCTTCATCAGTCCATACGTAGGAGAAACTTGAAGAACAGGAGGAGAATGAGGTAATCAGTCTCTCAACCTTGAGTCGATGTGTTCAGTCCATCAATCTTGAATAGATGATTGATGGACTGAACATCTCGACTCAAGGTTGAGGGACTGATTACCTCATTCTCCTCCTGTTCTTCAAGTTTCTCCTACGTATGGACTGATGAAGCCACTGTGTGGCGAAACGTTTCCTCAATAAAGATACCCAAGAGTTGCACATGTGTCTAATTTATCAACATGTCGGTTCTCTGAACCATTCATCTACAAATATTTATAACTTCATGATGAATGCTTTTTATACATTTACTTTTTCCAGCCCTAGTGTTGAACCTGTTTGTTTCCCACACACACCCATACCTCTATCTTCCATCAGTTTAAAATCACAGGCATTTCACCAATGTCCTTCTCAATCGAGTCTGCAAGTGCTACCACCCCTGCCCCCGAGAGATGTACCCCATCCCTTGCATACATATCATGTTTGCCATAAAAGTTGTTCCAGTTGTCAATGAATGGGATTGTAAGTTCCTTGCAGTATCTGTCTAGCCAGCAATTTACACCAATTGCCCTAGACAACCATTCATTTCCTACTCCCCTTCTAGGCAAGATGCTACATATGATTGGGATCCCTCCCTTAGACTTAATGAAATCTATAGCTGACCTGTACTTATCTAGCAGCTCTTCTCTCCTACCCTTCCCAATATCATTTCCACCAGCACTGAGACAGATAATGGGCTTGTTCCCATTACCTGACATGATATTATCCAGCCTGTTAACTATGTCCCCAACACCAGCTCCAGGGAAGCACACTCTATCTCTCATCTTCTTATTCCTATTACAAAAAGCACAGTCAATATATCTTACCTGAGAGTCACCAACCACAAGAATGCACTTACCTCCATTAGCAGGGGCAGTAGTACCCTTACCTTCACTGGCCACTGAAGTACATTCATCCTGAAGAACAAAGAAGCGATTTCCTACCTTCAGATCTTCACTCTTAACTTTCCTTACTCTGATGCGCCTCCCATTACTGTGAACCACTCGCCACTTGTAGCAGGTGCTGGACTGCATCTCACTGCTGGTAGCCGTTGCTACCTCCCCACCTACAGCCTCCTCACAGCGAGAGACAGACTGCACCTCACTGCTAGAAGCCTCATTCCCCACAACTCCAGCCACCTCACACTCTCTCCCAGACCCATTGAGGTGGACCTTCAGCCTCCTAATCTCCTCCTGGAGAAGCAAGACCTCCTCCTTCAACTCTCCAACCTCAATTTTTAAAACACTGCAGAAGCAAGCCATGCATTTGTCTAAACTATTTTTAAAACGACACAAGGTTATAGTTCCAATGACGTTACTTGGGAGTTTGTTCCACTCATCTACAACTCTGTTACCAAACCTGTGCTTTGTTATATCCTTTCTAAATTAATTTTTTTCCAACTTGAGCCCATTGCTGCGAGTCCTGTCGTGCTTAAATGTTTTTAGTATATTATTTGCATTACCTCTATATATTCTTGTTTTCTTCTTATACACCTCAGTCACATCCCCCCTAATTCTACGCTTTTCTAGAGAATGCATATTCAGGGCCCTCACTCTATCCTCGTAGGATAGATAGACTTGGAGCAGACACACTTTCTCTCTCTGGTTTCTCTCTTTTCCACTATGACACTTAGAAAGTAATTCCTACGGAAACAGTTTCTACACTCCAAGCAGCTGAGCATATACCGGAAAACTGTTGTACTTTAACACCAGCAAGACATCGGTGCAAGTAGCTATGAACTGTCTAAGGTCCTGCAGCTGCCTGGCCGCCGAATACGAAGGTCAGTACAGCCATCTCATGCAAATCGATTTCGGGAATGGTTTATATATAATTCGTCAGAAAGCACTTGCGCAAGCCCATTACTATACAAACCTTCACCTAGTAAGAGTTCACAAGGGTTTAAAATGTGAAGCTGATTGAATAGGCCATTCTGAAATTATTGACTCTGACTTTGGATGGCATGAGCACCCAGCATCTGACAGACAGATGGTCCTGGCATCACGCTCTGCAGTATTGAAGGGATCACTCGGGTCAGGAAATTTAAAAGCGCTATAAAAACGTGAGCTTTCAATATTTTTTTCATTTTATTTATTTACAGATGCATTAGCGTAAAAATTCTCTACAATCCTCAATGAAAAAAAATATTCGGTTTAAATAACAAATTTTGATAAAATGGGCAAAAAAAAAAATACAAATTGGCACACACACAAAAATTATGATAAAATAGTTCTTAGTAAGGTACACACCTCCATTTTAGGTTTGAAGTCCATCAGAAAAGGCATTCACTAGTTATTTCATAGGAAATACTTTGCTTCATAAAACTGGCCACTTGAAACTTACACAGCTGGAAGTGAGTGACAAGAAGTGTTGTATTATGGCCACTAATGTTAGAATTTTGAAACCGATCAGAAAAGGCTTTAATATTTTGAAGACAATAAGAAGAAGCATTGGTTAGTTATTGAAAAAAATTAATATCTCTATTTTTTCCAATATATTTGTCAAATTTGGACTAATGGCGCACAATGGCAGCGAGATCCATGTTATTAGAAAAACCACAACAATGATGAAAAATTGAAGATGATCAGATGAGTTTTTCTTAAGTAATGACACAGATTCTAAATATTCCAAGTATTTTTTATTATTTTACTACGTTAAAAAATTTTCCTTCACTTAAGCGAAACTTAATTAAGAGATAGTATCGTAGCCCTAAGATGCTTCAAATATTAAATACCGAAGCCGATCAGGAGAGGTAAACAGTAATTTATTTAATATGATTTAATGGAAATAAAAATTTCACATTATTTTTACACATAAAGTTCACTCTTTCGGCACTTTTTGCCAACGTTTAAAATTCCACCACTGGATTTTTTTTGGAAGTCAATCAAAGATGCTGGGGATGGGCTCAATAACTAGGGTCACAGCACGTAAACATGCCAATTGTTCCTAGAATTTAATCCTCTTTACCATACATAAGTGTTCAGTAATTTGAAACCGATTGGAAGAGGTGTTCTCGAGTTACAAGGAAAAATATTCGAAAAGTAGGAGGAAGACAAAAGAAAAATAAATCAGGCAACTTTTTAAGGGTCCCTCATCGAGGAGGCTTATAAAAGACAATGGCATTAGCCTGTGTCCTGTCTTGCTCTTAATTAGTTTGGCTTTAACACATTTTTTGAGAATTTTCTCCTGTGATTTGCTTGGGGATCATAGTTAATCCGACGTCTGGTTCATTCTTGGTCCATGTCCAGTATGCAAGAATCATGTGGGTAGTTCATTTAGGTATGATTTCACAGTCGTGATAAATATTTAAACCAATTATACATTTAGCTTTCTGCTGTGATCGAAGTAACTGAAAACTCGACTTGTCATTTGTATTTGGAAAACTATAGTGTGAACCCATGGCTGGAGAAAAATTACGTTCATAGGGTTTGTGTTTTTTTTTATTTGGTGTTTCAGATTATTCCAAGTTACAATGATTAAATATCATTTTCCCTCATTTCTGGGGATTTTCCCGCATCACGACTCTCAGACGTGCTTGTCCGCACCTCTCATGCGACCTTGAAGGAATGTTGCTGTCCCTCAAACTGTCAGATACAAGACACCGACTTACCATTCATTTGTCTATTAGAGTTAGATTCATGAATACTTATGTACATTAAGAGACCCGTCATTATTGATTTCTTGAAAGAAAGTGATAATGTTCATGAAGTTATAGCACTCAGAGCCTTGTGTTCATTAGTCTTTTTACTTATAACCTTAGATCACTGCTTGCACTTGAGTTTGAATATTTACTCACACACCGTTTTCACTACACCGGAGCTCGAAGTTCAGTCACATAATGTATATGTTTATTGCTCACCATTTTTTTTGGTTAACCTGTCAAGAACATCAGAGGCTTTTTGCGCATGTGTGGACTGTATTCCCCTTAGACAATAGTGGGCCTCAAGTAGCTCAATTCACACCAAGGCTTCATTATCGACATATTTTGGCTACGTGGCTCGTCAAACGTATTCAGCAAAAAAGACCAATGAAAACTATGTTGCTTCTCATTCACTCATTCAATAAAACCTCAGTAAGACTCACGAAATCGCAATGACACGATTGCAAACAAACCATACCACGGGCGGGGATAGAACCCGCGATCAGAGAGTCTCAAAACTCCAGACCGTCGCGTTAGCCAGTACATTTATGTGTGCAATAATCTTGATTGTAGCTGTTGTCCATCACGAGCGACTATATATCAGGAGAATTCCGCCGAAAAGCGGTGTAACCCAGGAAAAAAAAAAAGACGAATCCAGCTGTAGGTGAATTAAAGCCTCAGTGCGCTCTGGGTATCTCAGACTGACAAGATTGTTGACATCGCAGCAATTTGCAGAATTGCCAGCCATTGCGATTGCCATGTCCAACAACTAATAATCTTATCGCTAGCCTCCGGGTGAAGGTAGCGTGTGTGGCACCATGGCCTCATAAGAGGAGGATTGTTCCTCTCATCCCCCTCATCGCATGGAGGTAAATTTCTCAACAAGGGCTACCCATGCTCTGGCACTTCGTAATGAACTAATATATATATTCTCTCACTGTCAACAAGCTTCGTTTCAAAATTAAAGTTTTATATGCTAAACATTTCACAAACCTGGTGTACGGTAAAAGCTGTTAGGGGCGTCTTAATTTTCAGTCTCTTATGCATGAGTTATTTATGTATTGTTCCAGTCATGGTATTGTGTCTTTTTGTTCTTCATAGAAAGGTATCTTGTATTACATAAGCTCAGGACCCTGTACGTCAAACAAGACAAAACATTAGTACAGAGTGTAGCATTAGCTCCTAATGCAGTTAAACATTAACCTTGAAGATTTAAAACGAATCAGATTTGGTATTCATAAGGTATCACATGGGCATTAGTATCCCAAGTTCCTACTTCTATGAGTGGCTCTGCTCTATCATATCATTTTGTTGATAACTTAATATCTTAACTGTGCAATATTGTACATAATGGCGAAGGAATACCTTGGTAAAGAAGACTACCGCTTTCTCCGTTTGCCTTGCTTTTGTCTTACTCGGTTGTTGGCAGTTTTTCTGACTTGGATTACGGCCAGGTTTAACAGATCTTGAATTGTTCTCTGTGTTCGTAATAGCAGGTTAGTTAATTTGTGATTAAATTTAGAGTTATGCAAATTTTTGGCAATGTTGGATAATACTATGTCAGGTAATGGGAACAAGCCTATTCTCTGTCTTAGTACTGGTGGTAATGACATTGGGAAGGGCAGGAGACAGGAGCTACTGGATAAGTACAGGTCAGCTTTGGAAGTAGTCAGGTCTAAGGAAGGGATCCGAATCATATGTAGCATCTTGCCTAGAAAAGGAGTGGGCAATGAACAGATGTCTAGGGCAATTGGTATAAATTGCTGGCTAGACAGGTACTGCAAGGAACTTGCAATCCCATTCATTGATAACTGGGACAAATTCTATGGCAAGCGTGATATGTATGCAAGGGATGGGGTTCATCTCTCTGAAGATGGAGTGGTTGTATTAGCCAATTCGATTGAGGGAGTAATTGAGGATTTGTCTGGGATGTTAAACTTATAGATTATAAGGGTAAGTGTATTTGTGGGAACCTAAAATATAGCGAAATGCCTTCTGAATGCAACATACAGGGTTATAAACTATTCCACACTGATAGGGTCAACAGGAAGGGTGGTGGAGTGGCAATGTATGTCAGAGATAATTTAAATTCTTGTCTTAGACATGATATAAGACTAGAAACACCGGACACAGAATCTGCTTGGCTACAGTTTCTCGAATATCGTGAATTTTTTTTTTCTGAGTGTGATTTATAGGCCCCCAAACCTTGATAGGGAGTGCAGTAAGCTGTCATGGGACGAAATTCATAAGGCGTCTGGAAATGATAATGTTGCGTTAATGGGAGATTTTGACTTTAAACAAAATGATTGGAACAATGTGATAGAAGATCTTGAGTCTAGTGATTTTCTTGATACGGTTCAAGATTGTTTTTAAAGCAGTTTGTGACAGAACCAACTAGAGGAAACAATCTGCTTGACTTGGTTCTTGCCAACAAACAGTCACTAGTTAATAATCTTGAGGTTAATGATGAGCTTGGGGAAACCGATCACAAATCACTTATTTACAATATATCATGGAATTACCCAGATAACTGCAATTAAATCTCTGTCCCAAGCTTTCACTTCGCCCATTTCATGAAACTGTGTAACTTTCTGGGTAGGCTAAATTGGGATGACCTGACTATGGGTCAGATAGGTAGTGTTGGTTGCCAATATGACGTGTTGCAGAGCATAGTTCTAGCTGCCCAGACAACTTTTTTTCCAAGAAGGGAAATTAGATTTAACAAAAATGATCCCAAATGGGTGAACAATAGATTAAAACATCTCATTGGTAAAAAGAGAGGCATATATAGGCGTGTCAAAAGAGGGGATGGGCAGCTAAGAAATCCATATATTCAATTAAAGAGAGAAATAAAAAAAAGAATAAGAAAAGCAAAATGGGATAATGAGGCTAAGATTGCAAAAGATTCGAAGACTAATCCTAAAGGGTTCTTTCAGGCATACAGAAGTAATATTAGGGACAAGATAGACCCACTTAAGAGTAACTCAGATCTGATCACTGAGAGTGATAAGGAAATGTGTGAATTTTTCAATACTTAATTCCTATCATTTTTACCCAGGAAGATACTAGCGAAACTCCAGAAATAATAAATTATGTGGAACAGGACGATAATAAACTATGCACGATTGGGGGTAACTAGTGACATGGTCCTAAGACAAATAGAGTAATTAAAACCTACAGATTCAAAGGCCCTGATCAATTGTTTGCTAGAGTTTTAAAGGAATGTAAAGAAGAACTTAGAAAACCTTTCGCCAATCTTTTCAATATATCACTACGAACTGGCATAGTGCCTGATAAGTGGAAAATCGCAAATGTAATGCCTATTTACAAGGTAGGTGATATGTCCTTGGCTTCGTACTACAGACCAATAAGCCTTACCTCCAGGGGGCGTTCCTGTCTTACGAATTTACTAACTTTTTTTCACTGAGGTGTTTGAGGAAGTAGATCATGGTAATGAATATGATATTGTGCATATGGACATCAGTAAGGCTTTTGATAGAGTTCCACATCAGAGGCTATTGAGGAAACTGAAGGCACACGGAATAGGAGGAGAATTTTTTTCTTTGGTAAAGGCATCGTTGACAAATAGGCAGCAGAGAGATTGCATAAATGGGGAGAAAACAGAATGGGGGCACGTCACAAGCGGTGTTCTGCAGGGGTCAGTGTTGGGGCTGTTGTTCACAATTTACATAAACGACATAGATGAAGGAATAAATAGCGATATAAGCAAATTTGCTGACGACAAGAACTAGGCCTCCAATTCATTCTAATAAGGACATTAGAGCACTTCAGGATGATTCGAATAGATTGATGCAGTGGTCGGAGGAGTGGCAGATGCAGTTTAATATAGACAAATGCAAAGTTTTTAATGTTGGACAGGAAAATAAACATGTCATATATAAATTAAATAATGTAGATCTTAGTTCTACTGATTGTGAGAAGGATTTAGTGGTTCGGGTTAGCAGTAATCTAAAACCAAAACAAGAGTATATTAGAGTTCGCAATAAAGCTAACAGAATCCCTGGCTTCATATCAAGAAGTATTAATAATAGAAGTCTTCAGGTTGTCCTTCAACTCTATACATCCTTGGTTAGGCCTCATTTACATTATGCTGAACAGTTTTGGTCACCGTATTACAGAATGGATATAAATGCACTGGAAAACGTACAGAGGAGGATTGCATTAATGTTGGTAGAATTACCGACATTATGTAAAGAAATAGGACACAAGTGCAACTAATGTGCTAATGTGACATTTTACTGTGGCAACGTTTCGCTCTCCAGGAGCTTTGTCAAGCCATTACAAACAATACATGGACACAGAGGGTATATATAGGCTCAGAGTGAGGTGTAATACTAGTGTTAGTAGTAAGAGTAGTAATATAAGTTGTATTGGTAGTAGTAATACAATTGATTGTTCTACCATACTGTATTACTACTACTATTACAGTAGTAATAGTAGCAGTAATGCTGCAGCAAGGCAGGTCTAAGTCCCCTACCGGCTTAAGCCAATGCCCCAGCCTAGTCAAGTCAGGTCACATGCACATAAGGAAGGAGCATGGCATCTGATCTAGTAGCACAAGCTAGTCAGGTTCAACTCACACCCATCCACACCCTCTCATGTATTATATAACCTATTTTTAAAACTACACAATGTTTTAGCCTCTATAACTGTGCTCAGGAGTTTGTCCTACTCATCCACACCTCTATTACCAAACCAGTGCTTTCCTATATCGTTTCTGAATCTGAATTTTTCCAACTTAAAACCATTGCTGCGAGTCCTGTCTAGGCTAGATATTTTTAGCATGTTGTTTACATCCCCTTCATTTATTCCTGTTTTCCATTTATACATTTCAATCATATCTCCCCTGTTTCTATGCCTTTCTAGAGAGTGCAGGTTCAGGGCCCTCAGTCTATCCTCATAGGGAAGATTTCTGATACATGGGATCAGCTTTGCCATCCTCCTCTGTACGTTTTCCAGTGCATTTATATCCATTCTGTAATACAGTGACCAGAACTGTGCAGCATAATGTAAATGAGGCCTAACCACAGATGTATAGAGTTGAAGGGAGGGGGTGAATGATATCACCTACATGTATTTTTTTTTTTTTTTTGTTATTTTGGTCAAATTTCAATGAGATTTTGACAGTTATTTAAGCAGCATAAAAAGTGTGTAGACTGTGTTTGTTTTGACTGTTAGCCTACAAGTTAGATAGAAAAAGTGGCATGCAAAGAGTACGTAACCTTTATTCGGCGAATGTACACACCCTCATTTACAGGCTATCTCCCCCAACCAGCGAACCAGGTTGCTAAGAGTTGATGATGGGGCCCCGTCGTTCAACTAGTGACCAGGTTCTAGCCAATAAGAAGATGGTTTTGGCAATCGCAGAGGTTATGTGGGTACCGCTCTCCTGTCTGCCCTTGTCATTCCCATTCTAGAGCTGGTTGAAGCACGGTCTGCTATCTTGGGGCTTCTATTTCTGCCTTGCTTACCGTGGAGTGCACTATTCTTATCACTGTACATAGTGTACATATTGCTGTTATAAATTGGTGAAGGATAATGTAAGTCTAAACTTTTTCTGCTGTGTTTATTTTGCTCCCATTACACCCGGGGTAACAGGCCATTTGGAATCCTGGGTTGTAATATGGGTAGCCTGTCCGAGAGTTGAGCTGGGCTTAGAGAAACGGTTGAGCTTAGGGTGAAGCTCGTAGCAGGAACATTGTGCAGCTTGCAGTCTGGCATTGCTTTACAAATTTTGCGTGTCAGTTGTTACTAGCCTGTTCGGTGTGGAGAATTTTGCAGTCAGCTTTGCTTGTATGCGTATTCTGCAATCGTACTGTGCATAGCTAAGCGTGTTCTGCAAATTAACGTGATACGTTGGGGTATTCTGCAATCGTACTGTGCATAGCGAATAACTTATGCCACCTAGACGAGTCAGACGTCTGGTGTCAGCATATACTTTGCATAACCTACCTAAATTGTCCCTACAGCGTTGTTGGCAAATTGCTCGTTCCATTGGCATTACATACAAACGAACTCTCACAGCTGCACAACTGCGTTCACTGATTGCTGACAAACTTATAGAAGAAGAGATGGCACATCAGACTCCTCCCTCTACGGGAGCTAGGGCAAAAACTACTATGTTCTCGCAGGAGGAAGATGATACACCTACGGAGCAAAATGGTCAGTATAGTGCATCTTGTCTCAGGGTGAATCAGCGTCGTTGGCACTTGAGCTGGCAAAAATCAATCTTGAGCAAACTAGGGAACAGAGAGCATTCGCAAGGGAAGAATTTGATAGGGAAAGAGAGAGGAGGCAGTTTTCGCATTCTGTAAATGATTTTAGTTTACAAAAAGCAGTACAGTTTGTTCCCCGCTTCAATGAGGCCGAACCAGAGCAATTTTTCGAAAGCTTCGAAAATCAGGCTCGAGCCTTGAGGTGGCCGGAACAGCATTGGGCATCGTTGGTTCATACGGCATTATCGGGTAAGGCACAGGAATTTACGTCAGTATTAAATGATGCTGAATTCTCTGATTATCAAGTAGTGAAGAACCACAACACAAGGCTTATGCGCTGGACACTAAGGCTGCAGCCATATAATATTTCAATTAAATATATTGCCGGCAAAGAAAATATGTTGGCAGACTCTTTATCTAGAGTCTAAAGGTTTTTTTTTAGTGAGGGGATGCGGGCTACCGTCCGCCTGTATCTTGGACCTATGCTAGCCTGTCTGACTGCTGTCTCACTCTAAGTTTAGGGTTTGGCTTTTGGTCACGAGAAAAGCTGAGCTCTATCTAAGAGTTGGATGGTGGAGAGGAAAGGCGGTCCCATTATTTTGTGCCATGGCGGCATGGTTACCACTGGGAGGTGGCAGCCTAATCCTGAGCCTTCTCGGTGTGGGGGTGTGGCATGCAAAGAGTACGTAACCTTTATTCGGCGCATGTACACACCCTCATTTACAGGCTATCTCCCCCAACCAGCGATCCAGGTTGCTAAGAGTTGTTGATGGGGCCCCGTCGTTCAACTAGTGACCAGGTTCTAGCCAATAAGAAGATGGTTTTGGCAATCGCAGAGGTTATGTGGGTACCGCTCTCCTGTCTGCCCTTGTCATTCCCATTCTAGAGCTGGTTGAAGCACGGTCTGCTATCTTGGGGCTTCTATTTCTGCCTTGCTTACCGTGGAGTGCACTATTCTTATCACTGTACATAGTGTACATATTGCTGTTATAAATTGGTGAAGGATAATATAAGTCTAAACTTTTTCTGCTGTGTTTATTTGCTCCCATTACACCCGGGGTAACAGGCCATTTGGAATCCTGGGTTGTAATACCACAGATATATAGAGTTGAAGGGAGGGGGTGAATGATATCACCTATTTGTTTTTTTTTTTTTGTTATTTTGGTCAAATTTCAATGAGATTTTGACAGTTATTTAAGCAGCATAAAAAGTGTGTAGACTGTGTTTGTTTTGACTGTTAGCCAACAAGTTAGATAGAAAAAGTAAATTATGCAGAATTTTGTGGGTCATAAAACTTTCCTTTTTCTACTAAATAGGGAAAAAGTACAAGGCTCTAGGTGACGTCAGATGAAAGATAAAAACTAGATTATTGTTGACTCAGGCCGTTTCAGCTATAATGGCAGTAGATTCCATAAAAAAATGTTGACTTTAGTGATTTTCTTGAAAAAAAAAAAAAACATTATATCTCAAATCCCGTCTGAGTGCTCGTACAACCATCATCCCTCAACAACGTGTGCAAAAATAATGACAATCCTATTAATACTTATTGCAAAAAATGGGACACAAAGTCAATAACTTATTTCTTGTTTTATGTAAAACTATGGTTACGACACGCCAAATCTCTGTGTGTTACACCTCCTCTTCGTTGTTGACAGCCTGCAGGCTACTAAGGGACTTGCTCACCGTGTTCTACACTTTTGTCAGCACAGAAGATGCCACATTGAGTATTTAGACTGAAACAATTATAAAAATCGTAATTTTTGGAGGGGAAAAAAACACTAATTCCCTACTTATATTTTTGATGACAGCAAGAACAACAAAATTACATTTAATGAAAAACATACTTAGAAATATGACAGAAACAAACTGATTGCATCAATATATTGCCAGAATTATGCACTATTTTTTTTAGTAAGAAAACATTTTTTTTCCATAATTTTTCAATCTAAATTTCCTGATTACTGAAAAAAGGCTCTCCCCTCCCTGAAGAACAACCTGAGGAGTTCTATTATTTATACATGTTGATATGAAGCCAAGGATTCTGTTAGCTTTATTGCGAACACTAATGCACTGTTGTCTTGGTTTCAGATTACTGCTACTTAGAACTCCTAAATCCTTTTTGCAATCCATAATATTAAGATCTACATTATTTAACTTAACTGAGGTATGGTTATTTTCCTGTCCATCATTTAGAACTTTGCATTTGTCTATATTAAATTGCATCTGCCACTTCTGTGACCACTGCACCAGTCTATTCAAATCATCCTCATTAGAATAAACTGGACGACCTATTTTGGTGTCATCAGCAAACTTGCTTATATCACTATTTATTCCCACATCTATGTCGTTTAAGTAAATTGTGAACAACATGGGGCCCAACACTGACCCCTGTGGAACACCGCTTGTGATGTGCCCCCATTCTGATTTCTCCCCATTTATGCAAACTCTCCGCTGCCTATTTGTCAACCATGCCTCTACCCAGGAAAAAATTTCTCCTCCTATTCCGTGTGCCTTAAGTTTCCTCAATAGTCTCTGATGTGGAACTCTATGGAAAGCCTTACTGAAATCCATATACACAATATCATATTCAATACCATGATCTACCTCCTCAAATACCTTAGTGAAAAAAATGAAAAAAATTAGTAAATTCGTAAGACAGGAACGCCCCTTTGTAAAACCGTGCTGAGATTCATTAATCAATTTATGCCTTTCAAGATGGCTACAAATTGCTTCGGCAATAAATAAATTTACCCACTTATTGGTCTGTAGTTCGAAGCTAAGGACCTGTCACCTACCTTATAAGTAAGTATTATATTAGCCATTTTCCACTTATCTAGCACTATGCCAGTTTGTAGTGATATACTGTAGAGATTAGCCAAAGTTCCCCTTTGCATTCCTTTAAAACCCTTGCCAACAGTTCATCATGGTTTGGGGATTTGTTAGGTTTTAATTTCTCTATTTGTTTGAGGACCATGTCACTAGTTACCTCAATCGTGCATAGTTTATTATCATCCTGTTCTACATAATTTATCATTTCTGGAATTTCGCTAGTATCTTCCTGAGTAAAAACTGAGAGGAAGTAGGTGTTGAGAAGTTCACACATATCCTTATCACTGTCAGTGATCTGACCTGAGTTACTCTTAAGTGGGCCTATCTTGTCCCTATTCTTAATTCTGTATACCTGAAAGAATCCTTTTGGGTTAGTCTTCGAATCCGTTGCGACTTTAGCCTCATTATCTCTTTTTTGGTTTTCTTATTCCTTATTTTATTTCTCTCTTTAATTGAATATATTGATTTCTTAACTTCTCGTCCCTCTTTTGGTTCGCTTATATGTGCCTCTCTTTTGACCAATGAGATGTTTTAATCTATTGTTTGTCCATTGGGAAACCTTACAATGCTGCACACAGCTCTTGGCAAAGTGGCAGCTGTCAAGAGTAAGATTCAACTTTACCAGAAAAGAGTTGAGGACTGTGACACAACTTTCTTCACTCAGATGATTACTCTCCTGGATTCTTTGCCAAATGCTGAATGCAGTTTCCGTGAAGAAACCTCTGTTCATCTTTTGGGCAGTGAATGACGCCATCGAAAGTTACTTTCCAGGACTGGACGAACACTGTACTGATCTTTGGATCTACAGACCCTTTTCAGTCAATGACAGTGCCATCAGTGATACTGATGTTGTTGCTAAGGTAGAATTTCTTCAAATTCGTGAGGATTCTCAGCTGAAATGGGACGACTGTCCCATTCTTTCGATGCGTGCACTGACCATACTAATCCAGTCCCCGTCAACCTATCACTGCGAGGTTGAATTCTCAGCAATGGTAACACTGAAAATGACGGCACGCAATAGGCTTGTGATCGATGCTGACATGTGTTGCCTGGCAAGCACTGTTCCTCGCTTTGATAGACTTATGACTGCAAAGTAATTTCAACCCTCCCACTGAGTGAATGAGAAATAGGTTTTGTATGATGTTCAATAGCTCTGTGGAATTTGCAATGTTCTGACATTTGAAGAGGCTAGGTGGAATTTTTCTAGGTTTTTGTTCTTTGGTATTTTCAATAAACCATGAGCTTCTTATCATTTTGTTTTATCTTACCTTTTCACAAGATTCACTATTTCAAAATTTATTATAGGGGTCATAGGACGAAAAAGGTTAAAACCCACATTCAGCCAGGAGATCAGGGCATATGTGCTGGGACAGTGGAGAGGATGGGACTTCTACTTGCTCTTTGTTAGACAGGATAATCTACTAAAATATGGTGAACTGGCAATGGAAGCTGGCAATCCCAGCAGAGCGGTGCTCTGAGTTTTCCCATGAGGTATCCATGTGTTAGACGTGTGTGGCCGATACGCAGGCAGGACAAAATGGTTTCACCAACACAGCCAGAAGCACAAACATGATCTGATGGATAGTAATTTATTGTGAAATAACTTGGACCATTGTGTTTGCCAGCGGCTGTGAAGTTTTAGAGAGATAAATGAAAAAAAAATGCCAGAGGAAGGAATATACCTCTACGAAACTGGGAGGTCATAAAAGGAAGATTGAGCGACAAAAAAAAACATTATTGTGTTTACTAGAACTTCGTAATAACCCAAACCAGTATGCAGAATAATAGGATGAGGGGAAATCAAGTTCCTGAATAGCTTGTACCGCTCTGCAAGAGTCCAAAATTAAGAGTGGCTGGGTAGACATCGACGGCCATGAGAACCACACATAACTTGGCTGTGAAAATATTGGCAGAGTCTAGTAAATGACCTTGGATCAGTTTATCGGGAAAAACTGTTGGATACTCAACATCAGAGGATTTAGAAACACTGATATACACTGCAATAATATGGCAGTGAGAACAGAGTTGACCAAGTAAGAGGGAGTATGAAGGTGTAGATGGCATATGAGCTTTCACGTGTGGATGTGGGGAAGAGGACATACCAATGGTCAGGACTTTCCGTGGAAGAAAAAAAAGGAGGATGCAGGGTGTGAATAAAGAGGAGGTAAAACATAAAAGTCCAATAGAGAGCAAATACGGAGATGAAAGGGTGGTAGTTAATAGTAGCATTGATTAAAACAAAGAAGCTCAGCTAACACCCGTTACTTATATGTACAAAGAGCATAGATAGATCATGGATAGATATGGATGATTTTGAAATGCAGTTGATTGAATTTCTAAGTAGCTCAATTTGGAGACAGAAATTTGTTGACCTTAGAGCTAACTTGGAAAATAATGAATTGGGGCGATTAGAGACGGGAGTAACAGAGAGAAATGAGAAAAACGAGGTATTAAGGACTTGGAATACTATTCCACAAAATTTTGTCTGTCTGAAGAATCTTGCAACAACATTACTATCCGTTTTTTCATCTACTTATTCTTATGAATCATTGTTTTCAGTGATGAACTTTGTTAAGTCTGGTAATAGGAGTAGCCTTTCGGATGAAACTAGTAGCGCACGTATATATCTCTCAAGGCTGCAAAATATAAACCTGATATTCATTACCTGTCATCAGTGATGCAGCGCCACAAGTCTCGTTGATGGTAAACAAATAAAAGGTTCACAATTTTTCTGTCTCTACTTTTGATTTGATGTTTTCTGCTAAAATGGTAAATATTCATATCTGTTTAATGTAACATGTAGTTGTGTAGGTAAAATAATTATACTGTATTTTCTCTGTGATTTTTATGTATCATTCTTAAGATATTGGAAATCAATAAAAGAATATCTTTAATTTCATATTCTTTTGTTGTGATTAAGAAAAGTAAAACGATTGTCACTGAGAATTTTAATGTATTGGAAAAACATGAAAAACCTAATTGATCTAATAAATAAATCAAATTATTGTTTACTCTTTTGCTAATGCTACAAATATCATTTTTAAATTGTGTGGATGTATGTAGCAGCTAGAAATATGTTTAAAGGCTTTTAAAAATTATCCACGTTATCAGCAGGGATGAGCGACATTTAAGACAAAATTTCGTCACCATATTTTCCATTTATTCAATATCACGGTTTACAAAATCATTCTTTCAATATTCTCTGATTTTACCGATACTGTGATTTTTGATTATTTGAAAATTTTGTCACAATACTTAAAAGAAACCGAATAATATGTTCCCATAAATTTTAGTTGGCACGTGAGAAGATTTTGTATCAAAGATTTGGCAGAATTTGGCACACACACTTAAAATGGTTGCCCACCCCTGCACTAGCCCCTTTCTAGAGGGCTGAGAGGGGCTGGGAGATACCTCCTCTCACCTTAAGACTGGAGATTTTCTCTCCACATACTGGCTCCGTTAATAATTCATTCTGGGGTCTGCTGATAACCCTTGTGGGTTTAGCACTTATTTTTCATTGTTATAATATTAAGTACCCAGTAAAGGTGTACCGGTGTATGGTACTTTTTGTAATGGTGTTTGTATGTTGTGTCATTTATAACATATATTTTTATACATGTAAGTTTATTTGTCCTTCCTAATAATCTACCCTAGAATATTGTCCAGGTGTTTAGCACTTTTGGTGAATTTACCTTCGTGGCCCTTGGTGTTGTACTTTTTAATATTTTATATGCCCCTAGACAAGGCTTTAACTAACCCTGGGCGCCACTTTAAATATCTATCAGTCGGGTACCAAGTGCAAGAAAAGAAGAGCAAATAGAAAGATCTATTCGTGAAAGAATACAAGTACGAGGATCGAAATCTTCATAAATGTTGATATTCAAAACAAGATGGGGAACAGTACTGAGAAAAGCCTCCAACTGGTTCCCATGATATTCATAGTGAGACTCCTTCTCAGAAGAAATGATAATTAAAATCACTAAATGAAAGGAGGGGTGGAGGTAATGAAGAAAACAGGAGCTTGACATCATGGATTGGTAATGGGCGTGAAGGAGAAACATACAATGAGCAGACCTTGTACCATGTCTCCAAGTAGACACGTGCCGCACAGGAAGCACACATGTGTTAAATGTCTCAAAAGGGATAGTATCTAGTGACTGTAGGAAATCATTGCCCAAAAAAGGGAGGCCAACAGTAGAATGCAGTTTTGGTTCATGTAAACAGATACACACAGATGAAATCTGGGGTAATCGGAAGTCTTTCCGATTACCCTTTGATCCTCTTTTATTCAACTCGAATAATGCCATTAGGTACGAGTGGAAAGACAACAATAACAAAGTAGGTAGTATCTATGTGGCAACATGGCCTGTTAAATTTATGTTTAGCTCTAGTGGTAAGTTAACAATAGACGATCTGAGGGAACCCTGAGGAGAAAGAGGGTGTGTAAGAGCAGATGTAGACAATATTGGAAGGACAGAGTGTGAAAGTGTGGGAGACACCTAAAATGGAGGTGTGTAGCAAATAATATTTTAGCAGAGATCTCCCCAGGAGGCAGCTCAGATGAAAATTCACACACACACACACACACACACACACACACACACACACACACACACACACACACACACACACACACACACACACACACACACACACACACACATACACACACACACACACACACACACACACACACACACACACACACACACACACACACACACACACACACACACACACACACACACACACACACAGGTACAATTCAGTCCGGAGAACATAAAGTAGTCATTGGAGTGATGTATAACCCACCACAGAACTGCAGGAGGCCAAGAGAGGAGTGCGAAGAAAACAACAGGGTGATGGTGGACACACTGGCTGAGGTGGCAAGAAGAGCTCACTCGAGCAGAGCAAAGTTACTGGTAATGGGCGATTTCAACCACAGGGAGATCGACTGGGAAAACCTGGAGCCACATGGGGGTCCCGAAACATGGAGAGCCAAGATGATGGATGTGGTACTTGAAAACCTCATGCATCAACATGTCAGGGACACAACCAGATAGAGAGGGGAGGATGAGCCAGCAAGACTGGATCTTGTGTTCACCCTGAGCAGTTCAGACATTGAGGCCCCTTGGAGCTAGCGATCACGTGGTTCTGAGTTTTGACTATATAGTAGAGTTACAAGTGGAGAAGGTAACAGGAACTGAAGGGGACAGGCCAAACTATAAAAGGGTGGACTACACAGGTATGAGAAACTTCCTGCAGGAGGTTCAGTGGGACAGAGAAATGGTAGGAAAATCAGTAAACGAGATGATGGAATATGTGGCAACAAAGTGCAAGGAGGCAGAGGAAAGTTTTGTTCCCAAGGGAAACAGAAATAATAGAAAGACCAAAACGAGTCCTTGGTTTACCCGAAGGTGTAGGGAGGCAAAAACTAAGTGCAACAGAGAATGGAAAAGGTACAGGAGGCATAGGACCCAGGAAAACAAGGAGATTAGTAGAAGAGCCAGAAACGAGTATGCACAGATAAGGAGGGAGGCCCAGCGACAGTATGAAAACGACATAGCATCGAAAGACAAATCTGACCCGAAACTGCTGTATAGCCACATTAGGAGGAAGACAACAGTCAAGGACCAGGTGATAAGGCTGAGGAAAGAAGGTGGAGAACTCACAAGAAACGATCAAGAGGTATGTGAGGAGCTCAACACGAGATTTAAGGAAGTATTTACAGTAGAGACAGGAAGGACTCTGGGGGGACAGACCAGATGGGGACACCAGCAAGGAATACACCAACAAGTGTTGGACGACATACATACAGATGAGGAGGAGGTGAAGAAACTGCTAAGGGACATCGATACCTCAAAGGCAATGGGACCGGACAACATCTCCCCATGGGTCCTTAGAGAGAGAGCAGATATGTTGTGCGTGCCACTTACAACAATCTTCAACACGTCCCTGGAAACTGGGCAACTACCTGAGGTATGGAAGACGGCAAATGTAGTTCCCATTTTTAAAAAAGGAGACAGAAAAGAGGCACTAAACTATAGACCTGTGTCATTGACGTGTATAGTATGCAAAATTATGGAGAAGATTATCAGGAGGAGAGTGATGGAGCACCTGGAACGGAACAAGAGTATAAATGCCAACCAGCACGGATTCACGGAAGGCAAATCCTGTGTCACAAACCTTCTGGAGTTTTATGATAAAATAACAGAAGTAAGACACGAGAGAGAGGGGTGGGTTGATTGCATCTTCTTGGACTGCAAGAAGGCCTTTGACACAGTTCCTCACAAGAGATTAGTGCAGAAGCTAGAGCATCAGGCGCATATAACAGGAAGGGCACTGCAATGGATCAGAGAATACCTGACAGGGAGGCAACAACGAGTCATGGTACGTAATGATGTATCACAGTGGGCACCTGTGACGAGCGGGGTCCCACAGGGGTCGGTCCTAGGACCAGTGCTATTTTTGGTATATGTGAACGACATGATGGAAGGGTTAGACTCAGAAGTGTCCCTGTTTGCAGATGATGTGAAGTTAATGAGGAGAATTAAATCTGATGAGGACCAGGCAGGACTTCAAAGAGACCGGGACAGACTGGACACCTGGTCCAGCAAATGGCTTCTCGAATTTAATCCTGCCAAATGCAAAGTCATGAAGATAGGGGAAGGGCACAGAAGACCACAGACAGAATATAGGCTAGGTGGCCAAAGACTGCAAACCTCACTCAAGGAGAAAGATCTTGGGGTGAGTATAACACCGAGCATGTCTCCGGAAGCACACATCAATCAGATAACTGCTGCAGCATATGGGCGCCTGGGAAACCTGAGAACAGCATTCCGATACCTTAGTAAGGAATCATTCAAGACACTGTACACCGTGTATGTCAGGCCCATACT
Organism: Cherax quadricarinatus; assembly: GCF_038502225.1. Lineage (NCBI taxonomy): Eukaryota > Metazoa > Arthropoda > Malacostraca > Decapoda > Parastacidae > Cherax > Cherax quadricarinatus. The sequence continues at coordinate 56,645,121 of NC_091299.1, read as the reverse complement.
GGAGTATGCAGCACCTGTTTGGAACCCGCACTTGATAAAGCACGTCAAGAAACTAGAGAAAGTACAAAGGTTTGCGACAAGGTTAGTTCCAGAGCTAAGGGGAATGTCCTATGAAGAAAGATTAAGGGAAATCGGCCTGACGACACTGGAGGACAGGAGGGTCAGGGGAGACATGATAACGACATATAAATACTGCGTGGAATAGACAAGGTGGACAAAGACAGGATGTTCCAGGGAGGGGACACAGAAACAAGAGGCCACAATTGGAAGTTGAAGACACAAATGAGTCAGAGAGATAGTAGGAAGTATTTCTTCAGTCATAGAGTTGTAAGGCAGTGGAATAGCATAGAAAATGACGTAGTGGAGGCAGGAACCATACACGGTTTTAAGACGAGGTTTGATAAAGCTCATGGAGCGGGGAGAGAGAGGGCCCAGTAGCAACCGGTGAAGAGGCGGGGCCAGGAGCTAAGACTCGACCCCTGCAACCACAAATAGGTGAGTACACACACACACACACACACACACACACACACGAGCTATTAAATCTCTGCACCAAATTCACCAGCAAATATTAGAGCCTACAAAAGTAGAAAATATGCTGGACCTCATCTTCACTAACAACGACGATCTGATACGTAATATACCACATCAAAAACAATACACTCAGAACACAACATAATAGAGGTACAGACATGTATGCACAGGGCTCCTGACCAGCATAATGTGATCAGTCATGATGGTGTCTTCACAAAATTCAACTCCAATAACAAAAACATATAATGGGAACAAGTCAACTATGTTCTAAATGAAACAAGCTGGAAAGATATCCTCAACAACACACATCCGAGCCTTTGCCTAGAAAAAAATAACTCTGTGCTTCTTGAGATCTGCTCAAGGCACATTCCATTAAAAAAAAGAAAGAGAAGATGTAAACTAGAATGAGACAGATGCTGCCTATACAGACGTAGGCGAAGAATCACAGAACTGTTGATAAGGGGCCAATGTATCTGAAATACGAAGGAAGGCACTGGTTAATGAAATTGCAAATACTGTACTTAAGCTGAATGAATTTTACAGGAGACAATAATCGCAGGAAGAACAAAAAGCCATAAAGGAAATTAAAAAAAAAATACTTCTTCTCTTATGCCAATTCTAAGGTAAAAACAACATCCAGTATTCATGCTTAGGTGAGATGGGACATTCACGGATGACAGCCAAGAAATGAGTGAGATACTAAAGTCCCAAAACGATTCAGCGTTCAGCGAGCCGCTGCCCAGACTAAGGGTCGACAATACAAATGAATTCTTTATGAATGAGACCCAAAATCTGGTCATCTCAAAAATCTCTGATACTATCCTAACACCACAAGACTTTGAGAAGGCAATAAATGACATGCCCATGCACTCTGCCCCAGGTCCAGACTCATGAAACTCTGTGTTCATCAAGAACTCCAAGAAGCAGGAACTTCTTGGAGTTCATGATGAACACGCGCCTTCAGCATTCTACAGAGAGACAGCATGGACACAGGGGTCATCCCGCACTCAGTATAAACAATAGACATAGCCTCACTCTACAAAGGTGACAAAAAAGCAATTGCAAAGAAATACAGACCAATAGCACTAACATCCCACATCATAAAAATATTTGAAAGGGTTCTAAAAAGCAAGATCGCCGCCAACCATCTATATACCCATCAGTTACACAACCCAGGGCAACACAGGTTTAGAGCAGGTGGCTCCTGTTTGTCCCAGCTACTGGACCCCTATGACAAGGTCCTGGAAGCTACAGTGGATAAACAAAATGCAAATGTAGTATACACAGACTTTGCAGAAGCCTCCAACAAGTGTGACCACGGTGTTATAGAACACAAAACGAGTGATAAAGGAATAACAGGAAAAGTTGGTAGATGGATCTATAACTTCCTGACAAATAGAACACAAAGTAATAGTGTACATAGTAAAGTCCGAGGCAGCTACAGCAACAAGCTGTGTGCTTGTGTGCTCTTGAGTGGTGACCTGTACTTTGAGTGCTGACCTATACTTAACTCTGTGAAGAAGTGTCTTGTTTGCTCCCGTGGACTGAACCAAGATGCCCTCCATCGAGCAACTTTACCAGCAACTTAAGGAAGAATTGAGGGCAGCGAAGATGGAGATACGGCGATTGACCGAGGAAAACAAGAGGATTCGTAGTAGTCCTCCTGTTTCGAGTCCTCAGGTCAAGAAGGGATCGTGGTCAGTGGCTGGACAGCAGGGGACGACGAAGTTGACGATCAAGAAGACGAATGGAAAGCCAGAAACGATGAAGAAGAAAGAGACTGCTGTGGAAACTCCCGTGGAAACCTCCAACGCATTCTCGGTGCTACTCGACGAATGTGAGTCTACTACTGGGATCGTCACGACGAACGACAACAAGGAAGGTAAGAATATTGTTGTTGTTGGGGATAGCCAGGTTAGATACATGGATAGGGCATTCTGCTTGAAGGACAGGAGTAGGAGACAAAGGGTATGCTTTCCTGGGGCTGGGATGGAGGACATTGTTAGCCGGCTTGACAACATCATGAACGGTAATGGGATCAATCCTATTATTTGCCTCAGTGCTGGAGGCAATGATGTAGGCAAGCGTAGAAGTGAGGATTTAGTTAGAAAGTTCAGGACAGCTATAGACATGATTAGGAAGAAGGGGGGGGGGGCGCCCTGTTATATGTGGCATTTTGCCAAGAAGAGGTGTTGGTAATGAATGGTTGTCCAGAGCAATTGGTATTAATTGTTGGCTGGATAAACACTGTAAGGATAATGCAGTACCATTCATTGACAACTGGGACAACTTCTATGGCCGAAATGACATGTATGCCAGGGATGGGGTTCACTTATCCAGGGCAGGTGTGGGTTTTCTTGCTAACTCAGTTGAGGGGGTTGTTAGGACTTTAAACTAGGATTAGTTAGAGGTATGGGTTTAGATATGATTAATAATGAGTATGGATATATTGACTTATGCTCTGATATTAAGAATCTTAATAGTAACTGTCATGGAGTAACTCTAGGTAATGATAATTTCAGAAATTGTGTAAAAACAAAGATGAATAGGAAAAATGTGCAGAAGAAAAAACATATGATGGTATTTTATGCTAACAGTCGAAGTGCAAGAAATAAAATTAATGAACTACGTTTGGTAGCATGTGCTGGGAACTTTGATATCATTGCATTAACTGAAACGTGGTATGATTTAAAGAGTCGGGATATGACTGCTGAGTGTAATATTCAGGGATTTAAGTTGTTCAATGTGGATAGATGTAATGGGAAGGGGGGAGGAGTTGCATTGTATGTTCGAGAAAATATTAATTGTTGCATAAAAACAGGTATAAAAATAGATGGAGCAGTAACAGAGTCTGTTTGGGTAGAGTTCGTGGAGGGTCAAGAAAAACTAATTCTAGGTGTAATATACCGACCTCCAGGCTTGGATCACGATAGAGGGAGACTTCTTTGGGACGAAATTGATAGGGCTTCTGGACACAGTAACGTAGTCATAGTAGGGGACTTTAACTTTAGCCAAATTGACTGGAATTCTTTGACAGGTAATCTAGAGTCCAGTGACTTCATGGAAACAGTTCAGGACTGTTTTCTTAAACAGAGTGTAACTGAGCCTACCAGGGGTAATAATTTGCTAGACCTAGTCTTGTCAAATAAGGAAACACTCGTGAATAATCTGGAGATCACTGAAGAGCTTGGCGCAAGTGATCACAAATCCATCACCTTTAGCATTAATTGGGAATGCAAGAATAATGATAATACAGTAAAAAATCCCTGATTTTCGTTCTGCCGATTATAATGGACTTAGGGAACATCTGTCTAATCTTGATTGGGGTTATCTAGCTAATGATTTTATTGGTGATAATCATACTTATGAATATGAAGGGATCTGCTTTTATGATTGTTTTCTTAATAATGTACACAGTGCCCAGAGTATATACATTCCCAAGAGAGAAATTAGGTCTAATAATAACGATCCCAAATGGGTTAACAGGAGGCTAAAGCATCTATTAGGGGAGAAAAGGGGAATTTATAGGCGCATCAGAAGAGGAGAGGTTAACCTTACTGACCAATATGTTCAGCTTAAAAGAGAAGTAAAAAAGGCGATTAGAAAGGCTAAACGTGACTATGAAATTAGAGTTGCTAATGAATCAAAGACTAATCCAAAGGGGTTCTTTCAAGTGTATAGGACGAAGGTGAAGGAAAAAGTAGGACCTCTGAAATCTGGGAATGGACAGCTGACGGATAATGAACTGGAAATGTGTTCCTTATTTAATGACTATTTTTTGTCAGTTTTTACACAGGAAGATGTAAATGAGATTCCAGTAATTAACAATTATTTAGTTCCTGATGAATTTAAGTTAACTAATATTACTGTCACGAGGGACATGGTTATTAAACAGATAGACAAACTGAAACAAAATAAGTCCCCGGGACCCGATGAGTTGTTTTCAAGGGTACTTAAGGAATGCAAGATGGAGCTTAGTCAGCCATTAACGAGTGTATTCAATGCGTCCATCCTTACCAGTGTTGTGCCAGAGTTGTGGAAGATGGCTAATGTGGTTCCTATATTCAAATCAGGGGATAAGTCCACTCCTTCAAATTACCGTCCAATAAGCCTGACATCTATAGTGGGCAAGTTATTAGAATCAATTATAGCTGACATTATCAGAAGTCACCTTGAAGAGCATAACTTGATAAATGAATCTCAGCATGGATTCACGAGAGGTCGTTCCTGCCTGACAAACTTACTGACGTTCTTCAATAGAACATTTGAGGCAGTTGACAGTGATAAGGAATATGATATTGTTTATTTGGATTTTAGTAAAGCCTTCGACAGAGTACCTCACAAGAGACTCTTAAGAAAAGTGGCAGCTCATGGTATAGGAGGTAAAGTTCTAGCATGGATTGAGGCATGGCTTACCAATAGAAAGCAGAGAGTTACCATTAATGGAGTGAAATCTGAATGGGGATTAGTCACTAGTGGCGTTCCACAAGGATCAGTTTTAGGCCCTCTCTTGTTCATAATTTACATTAATGACCTTGATGAAGGGATTACTAGTGACATGAGTAAGTTTGCTGATGATACAAAGATAGGCCGTATAATTTACTCTGAGGAGGATATCAATGAACTCCAGGACGATTTGAACAAATTAATGTCTTGGTCTGAGAAATGGCAGATGAAGTTTAATGTGGATAAGTGTAAGGTACTTGCCCTTGGTAATGAAAATAACCCTCGAAGCTATAATCTAGGTGAAGTAGAGCTTGGTCATATAGAATGTGAAAAAGACTTGGGAGTCATGGTAAGCAGAAATCTAAAGCCAAGACAGCAGTGCCTCAGTGTGCGCAACAAGGCCAACAGATTACTTGGATTTATCTCAAGAAGTATAAGTAACAGAAGTCCAAAAGTTATTTTACAGCTCTATACATCACTAGTGAGGCCTCATTTAGATTATGCTGCTCAGTTTTGGTCCCCTTACTACAGGATGGACATAGACTCATTAGAGAACATACAGAGAAGAATGACTAAAATGATTTACTGTGTAAGGAACCTCCCGTATGAAGATAGACTTAAAGCCTTAAATCTCCACTCTCTGGAGAGGCGTAGAATGAGGGGAGATATCATTGAAGTGTATAAGTGGATGACGGGCATAAACAAGGGAGACATTAATAAAGTACTGAGGGTGTCGAACCAGGTAAGAACCAGGAATAATGGATTTAAGTTGGATAAATATAGATTTAGAAAGGACATAGGTAAGTACTGGTTTTCTAACAGAGTTGTAGATGCGTGGAACAGTCTTCCCAGTGGGGTGATAGAGGCTAGGACCTTGGGTAGCTTTAAGAAGAGATACCTAACTGTTGCATATGTGTCTTACCTAACAACCTGTCGGTATTTTATACCATTTTAATGTTCAATCTGTCAGACACTGCAACACAAGGGTATCTTGGTACAGACCTGCAATCAACTTCGACAACTTCCACTAGTGAGAGGGGCTGGGTTTGAGAGGGACCTAACCTTTCAACATCTGAGTTCTTACCTCTCCTAGTGGCCTACGTCTCACCTCCTGGCGCTATAAAAGCTCCATCCTGTCACTTCTTCTCCATATTGTTTCATACTATGGAACAATGCTCTTCTCCAGACTGAGGGACTGACCACCTCAAAACTTTAAGGGTGATGGACTGATTACATCGTCTTCAAGTATCTTCTGCTTCTATCAACTTTTCTGTACTTGACTGAAGAAGCCTACTGGGTAGGCGAAACGTTTCATAATAAAGATACCTAACTGTTGCATATGTGTCTTACCTAACAATGAGTGGGAGGGGCTGGGTTTGATTGGTGTTAAGGGGTACGGGAGTTATTTCTTGAGTAGCTTTAGGTAGATGTCGTTTTGATAAGGACCTGCCTCGTATGGGCCAGTAGGCCTTCTGCAGTGTTCCTACATTCTTATGTTCTTATGTTCTTATCCTATTCCTCATCCTCATATCTGACATAGAGAGAGATGTAAGCCATATCTCCGTGTATTCCTTTGCCGACGACACCCGAATTGTCATGGGTGTCTTCCATCGAAGACACCACAAGACTACAAGCGGACATCAACCAAATCTTCAAATGGGCCACTCAAAACAATATGAAGTTCAATGAAGAGAAATTTCAACTACTCAGATATGGAAAACTTGAGGGAATTAAAACTGGATATGGGTATTCAACAAATTTTAACCATACAATAGAGCAAAAAAAAGTAATGTGAAGGACATGGGAGTGATAATGTCATAGGGTCTTGCCTTCAAAGACCACAACATTGCATCTACCGCATCTGTTAGGAAAATGATAGGATGGATAATGAGAACCTTCAGAACTAGGGATGCCAAGCCCATGATGATTCTCTTCAAATCGTTTGTTCTCTCTAGGCTGGAATACTGCTGTACATGGGAAATAACTGACCTGGAGAGTGTACAAAGAACTTTCACGGCACACATAAGCACGATAACGCACCTAAATTACTAGGCACGATTGAAGTCCCTTGATTTGTACTCTCTGGAGTGCATGCGAGAGAGATACATGATAATATACTATTGGAAAGTCCTAGAGGGATTAGTACCAAACCTGCACACGAAAATCACTCCCTATGAAAACAAAAGACTCGGCAGGAGATGCAACATACCCCCAATGAAAAGCAGGGGCGCCACGAATAATCTGAGAGACAACACAATAAGTGACCGGAGCCCAAGACTGTCCAACTGCCTTCCAACATACAAAAGGGGGATTACCAATAGACCCCTGGCTATCTTCAAGAAGGCGCTGGACAGGCACCTAAAGTCAGTACCTGACCAGCCGGGCTGTAGTTCGTTGATCAGTCTGCGTGCGGCCAGCAGTAACAGCCTTGTTGATCAGACCCTGATCCACCACGAGGGCTAGTCTCTTGTGGATCAGGGTCTGATCCACCAGGGGGGCGTTAACTCCCGAAACCCTCTCCAGGTATAGTCCAGGTATGTTATCTTCTTTTACCTCCCGGAGAAATCCTTGATTTCTAACTTTAATTCTTCAGTTTTTTTTATCGACCACAAAGAATATTACATAAATGTGGCCAGTGGTTACATCCGTCTACAATGACTCAGAAACATTAGAAACATCTGGACTCATCCTCGACGTAACCTATACACTTTTTTTTCTTTGTCGTACCTAAAGTTTGCTCTTCCACTCACTGGCATCTGTTAGACAGAAACCTGTATGTCCATTATCTTGTTTTCCCAATTATATCTTTTGACCTCGTTTATGTGGCACCATACAACAGCACCTGCTGGACTACATTCACTATAGGACCACATTGTCTGCTGGACTACATTCACTATAGGACCACATTGTCTGCTGGACTACATTCACTATAGGACCACATTGTCTGCTGGACTACATTCACTATAGGACCACATTGTCTGCTGGACTACATTCACTATAGGACCACATTGTCTGCTGGACTACATTCACTACAGGACCACACTGTCTGCTGGACTACATACACTACAGGACCACACTGTATGCTGGACTACATTCACTATAGGACCACATTGTCTGCTGGACTACATTCACTACAGGACCACACTGTCTGCTGGACTACATTCACTACAGGACCACACTGTATGCTGGACTACATTCACTATGGGACCATATTGTCTGCTGGATTACATTCACTATGGGAAGACATTGTCTGCTGGATTGCATTCACTATGGGACGACATTGTCTGCTGGATTACATTCACTATGGGAAGACATTGTCTGCTGGATTACATTCACTATGGGAAGACATTATCTGCTGGATTACATTCACTATGGGACGACATTGTCTGCTGGATTACATTCACTATGGGACGACATTGTCTGCTGGATTACATTCACTATGGGAAGACATTGTCTGCTGGATTACATTCACTATGGGACGACATTGTCTGCTGGATTACATTCACTATGGGAAGACATTGTCTGCTGGATTACATTCACTATGGGACGACATTGTCTGCTGGATTACATTCACTATGGGAAGACATTGTCTGCTGGATTACATTCACTATGGGAAGACATTGTCTGCTGGATTACATTCACTATGGGAAGACATTGTCTGCTGGATTACATTCACTATGGGAAGACATTGTCTGCTGGATTACATTCACTATGGGAAGACATTATCTGCTGGATTACATTCACTATGGGAAGACATTGTCTGCTGGATTACATTCACTATGGGACGACATTGTCTGCTGGATTACATTCACTATGGGAAGACATTGTCTGCTGGATTACACTCACTATGGGACGACATTGTCTGCTGGACCACCACGCAGTCTACCCGGGACTCACGACAAAAAAAAAAAAAACAAGAATTAATTCTGGGTTTTTGGGATCATCAGTGAAGCGTAAGAGTTCATTAATTTAGAGATAATTACTGTGGGACTTAACTAAAAAATCAGAGCAATTAAAAGTAAGGTAATTACCCATTAAAAATTGTAAAATTACCTTCATATTTCTGGAGCAGATTACCTTTTTTGTTCACGAATTATGAACTGAATATTAATTAGGTTCACTGAAATGACTAATTAAAACATTATTTTTAAGTCACTGCTTAGACGCGTTTTTGATCAAATTAGTTTAAAAAAACTTCAAGAAGAAATTGAAAATAAAAATACAGGATAAATCGTGTTTTAAGATGATAATTTGTTGTCTGGAAGGAGTAGGATGAGGGAGTAGGAGAGGGAGAGTAGGAGTAGGATGAGGGAGTAGGAGAGGGAGAGTAGGAGTAGGGTGAGGGAGCAGGAGACGGAGAGTAGGAGTAGGATCAGAGAGTAAGAGAGGGAAGGCAGGAGTAGGATGAGGAAGTAGGAGAGGGAAGGTAAGAGTAGGATGAGGGAGTAGGAGAGGGAGACTAGGAGTAGGATGAGGGAGTAGGAGAAGGAGGGTAGGAGTAGGGTGAGAGAGTAGGAGAGGGGGGGTAGGAATAGGATGAGGGAGTAGGAGAGGGAGGGAAGGAGTAGGATATAAGAGTAGGAGACGAAGGGTAGGAGTAAGGTGAGGGAGTAAGAGAGCGAGAGTAGGAGTAAGGTGAGGGAGTAAGAGAGGGAGAGTAGGAGCAGGATGAGGGAGTAGGAAAGGGAGGTAGGAGTAGGATGAGGGAGTAGGAGAGGGAGAGTTGGAGTATTGTGAGGGAGTAGGAGAGGGAGAGTAGGAGTAAGATGAGGGAGTAGGAGAGGGAGGGTAGGAGTAGGATGAGGGAGCAGGAGAGGCAAAGTAGGAGTAGGATGAGGGACTAGGAGAGGGATGGTAGGAGAAGGATGACAGAGTAGGAGAGGGAAGGTAGGAGTAGGATGAGGGAGTAGGAGAGTGAGTGTAGGAGTAGGGTGAGAAAGTAGGAGAAGGAGAGTAGGAGAAGGGTGAGCGAGTAGGAGAGGGAGGGTAGGAGAAGAGTGAGAGAGTAGATGAGGGAGAGAAGGAGTGGGGTGAGAGACTAGGAGAGGTAGGATAGGAGTAGGGTGACCGATTAGGAAAGGAAGGGTAGGAGTAGGATGAGGGAGTAGGAGAAGGAGGGTAGGAATAGGATGAGGGAGTAGGAGAGGGAGGGTCAGAGTAGGGTGAGAGATTAGAAGAAGGAGAGTAGGAGTAGGGGGAGAGAGGAGAGGGAGGTTAGGAGTAGGGTGAAGGAGTAGGAGAGGGAGGGTAGGAGTAGGGTGAGAGAGTAGGAGAGGGAGAGTAGGAGTAGGGAGACAGAGTAGGAGGGGGAGGGTAGGAGTAGGGTGAGAGAGTAGAAGAGGGAGGATAGGAGTAGAGTGAGAGAGTAGGAGAGGGAGCGTAGGAGTAGAATGAGGGAGTAGAAGAGGGAGGGCAGGAGTAGGGTGAGAGAGTAGGAGAGGGAGAGTAGGAGTAGGGTGAAAGAGTAGGAGAGGGAGGGTGGGAGAAGGGTGAGAGAGTAGGAGAGGGAGAGAAGGAGTAGGGTGAGAGAGTAGGAGAGGGACGGTAGGAGTAGGGTGAGAGAGTAGGAGAGGGAGAGAAGGAGTAGAGTGAAAGAGTAGGAGAGGGAGAGTAGGAGTAGGGTGAGAGAGTAGGAGAGGGAGGGTAGGGGTAGGATGAGGGAGTAGGAGAGGGAAGGTAGGAGTAGGATGAGGGAGTAGAAGAGGGAGGGTAGGAGTAGGGTGAGAGAATAGGAAAGGGAGAGTAGGAGCAGGGGGACAGAGTAGGAGAGGGAGAGTAGGAGTAGGGGAGAGAGTAGGAGAGGGAGAGTAGGAGTAGGGTGAGGGAGTAGAAGAGGGACAGTAGGAGTAGGGTGAGAAAATAGGAGAGGGAGGGTAGGGGAAGGATGAGGGAGTAGGAGAGGGAGGGTAGGAGTAGGGTGAGTGAGTAGGAGAGGGAGAGCAGGAGTAGGGTGAGAGGGTGGGAGAGGGAGGGTAGGAGTATGATGAGGGAGTAGGAGAGGGAGGGTAGGATTATAATGAAGGAGATGGAGAGGGAGGGTAGGAGCAGAGTGAGAGATTAGGAGACGGAGAGTAGGAGTAGGATGAGGGGGTAGGAGAGGGAGGGTAGGAGTAGGGTGAGATAGTAGGAGAGGGAGCGTAGGAATAGAGTGAGAGAGAAGAAGATGGAGGGTAGGAGTAGAGTAATAGAGTAGGAGAGGGAGGGTAGGAGTAGAGTGAGAGATTATGAGAGGGAGGGTAGGAGTAGGGTGAGAGAGTAGGAGATGGAGGGTAGCAGTAGAGTGAAAGAGTAGAAGAGGGAGGGTAGGAGTAGAGTGAGAGAGTATGAAAGGGAGGGAAGGAGTAGGGTGAGAGAGTAGGAAAGGGAGAGTAGGAGTAGGGTGAGTGAGTAGAAGAGGGAGAGTAGGAGTAGGGTGCGAGAGTAGGAGAGGTAGGGTAGAAGTAGGATGAGGGAGTAGGAGAGAGAGGGTAGGATTAGGATGGACGAGATGGAGAAGGAGGGTAGGAGGAGAGTGAGAGAGTAGGAGAGGAAGAATAGGAGTAGGATGAGGGAGTAGGAGAGGGAAGGTAGGAGTAGGGTGAGAGAATAGGAGAGGGAGAGTAGATATAGAGTGAGAGAGAAGGAGATGGTGGGTAGGAGTAGAGTGAAAGAGTAAGAGAGGGAGGGTAGGAGCAGGGGGAGAGAGTAGGGGAGAGAGAGTAGGAGTAGGGAGAGGGTGTAGAAGAGGGAGAGTAGGAGTAGGGTGAAAGAGTAGGAGAGGGAGGGTAGGGGTAGGATGAGAGAGTAGGAGAGGGAGGGTAGGAGTAGAATGAGGGAGTAGAAGAGGGAGGGTAGGAGTAGGGTAAGAGAGTATGAGAGAGTAGGAGTAAAGGAGAGAGTAGGAAAGGGAGAGTAGGAGTAGGGTGAGTGAGTAGAAGAGGGAGAGTAGGAGTAGGGTGCGAGAGTAGGAGAGGTAGGGTAGGAGTAGGATGAGGGAGTAGGAGAGAGAGGGTAGGATTAGGAAGAAGGAGATGGAGAATGAGGGTAGGAGGAGAGTGAGAGAGTAGGAGAGTGACAGTAGGGGCAGGGGGAGAGAGTAGGAGAGAGAGAGTAGGAGTAGGGAGAGGGAGTAGAAGAGGGAGAGTAGGAGTAGGGTGAAAGAGTAGGAGAGGGAGGGTAGGGGTAGGATGACGGAGTAGGAGAGGGAGGGTAGGAGTAGGATGAGGGAGGAGAAGAGGGAGAGTAGGAGTAGGAGGAGAAGAGGGAGAGTAGGAGTAGGAGGAGAAGAGGGAGAGTAGGAGTAGGAGGAGAAGAGGGAGAGTAGGAGTAGGATGAGGGAGTAGGAGAGAGAGGGTAGGATTACGATGAAGGAGATGGAGAAGGAGGGTAGGAGGAGAATGAGAGAGTAGGAGAGGGAGAATAGGAGTAGCATGAGGGAGTAGGAGAGGGAAGGTAGGAGTAGGGTGAGAGAGTAGGAGAGGGAGAGTAGATATAGAATGAGAGAGAAGGAGATGGTGAGTAGGAGTAGAGCGAAAGAGTAGGAGAGGGAGGGTAGGAGTAGAGTGAGAGAGTATGAGAAGGAGGGTAGGAGTAGGGTGAGAGAGTAGGAGATGGAGGGTAGAAGTAGAGTGAAAGAGTAGGAGAGGGAGGGTAGGAGTAGAGTGAGAGAGTATGAGAGGGAGGGTAGGAGTAGGGTGAGAGAGTAGGAGATGGAGGGAAGTAGTAGAGTGAAAGAGTAGGAGAGGGAGGGTAGGAGTAGGGTGAGAGAGCAGGAGAGGGAGAGTAAAAGTAGGGTGAGAGAATGTGAGAGGGAGGGTAGGAGTATGATGAGGGAGTAGGAGAGAGAGGGTAGGATTAGGATGAAGGAGATGGAGAGGAAGGGTAGGAGTAGAGTGAGAGAGTAGGAGAAGAAGTATAGGAGAAGGATGAGGGAGTAGGAGAGGGAAGGTAGGAGTAGTGTGAGAGAGTAGGAGAGGGAGAGTAGATATAGGGTGAGAGAGAAGGAGATGGTGAGTAGGAGTAGAGCGAAAGAGTAGGAGAGGGAGGGTAGGAGTAGAGTGAGAGAGTATGAGAAGGAGGGTAGGAGTAGGGTGAGAGAGTAGGAGATGGAGGGTAGAAGTAGAGTGAAAGAGTAGGAGAGGGAGGGTAGAAGTAGGGTGAGAGAGTAAGAGAGGGAGGGTAGGAGAAGAGTGAGAGATTAGGAGAGGGAGGGTAGGAGAGAAGGAGAGGTAGAGTAGGAGAGTAGGAGAGAGAGGGTAGGAGTAGGGTGAGAAAGTAGGAGAGGGGAAGTAGGAGAGTAGGGGAAAGAGAGTAGGAGAGGGAGAGCAGGAGTAGGGTGAGAGAGTAGGAGAGGGAGAGTAGGAGTAGAGTGAGAGAGTATGAGAGGGAGGGTAGGAGTAGGGTGAGAGATTAGGAGATGGAGGGAAGGAGAGTAGGAGAGGGAGAGTAGGAGAGTAGGAGAGAGAGGGTAGGAGTAGGGTGAGAAAGTAGGAGAGGGGAAGTAGGAGAGTAGGAGAAAGAGAGTATGAGACGGAGAGCAGGAGTAGGGTGAGAGAGTAGGAGAGGGAGAGTAGGAGTAGAGTGAGAGAGTATGAGAGGGAGGGTAGGAGTAGGGTGAGAAAGTAGGAGAGGGAGGGTAGGAGAAGAGTGAGAGATTATGAGAGGGAAGTTAGGAGTAGAGTGAGAGAGTATGAGAGGGAGGGTAGGAGTAGGGTGAGAGATTAGGAGAGGGAGGGTAGGAGAGTAGGAGAGGGAGAGTAGGAGAAAAGGGGAGATAGGGTAGGAGTAGGGTGAGAAAGTAGGAGAGGGGGAGTAGGAGAGTAGGAGAAGGAGAGTAGGAGAGGGAGAGTAGAAGAGTAGGAGAGAGAGGGTAGAAGTAGGGTGAGAAAGTAGGAGAGGGGGAGTAGGAGAGTAAGAGTGGGAGAGTAGGAGAGAGAGGGTAGGAATAGGGTGAGAGAGTAGGAGAGCGAAGGTAGGAGTAAGGTGAGACAGTAGGAGAGGAAGAGGAGGAGAAGAGCTAGAGATCAGGAGAGGGAGGGTAGGAGTAGGGTGAGAGAATGCGAGCGGGAGGGTAGTATTAGGGCCAGAGACTAGGAGAGGGAGGGTAGAAGTAAGGTGGGAGAGATGTAGTTTGAGGGTTGGAGTAGGGTGAGCGAGTATGGGAGGGGGGGTAGGAGTTTATCCGGAGAGTAGGAGAGGGAGGGCATAAGAAGGGTGAGTGAGTAGGATAGGTAGGAGCAGAGTGAGAGTGTAGGAGAGGGAGAGTAGGAGAAGAGCTAGAGAGTAGGAGAAGGAGAGTAGGAGTTGGGGAGAGAGTAGTAGAGGGAGAGTAGAAGGGTGAGGGAGTAGAAGAGGGAGAGTAGGAGTTAGAGAGTAGGAGAGGGAAGGTAGGGGTAGGATGTGGTAGTAGGAGAGGGAGGGTAGGAGTAGGATGAGGGAGTAGAAGAGGGAGGGTAGCAGTAGGGTGAGACAGTAGGAGAGGGAGAGTAGGAGCAGGGGGAGAGTGTAGGAGAGGGAGAGTAGGAGTAGGGTGAGGGAGTAGAAGACGGAGAGTAGGAGTAGGGTGAAAGAGTAGGAGAGGGAGGGTAGGGGTAGGATGAGGGAGTAGAAGAGGGAGGGTAGGAGTAGGGTGAGAGAGAAGGAGAGGGAGAGTAGGAGTAGGGGGAGAGAGTAGGAGAGGGAGAGTAGGAGTAGGGTGAGGGAGTAGAAGAGGGAAAGTAGGAGTAGGGTGAGAGAGTAGGAGAGGGAGAGTAGGAGTAGGGTGAGGGAGTGGGAGAGGGAGATAGGAGTATGATGAGGGAGTAGGAGAGGGAGTGTAGGATTAGGATGAAGAAGATGAAGAGGGAGGGTAGGAGTAGAGTGAGAGAGTAGGAGAGGGAGAGAAGGTGTAAGATGAGGGAGTAGGAGTGGGAAGGTAGGAGTAGGGTGAGAGAGTAGGAGAGGGAGAGTAGGAATAGAGCGAGAGAGAAGGAGATGGAGGGTAGGAGTAGAGTGAAAGAGTAGGAGAGGGAGGGTTGGAGTAGAGTGAGAGAGTATGAGAGGGAGGGCAGGAGTAGGTTGAGAGAGTAGGAGAGGGAGACTTGGAGTAGAGTGAGAGAGTATGAGAGGGAGAGTAGGAGTAGGATGAGAGAGTAGGAGAGGGAGAGTAGGAGAGCAGGAGAGAGAGGGTAGGAGTAGGATGAGAAAGTAGGAGAGGGGGAGTAGGAGAGTAGGATAGGGAGAGTAGGAGAGGGAGATTAGGAGAGTAGGAGAGAGAGGGTAGGAGTAAAATGAGAAAGAAGGAGAGGGGGAGTAGGAGAGTAAGAGAGCGAGAGTAGGAGAGTAGTAGAGAGAGGGTAGGAGTAGGGACAGACAGTAGGAGTGAAAGGGTAGGAGAAGGGTGAGAGAGTAGGAAAGCGAGGGTAGGAGTAAGGTGAGACAGTAGGAGAGGAAGAGGAGAAGGGCTAGAGTGTAGCAGAGGGAGGGTAGAGTAGGGTGAGAGAATGCGAAAGAGAGGGTAGTATTAGGGCCAGAGAGTAGGAGAGGGAGGGTAGAAGTAGGGGGGGAGAGACGTAGTGTGAGGGTAGGAGTAAGGAGAGCGAGTATGGGAGGGAGGGTAGGAGTTTGGCCGGAGAGTAGGACAGGGAGGGTAGAAGGGTGAGTGAGTAGGAGATGGAGTGTAGGAGCAGAGTGAGAGTGAAGGAGAGGGAGAGTAGGAGTAGAGCGAGAGAGTAGGAGAGTGAGAGTAGGAGTAGGGTGAGGGAGTAGGAGAGGGAGGGTAGGAGTAGGATGAGTGAGTAGGAGAGGGAAAGTAGGAGTTGGATGAGGGAGTAGAAGAGGAAGGATAGGAGTAGGGTGAGAGAGTAGGAGAGGGAGAGTAGGAGTAGGGGGAGAGAGTAGGAGAGGGAGAGTAAGAGTAGGGTTAGAGAGTAGGAGAGGGAGAGTAGGAATAGGGGTAGAGAATAGGAGAGGGAGAGCAGGAGTAGGGTGAGCGAGTAGTAGAGGGAGGGTAGGAGTAGGATGAGGGAGTAGGAGAGGGAGGGTAGGGGTAGGATGAGGGAGTAGGAGAGGAAGGGTAGGAGAAGGATGAAAGAGTAGAAGAGGGAGGGAAGGAGTAGGGTGAGAGAGTAGGAGATTGAGAGTAGGAGTAGAGGGAGAGAGTAGGAGAGGGAGAGTAGGAGTAGGGTGAGCGAGTAGAAGAGGGAGAGCAGGAGTACGGTGAGAGAGTAGGAGAGGTAGGGTAGGAGAAGGATGAGGGAGTAGGAGAGGGAGGCTAGGAGTAGGGTGAGAGTGTATGAGAGGGAGGGTAGGAGTAGGGTGAGAGAGTGGGAGAGGGAGGGTAGGAGTATGATGAGGGAGTAGGAGAGGGAGGGTAGGATTAGGATGAAGGAAAAGGAGAGGGAGGGTAGGAGTAAAATGAGAGAGTAGGAGAAAGGATGAGGGAGTAGGAAAGGGAGGGTAGGAGTAGAGTGAAAGAGTAGGAGAGGGAGGGTAGGAGTAGGGTGAGAGAGTAGGAGAGGGAGAGTAGGAGTAAAGAGAGAGAGTATGAGTGGGAGGGTAGGAGTATGGTGAGAGTATGAGAGGGAGGGTAGGACTAGGGTGAGAGATTAGGAGAGGAAGGGAAGGAGAGTAGGAGAGGGAGAGTTGGAGAGTAGTAGAGAGAGGGTAGGAGTAGAGTGAGGGAGTAGAAGAGGGAGGGTAGGAGTAGGGTGAGAGAGTAGGAGAGGGAGAGTAGGAGTAGAGTGAGAGACTATTAGAAGGAGAGTAGGAGTAGGATGAGGGAGTAGGAGTGTGTAGGTAGGAGTAGGGTGAGAGAGTAGGAGAGGGAGAGTAGGAATAGAGCGAGAGAGAAGGAGATGGAGGGTAGGAGTAGAGTGAAAGAGTAGGAGAGGGAGGGTTGGAGTAGAGTGAGAAAGTAGGAGAGGGAGAGTAGGAGTAGAGAGAGAGAGTATGAGAGGGAGAGTAGGAGTAGGATGAGAGAGTAGGAGCGGGAGAGTAGGAGCGCAGGAGAGAGAGGGTAGGAGCAGGATGAGAAAGTAGGAGAGGGGGAGTAGGAGAGTAGGAGAGGGAGATTAGGAGAGTAGGAGAGAGAGGGTAGGAGTAGGGTGAGAAAGTAGGAGAGGGGGAGTAGGAGAGTAGGAGAGTGAGAGCAGGAGAGTAGGAGAGAGAGGGTAGGAGTATGGACAGACAGTAGGATTGTAAGGGTAGGAGTAGGATGAGAGAGTAGGAAAGCGAGGGTAGGAGTAAGGTGAGACAGTAGGAGAGGAAGAGGAGGAGAAGGGCTAGAGAGTAGGAGAGGGAGGGTAGGAGAAGGGTGAGAGAATGTGAGAGAGAGAGTAGTATTAGGGCCAGAGACTAAAAGAGGGAGGGTTGAAGTAGGGAGGGGAGAGACGTAGTGTGAGGGTGGGAGTAGGGTGAGTGAGTATGGGAGGGAGGGTAGGAGTTTGGCCGGAGAGTAGGAGAGGGAGGGTAGGAGAAGAGTGAGAGTGTAGGAGAGGGAGAGTAGGAGTAGAGCGAGAGAGAAGGAGAGGGAGAGTAGGAGTAGGGTGAGGGAGTAGGAGAAAGAGGGTAGGAGTAGGATGAGTGAGTAGGAGAGGGAGGGTAGGAGTTCGATGAGGGAGTAGAAGAGGGAGGGTAGGAGTACGGTGAGAGAGTAGGAGAGGAAGAGTAGGAGTAAGGGGAGAGAGTAGGAGAGGGAGAGTAGGAGTAGGGGGAGAGAGTAGGAGAGGGAGAGTAGGAGTAGGGGGTAGAGAGTAGGAGAGGGATAGCAGGAGTAGGGTGAGGGAGTAGAAGAGAGAGAGTAGGAGTAGGGTGAGAGAGTAGGAGAAGGATGGTAGGGGTAGGATGAGGAAGAAGGAGAGGGAGGGTAGGAGTAGGATGAGGGAGTATAAGTGGGAGGGTAGGAGTAGGGTGAGAGAGTAGGAGAGAGAGAGTAGGAGTAGGGGAGAGAGTAGGAGAGGGAGAGTAGGAGTAGGGTGAGCGAATAGAAGAGGGAGAGTAGGAGTACGGTGAAAGAGTAGGAGAGGTAGGGTAGGAGTAGGATGTGGGAGTAGGAGAGGGAGGGTAGGAGTAGGGTGAGAGAGTAGGAGAGGGAGAGTAGGAGTAGGGTGAGAGAGTAGGAATAGAGTGAGAGAGGAGATGGAGGGTAGGAGTAGAGTGAAGGAGTAGGAGAGGGAGGGGAGGAGTAGAGTGAGACAGTATGAGAGGGAGGGTAGGAGTAGGGTGAGAGAGTAGGAGATGGAGTGTAGTAGTAGAGTGAAAGAGTAGGAGAGGGAGGGTAGGAGTAGGGTGAGAAAGCAGGAGAGGGAGAGTAGAAGTAGGATGAGAGAGTGTGAGAGGGAGGGTAGGAGTAGGGTGAGGGAGTAGGAGAGAGAGGGTAGGATTAGGATGAAGGAGATGGAGAGGGAGGGTAGGAGTAGAGCGAGAGAGTAGGAGAGGAAGTATAGGAGAAGGATGAGGGAGTAGGAGAGGGAAGGTAGGAGTAGGGTGAGGGAGTATGAGAGGGAGAGTAGATATAGGGTGAGAGAGAAGGAGATGGTGCGTAGGAGTAGAGCAAAAGAGTAGGAGAGGGAGGAGGAGGAGTAGAGTGAGAGAGTATGAGAAGGAGGGTAGGAGTAGGGTGAGAGAGTAGGAGATGGAGGGTAGTAGTAGAGTGAAAGAGGAGGAGAGGGAGGGTAGGAGTAGGGTGAGAGAGAAGGAGAGGGAGGGTAGGAGAAGAGTGAATGAGAGATTAGGAGAGGGAGGGTAGGAGAGTAGGAGAGATAGAGTAGGAGAGTAGGAGAGAGAGGGTAGGAGTAGGGTGAGAAAGTAGGAGAGGGGAAGTAGGAGAGTAGGAGAAAGAGAGTAGGAGAGGGAGAGCAGGAGTAGGGTGAGAGAGTAGGAGAGGGAGAGTAGGAGTAAAGTGAAAGAGTATGAGAGGGAGGGTAGGAGTAGGGTGAGAGATTAGGAGAGGGAGGGTAGGAGAGAAGGAGAGGGAGAGTAGGAGAGTAGAAGAGAGAGGGTAGGAGTAGGGTGAGAAAGTAGGAGAGGGGAAGTAGGAGAGTAGGCGAAAGAGAGTAGGAGAGGGAGAGCAGGAGTAGGGTGAGAGAGTAGGAGAGGGAGAGTAGGAGTAGAGTGAGAGAGTATGAGAGGGAGGGTAGGAGTAGGGTGAGAAAGTAGGAGAGGGAGGGTAGGAGAAGAGTGAGAGATTATGAGAGGGAAGTTAGGAGTAGAGTGAGAGAGTATGAGAGGGAGGGTAGGAGTAGGATGAGAGATTAGGAGAGGGAGGGTAGGAGAGTAGGAGAGGGAGAGTAGGAGAAAAGGGGAGATAGTGAAGGAGTAGGGTGAGAAAGTAGGAGAGGGGGAGTAGGAGAGTAGGAGAAGGAGAGTAGGAGAGGGAGAGTAGAAGAGTAGGAGAGAGAGGGTAGAAGTAGGGTGAGAAAGTAGGAGAGGGGGAGTAGGAGAGTAAGAGAGGGAGAGTAGGAGAGAGAGGGTAGGAGTAGGGTGAGAGATTAGGAGAGCGAAGGTAGGAATAAGGTGAGACAGTAGGAGAGGAAGAGGACGAGAAGGGCTAGAGAGCAGGAGAGGGAGGGTAGGAGTAGGGTGAGAGAATGCGAGAGGGAGGGTAGTATTAGGGCCAGAGACTAGGAGAGGGAGGGTAGAAGTAAGGTGGGAGAGATGTAGTTTGAGGGTAGGAGTTGGGTGAGCGAGTATGGGAGGGAGGGTAGGAGTTTGGCCGGAGAGTAGGAGAGGGAGGGTATAAGAAGGGTGAGTGAGTAGGAGAGGTAGGAACAGAGTGAGAGTGTAGGAGAGGGAGAGTTGGAGAAGAGCTAAAGAGTAGGAGAAGGAGAGTAGGAGTAGGGGAGAGAGTAGTAGAGGGAGAGTAGTAGGGTGAGGGAGTAGAAGAGGGAGAGTAGGAGTTAGAGAGTAGGAGAGGGAAGGTAGGGGTAGGATGTGGTAGTAGGAGAGGGAGGGTAGGAGTAGGATGAGGGAGTAGAAGAGGGAGGGTAGCAGTAGGGTGAGACAGTAGGAGAGGGAGAGTAGGAGCAGGGGGAGAGAGTAGGAGAGGGAGAGTAGGAGTAGGGTGAGGGAGAAGAAAAGGGAGAGTAGGAGTAGGGTGAAAGAGTAGGAGAGGGAGGGTAGGGGTAGGATGAGGGAGTAGGAGAGGGAGTGTAGGAGTAGGATGAGGGAGTGGAAGAGGGAGGGTAGGAGTAGGGTGAGAGAGGAAGAGAGGGAGAGTAGGAGTAGGGGGAGAGAGTAGGAGAGGGAGAGTAGGAGCAGGGTGAGGGAGTAGAAGAGGGAAAGTAGGAGTAAGGTGAGAGAGTAGGAGAGGGAGAGTAGGAGTAGGGTGAGGGAGTGAGAGAGGGAGGGTAGGAGTATGATGAGGGAGAAGGAGAGGGAGTGTAGGATTAGGATGAAGGGGATGAAGAGGGAGGGTAGGAGTAGAGTGAGAGAGTAGGAGAGGGAGAGAAGGAGTAGGATGAGGGAGTAGGAGTGGGAAGGTAGGAGTAGAGTGAGAGAGTAGGAGAGGGAGAGTGGGAATAGAGCGAGAGAGAAGGAGATGGAGGGTAGTAGTAGAGTGAAAGAGTAGGAGAGGGAGGATTGGAGTAGAGTGAGAGAGTATGAAAGGGAGGGTAGGAGTAGACTGAGAGAGTAGGAGAGGGAGACTAGGAGTAGAGTGAGAGAGTATGAGAGGGAGAGTAGGAGTAGGATGAGAGAGTAGGAGAGGGAGAGTAGGAGAGCAGGAGAGAGAGGGTAGGAGTAGGATGAGAAAGTAGAAGAGGGGGAGTAGGAGAGTAGGATAGGGAGAGTAGGAGAGGGAGATTAGGAGAGTAGGAGAGAGAGGGTAGGAGTGAAATGAGAAAGAAGGAGAGGGGGAGTAGGAGAGTAAGAGAGGGAGAGTAGGAGGGTAGTAGAGAGAGGGTAGGAGTAGGGACAGACAGTAGGAGTGAAAGGGTAGGAGTAGGGTGAGAGAGTAGGAAAGCGAGGGTAGGAGTAAGGTGAGACAGTAGGAGAGGAAGAGGAGAATGGCTAGAGATTAGGAGAGGGAGGGTAGGAGTAGGATGAGAGAATGCGAAAGAGAGGGTAGTATTAGGGCCAGAGACTAGGAGAGGGAGGGCAGAAGTAGGGGGGGGAGAGACGTAGTGTGAGGGTAGGAGTAAGGTGAGCGAGTATGAAAGGGAGGGTAGGAGTTTGGCCGGAGAGTAGGACAGGGAGGGTAGGAGAAGGGTGAGTGAGTAGGAGATGGAGTTTAGGAGCAGAGTGAGAGTGTAGGAGAGGGAGAGTAGGAGTAGAGCGAGAGAGTAGAAGAGTAAGAGCAGGAGTAGGGTGAGGGAGTAGGAGAGGGAGGGTAGGAGTAGGATGAGTGAGTAGGAGAGGGAGAGTAGGAGTCGGATGAGGGAGTAGAAGAGGAAGGATAGGAGTAGGGTGAGAGAGTAGGAGAAGGAGAGTAGGAGTAGGGGGAGAGAGTAGGAGAGGGAGAGTAGGATTAGGGTGAGAGAGTAGGAGAGGGAGAGTAGGAGTAGGGGTAGAGAGTAGGAGAGGGAGAGCAGGAGTATTGTGAGGGAGTAGAAGAGGGTGGGTAGGAGTAGGATGAGGGAGTAGGAGAAAGAGGGTAGGGGTAGGATGAGGGAGTAGGAGAGGGAGGGTAGGAGAAGGATGAAAGAGTAGAAGAGGGAGGGTAGGAGTAGGGTGAGAGAGTAGGAGATTGAGAGTAGGAGTAGAGGGAGAGAGTAGGAGAGGGAGAGTAGGAGTAGGGTGAGCGAGTAGAAGAGGAAGAGCAGGAGTACGGTGAGAGAGTAGGAGAGGTAGGGTAGGAGAAGGTTGAGGGAGTAGGAGAGGGAGGGTAGGAGTAGGGTGAGAGAGCATGAGAGGGAGAGTAGGAGTAGGGTGAGAGAGTGGGAGAGGGAGGGTAGTAGTATGATGAGGGAGTAGGAGAGGGAGGGTAGGATTAGGATGAAGAAATAGGAGAGGGAGGGTAGGAGTAGAATGAGAGAGTAGGAGAAAGGATGGGGGAGTAGGAGAGGGAGGGTAGGAGTAGGGTGTGAGAGTAGGAGAGGAAGAGTAAGAATAGAGTGAGAGAGAAGGAGATGGAGGGAAGGAGTAGAGTGAAAGAGTAGGAGAGGGAGGGTAGGAGTAGAGTGAGAGAGTATGAGAGGGAGGGTAGGAGTATGGTGAGAGAGTAGGAGATGGAGGGTAGTAGTAGAGTGAAAGAGTAGGAGAGGGAGAGTAGGAGTAGATTGAGAAAGTATGAGAGGGATGGTAGGAGTAGGGTGACAGACTAGGAGATGGAGAGTAGGAGTAGAGTGAGAGAGTATGAGAGGGAGGGTAGGAGTAGAGTGGGAGAGTATGAGAATGAGGGTAGGATTAGGGTGAGAGATTAGGAGAAGGAGGGTAGGAGTAATGTGAAAGAGTAGAGGAGGGAGGGAAGGAGTAGGGTGATAGTGTAGGAGAGAGAGTGTAGGAGGAGGGTAGGAGAGTAGGAGAGAGTGGGTATTAGTAAGATGAAAGAGTTGAATAGGAGGGTAGTAGAAGGGTGAGAGAGTAGGAGAGAGAGGGTAGGAGTAGGGTGAGAGAGTAGGAGAGGGAGTGTAAGAGTAGAGTGAGAGAATGCGAGAGGAAGAGTTGGAGTAGGGTGAGAGGTTATGAGAGGGAGTGTAGGAGAAGGGTGAGAAAGTAGCAGAGAGATGGTAGTAGTAAGGTGAGAGAGTAGGAGAGGGAATGTAGGAGTAAGGTGAGAGAGTAGGAGGGGGAAGGTAAGAGAAGGGTGACAGAGTAGGAGATTGATGGAAGAAGTAGGGTGAGAGTGGAAGAGAGAGGGTAGGAGTAGGGTGAGATAATAGCGGAGTTAGGGCAGGAGTAGGGTGAGAAAATATTAGAGGGAGGGTAGGAGAAGGGTAAGAGAATAGGAAAGGGAGGGTAGGAGTTGGGGGAGAGGTTAGGAGATGGAGATTACTAATAGGGTGAGAGAGAATTACAGGGAGGGTAATAGTAGTACCAGAGAGTAGTAGAGGGAGGGTAGGAGAAGGGTGAGAGAGTATGAGAGTGAGGGTAGGAGTAGGGAAAAAGAGCCGGGGAGAGAGGGTAGCAGTAGGGAGAGAGAGTAGGAGAAGGAGGGCAGAAGTAGGGTGAGAGACGAGGAAAGTGAGGGTAGGGGTAGGATGAGAGAGTTGGAGTGGGAGGGAAGAAGGGTGAGAGAGTAGTAGAGGGAGGGTAGGAGAAGCGTAAGCGAGTTCGAGAGAGAGGGTAGGAATAGGGCGTGAGAGTAAGAGTAGGAGTATAGGAGTAGGGTGAGAGAGTATGAGAGAGAGAGTAGGAGAAGGGTGAAAAAATATAAGAGGGAGGGTAGGAGTAGTTTGAGAGAGTAGGAAAGGGTAGGAGTAGGGTGAGAGAGTGTGAGAGATAGGGTAGGAGTAGGGTGAGAGAGTAGTATACGGAATGTGCAAATAGGGTGAGAGAGTAGGAGAAGGAGGGTAGGAAAGGGTGAGAGA
The DNA here is from genome assembly GCF_038502225.1 of Cherax quadricarinatus. NCBI lineage: Eukaryota > Metazoa > Arthropoda > Malacostraca > Decapoda > Parastacidae > Cherax > Cherax quadricarinatus. The sequence goes on along the minus strand of NC_091299.1, from coordinate 56,621,716 downwards.
GAAAGAGACGGAGGGTAGGAGTAGCGTAATCGTGTAGGAGAGGAAGAGTACGAGTTGGATGAGAGGTAAAAGGGGGAGGGATTTGTTGGGTGAGAGAAAAGGAGAGGGAAGGTAGGAATAGGGTGAAGAACTAGTAGAGGGACTGTCGGAATAGGGTGAGAGAGAAGGAGAGGGAGGGTAGAAGTTGAGTAAGAGAGTAGGAGTGGGAGGGTAGGAGTAGGGTGAGAGAGTGGGAGAGAGAGGGCAGGAGTAGGGTGAGAGAGTAGGAGAAGGAGTGTAGGAGTAGGTCGAGAGAGAAGGAGACGTCGGTTAATAGTAGGGTGAGTCGGAGGAGGGTAGGGGTAGGGTGAGAGAGTTGAAGTGGGAAGGTAGGTGTAGGGTAAGAAATTACGAGAAGGAGAGTAGGAGTAGGGTGAGAGAGAAGGAGAAGGAGAGTAGGAGTAGGGCTACACTAGGAGAGGGAAGGTTGGAGTAGGATGAGAGAGTAGGAGAGGGAGGGTAGGAGTATGGTGAAAGAGTAGGAGATTGAATGTTTCAGTAAGGTGAGAGAGAAAGAGAAGGAGAGTAGGAGTAGGGTGAGAGAGTAGGAGAGACAGGGAAGGAGTAGGGTGAGAAAATAGAAGAGGGAGGGTAGGAGTAGGGTGAGAGTTGCATGCAAGGAGTATGTACCGTTATTCGGGTTATGTGAACACACACATAAAAGGCTGCCTCCCAACCAGCGAACCAGGTAGCTAAGGGTTTGATGATTTGCGTGCCCCATGTTCAAATCAGCACCTAGGTTCAGCCAATCATATTGTTGAATTGGCAGTTGTTGAGGTGACGTGGACACCACTCAAATTTTCACCCTTGTTATTTTCATCCAGCTGCTGGTTGAACACTGTTGTTCATTCTGTCTCCAGGCTGTGTCTTTGCCTTGCATTATCCATGTTGTACACATACATTTCCAACTGTATATAGTGTACATACTTGCAAATACTTATAATCGCACTTGATGAAGGAAAATATAATTCAAAGTCATTCAGCTTTGTTCTGCTCCTTGCTCCCCTTTAGACCCAGGATAACAGGCATTATTGTTCATGGGTTGCAATATGGGGGTCTGTCCAGGAAATGGAGCTGGGCTTAGAGCAGGAGTTGGGCCTAGAGTTGAAGCTGAGGCAGGGACATCGTATAGCCTGGTGTCTGACATTGTGTCAGCTTTGTCAATGCTTTACGAAACTTTGCGTGTCAGCCTTGAGTTTCTCTTTCTTAATTTCAGCCTACTATAGTGTGATCGTTGACAGCTTGCTATTGGTGTGTTAATTGTGCTCGCTTCACTATGGTCATTCTTGCTGTTGTGTGAATATTTTGCAGTTGGCATTGCTATTGCATATCAGCACTGCTATTGTATTCTGCATCCAGCTTTAAGTCTCAGCCTTGTCGTGTGAGCATTCTTCAGTCGTACTGTGCATGTACTGCAAATAGTGTGTTATGTTGGGGTATGCCGCTTAGACGATTCAGACGTCAAGTGTCTGAATACTTTAGTAAATTTGCCAAAGTTTTCTCTACAGCGCTGTTGGCAAATTGCTCATTCCATTGGCGTTTATTATGAACACACTCTCACAGTCTACGGGAGCTAGGAATAAAGCCCCGATGTTCTCGCAAGAAGAAAATGATACGGTACCTGAGTAAAATCGTCAGTCTCGTGTGACAGGGTTGTCTGAAGGTGAATCTGTTGCGTTGGCACTTGATCTGGCGAAAATCAATCTTGAGCAGACTAGGGAACAGCACTTATATGCCAGGGAAGAATGTGATAGAGAAAAAGAAAGGAGGAACTTTTCTCAAGTTGTAAATGACTTTATTTTGCAAAAAGCAGTACAGCTGGTTTCCCGTTTTAATGAGGCAGAAACTGAACAATATTTCGAAACTTTTAAACATCAGGCTCGAGCCTTGAGGTGGTCTGAAAGAGCATTGGACGTCTTTGGTTCATACAGCTTTTCTTGGTAAGGCACAGGAATTTATATTAGTTGTAAACAACACTGAATTCAGTGAATATCAGGTGGTGAAGACCACAGTAAGTATAGGAAGAGATTCATATTAGGCAGACAACAGCTTGGTCAGTCGTAGGTGGGCTTCGTTCAACAGCAGACCAAAGCTTTTACCAGCTGGTATAATGCAAGTGGTGTCGCAACCTTCGATGAGCTAATTCAGCTCATCTTAGTGGATAACCTGCTAGAGTCTGTGGGACCAGAGGTTAGAGTCTTTCTGCAGAACTGTCTTAACCACTGCATTGGAGGCAGCCAGGTTGGCTGATACTCTTGAAACCAACCTCTCCTTGTCCGAGCGGTCTCATCTCTCTTTTCAACAGCCTGGCATGAGCAAAGATCGTCAACATTGGAGGATGAAGTGCTAGCAGGAAGGAGAACGTCTACGACAGCCAACTAAGTCACCTGGTGAGATACGCTATTCAACTTATGGTCAATCTGGTGAGCGACAAACCACTCAACATGGTGTGTCTGGACAACAGTACCAAGAACGGCACCAGTTACAACGTCAGCAGGGAGCTAAGGTCAAGCCTGTCATTTGCTTTTATTGTAATAAATCAGATCGTCCGGTCAAATATGAACTTAAAAAGGACTATTTGATCTGCATTGAGACTGGTAAAGAGATAGAGGGTAGGCAACAGTCAAAGGGGTTACTGGTTCCAACAAAGTTTAGACCTCAAATTTAAATATAGCTCAAAACACTTCATTAGGAGGTCACGTAGGAATTATTAAAACTTTATATAGAATCTCAAAAGAATTCTATTGGCCAAAATTAAGGCAGGGTGTGAGCAATCATGCCCGCTGTTGCCGAGAATGTCAGCAAGTAGGGAAATCTGGACATTCCATTAAACCTGCACCTCTCCAGCCTATACCTGCTGATGTAGAACCTTTTCGCAGAATTAATTATAGATTGTGTAGGTCTACTACCTAAGTCAAAGTCTGGGAATCACTATTACCATTACGGATAGAGTAACTAGATACCAAGAAGCAATTCCTACGTGCAGTATTAATACTAAAGCAATCCTTAAAGCTTTAACTAAGTTTATTTCTTGCTTTAACATTCCTAAATCCATTCAAAGTGATCAAGGTACTAACTTCACTGCCAAAGCATTTAGAGAAGCATTGACTAGGCTAGGGATAATTCACAACTTATCCACTGCCTATCATCCTCAGTCCCAGCGCACCTTGGAAAGATTCCATCAGACGTTAAAAAACATGATGAGAACTTTTTGTAAGCATTTTCCTACAGACTGGGGTGATTCACTACCTTTTTTGCTGTTTTCAATAAGTGAAACTGTGCAGGAGTCTACCGGGTATAGTCCGTTTGAGCTGATCTTTGGGCACAATGTACGAGGTCCTCTTCGGGTGCTCAAGGAAGGAAGGATGGGAGAAGACGTTAGCTCAACACTCTACAACCTTTCTTCAAGGTTGCAGGTGGCACGTCAGTTAGCCAAGGCTAACCTAAAGGCAGCTCAAAACAAGATGAAAAAGAGGTATGACAGAAATTCACAGTTTCGCTCTTACCATCCAGGAGACAAGGTGTTGGTACAGGAACCTTACCTGGCCACACCCTGAAAGCTAGATTTACGGGACCTATGCAAATTGTAAGTAAATTATCTGATGTAAATTATGTGGTGTCTCCCCTTGATAAGACCTCAAAACCAAAACTTACCACATTAATCAAATTAAAGCACTTAATAAACCAAATGAAGTCCCAGTAATGAGTCTGTCATCTTCCTTTGTTCTCCTCAAGGACCCTAGCCCTTTAATTGTGGGGCTATCTAAGATTCAAGTAACAAGTTTAACTGCGCTTCTACAGTCTTTCCCTGATATTTTATCTGATGTGCCAAAAAAATGTACATCAGTTTATCATGACGTAGATGTGGGAAATTCTCATCCTATTAAACTCCCCTCCTACAGAGCTAATCGTGAAAAACAGAGGCTACTTCAGGAGGAGGTAAATTTCTGTTAGAGCATGGGTTAGTGGAGGAGTCTAGTCCTTGGGCTTCACCGTGCATCCTTGTTAAAAAAAGCTGTTTTCGTATTGTGTACAGACTACCGTAAGGTGAACGAGGTCACAATTACAGACGCTTACTCTCCTCCTCGTCTGGATGATGTAATCGACTTTGTGGGTAAGGCTACTTTTGTGTCCAAGTTAGAGCTCCTTGAAGGCTACTATTAGGAACCTTAGACAGATAAGTCGAAGGAAATCTCTGCTGTCGTTATTCCAGGAGGTTATTATCAATTTACAGTTACCCCTTCGGAATGAAAAACTCCCCCCTCTTCATTCCAGAAAATTATTCATCAGGTTATTAAAGGACTTGAAGGCACTGCAGCTTATCTAGATGACATAATAGTTGTATCGGATACATGGGGTCAACACATGTTTAGGCTTAAGGCTCTCTTTGAGACCTTCCAGAGTTTCCACTTAACTGTTAATTTATCTAAGTTTTCCTTTTGCCAGACTACTGTTAATTTTTTGGGCCATGAAGTAGGTAGTGACAAAGTTGCCCCTAAATTTGCTAACGCTCTTGCCATTAAAAATTATCCAGTTCATCATGAGAGTAAATCCTTTCAACGTTTCCTAGGTATGGTAGGATTTTACCTTACCTGTCATATACAAATAATACACATAGCCAGTAAAGCAAATATGCTTGCCCACTGTTCATCAAGATCTTAGGTTAGGATGTGTTAGGGACATTTAGTAGCCAGTAAGCATCGAGGGGATGCTATGCTACCTTCCGCATGTATCTTGGACCTACGATAGTCCTACCGTCTGCTGTCTCGCTCTGAGTTTACAATTTGGCTTTATGTCATGAGCAAAGTTGAGCTCTACCTAAGAGTTGGATGGTTGAGAGGAAACGCGGTCCCATTACATTGTGCCACGGTGGCACGGTTACCAATTGGAGGTGGAAGCCTAGTCCTGAGCCTTCTCGGGGTGGAGGTGTTGCATGCAAAGTGTATGTACCGTTATTCGGTTTATGTGAACACACTCATAAAAGGCTGCCTCCCAACCAGTGAACCAGGTAGCTAAGGGTTTGATGATCTGCGTGACACATCGTCAAATCATCACCTAGGTTCGGCCAATCATATTGTGGAACTGGCAATTGTGGAGATAACTTGGACACCACTCAAATTTTTACCCTTGTTATTTTCACCCAGCGACTGGTTGTCAATTCTGTCTCCAGGCTGTGTCTTTGCCTTGCATTATCCATGTTATACACATACATTTCCAACTGTATATAGTATACTTACTTGTAAATACTTATAATCGCACTTGGTGAAGGAAAATATAATTGAAAGTCATTCAGCTGTGTTTGTTCTGCTCCTTGCTCCCCTTTATACCCAGGATAACAGGCCTCATTGTTCCTGGGTTGTAATAGTGAGTGAGTAGGAGAGGTTGGGTAGGAGTAGGGTGAGAGAATAATAGAGGGAGGGAAGGCATAGGGTCAGAGAGTTGAAGAGGGAGGGTAGGAGTAGGGTGAGAGAGTAGGAGAGGAAGGGTAGGAGTTGATTAAGAGAATAGAAGAGGGAGGGTAGGAGCAGGGTGAGAGAGTAGAAGAGTGAGGATAGAAGAAGGGTGAGAGATAAGGAGAGGGAGGGTAGGAGTAGAGTAAGAGAATAGGAGAGGGAGGGTAGGAGTAGGATGAAAGAGTAGGAGAAGGAAGGTAGGAGCAGGGTGAGAGAATAGGGGAGAGAGGGTAGGAGTAGGGTGAAAGAGTAGGACAGGGAGGGACGCTGTAGGATGAGAGCATTGGAGAGGGGGGGTAGGAGTAGGATGAGAGCGTAGGATAGGGAGGGAAGGAGTAGGGTGAGAGAGTTGGAAAGAGAGGGTAGGAGTAGGGTGAGAGATTAGGAGAAGGAGGGTAAGAGTGGGGAGAGAAAGTAGGAGAAGGAGGGTTGGATTAGGGTGAGAGAATACGAAAAGGAGAGCAGGAGTAGGGTGATGGAGTAGGAGTAGAGTGTAGAGATTTGGAGAGGCAGGGTAGGAGCACGATGAGAGAGTAATAGAGGGAGGAAAGGAGTAGGGTGAGAGAGTTGAAGAGGGAGGGTAGGAGTAGGGTGAGAGAGCAGGAGAGGGAGGATAGGAGTAGGGTGAGAGAGTAGGTGAGGGAGAGTAGCAGTAGGATGAGAGAGTAGGAGAGGGAGAGTAGGAGTAGGGCGAGTGAGCAGGAGAGGGAGGGTAGGAGTTGGGTGAGAAGGGAGAGTAGAGATAGGGTGAGAGTAGAGATAGGGTAGAAGGAAGAGAGAGAGAGAGAGAGAAGTGATAGTGAGAAGGCAACACTTCCAGCTAGAGGCCCACTGCCGCCTGCCCTCACTACCCACCAGGCTATAAACACCCCCACCCACGACACTCCACCCCACCCACGACATCACCACCCGCCCTCTCTCTCTCCTGTGAACTTCAAACCTACAAGCCTCCTCTGGGATGACTTCACACCGCAAAATAGCAAGAATAACTACGCTATCTGGCTATTGTCCCAGTAGTTACTGCAATGTTTGTGGGTATACCACAAGGGACAAAATTCTTCTTAGATGTAAGAAGCCTACTTGTTCCAACTACTGCCACACAGATTGCATTCCAGAAGAAGAATTTTGTTGCAGCCAGGTTGGAAATTTCAGAAAATTTACGGATATCCATAATCCTGTGGTATATGTGGATACAAGCCTGGAGCTACAGGAGGAAGGTTCAGAAGTCCTACCTCAGGGACTCCTGTCCAAAGATCAAGACTGCCCTCTTGGGCTGTGTTGTAAAGTTGCAGCTAAGATAATCCATCACAGGGAAGCACTTCATGAGCTCCTCAAATCATTAGATAACCTACAAGCTATTGTAGAAGGCCAGTGAAAGCCTGCATCAAGTGACGTAAGCTGCACAGCTGATGGTGACACTATTGACAAAGACTGGAAGTCCCACACTGAGCTTAACTCAGGGGTAAACAACTGGTGGAATTCTGTTATCGCTAAGGTCCCACAGACTGACAGAGTTCAAAACACTACCTTTGGGAATCCTAACACAATTCCTCTGACCACCACAGAGGGAACAAATCCTCTTCCCAGCAACGAGGGAAGCCTTGGGTCTGTTAATTCTCCTACACCTGACATCTCTGCTTCAGCCACTGCCAGTCTACTTGACAGTGCACATACCATCTCTGATCCTACACCTGTCAGCACACCTGCCGATACTATTCTAGAATCTGGTAGCAGTGCTTCGTCAGCAAGTTCTGAGCCAGGAGTTTCTCCACCAGAGAACGGTGCAGTTAATGATCAGGGAACTGTCACTGCACCTGATCACCTACTGCGCCGAAGTATGAACAGCAGGGACACATCTGTCAGAACTGGTGGTAGAGGACGGGGCAGAGGACGTGGAGGAGGACGTGGAGGAGGAAGACATCTACAGCCGTCTCACCCTCCACTAACACAGTTCCAGAGGCAGAATCTGAGGACAAATCTGCAAAACTCAGGAGGTGCAACAAATCCTAGTCCACCATCCCAGGCACCTAGGCTGTGCTCTCGCTGTCACCGGAAGGGGCACACTGCCAACAACTGCCTGCAAGATACCAGGTGTAATTACTGCTACAAGAAAGGACATAAGGAGGACCAGTGTCGGAAGAAAAAGGAACTTGACAGACAGGGCCACCTGTTTAGAGACCTGTTCTCAGAACAAACCAGCAGGATCTCTGAATTGGTGAACACTCTCACACGTCACCCACTTAGCTACTCCTATCCCAGCCCAGCAGGGGAAATTGCGCCTTATAGAAGACCACAGACCTACATCCCTGCAGCTGCCTCAGTACCCTACCTCTCTCAAGGGCAGGCACCTTACATTCCCTACACACCCACCACCTCAAGCTGACCACTTCATCATGAGGAGCCAGTCTATCTGCATCCTGTCGGCCAACATTAGAGGTTTCATTACTAACGTTGGAGAGCTCACACATAGTTTTGTGAACACTCGACATCCCGACATGATAGCTGTTGTTGAAACATTTTTGGATGACAGGACTCCAGAAAATTTTGCAAGAATTGCTGGCTACACCTCATGGATGAGAAGAGACAGGCAAAAGCAAGGAGGAGGTGTTGCTGTGTGCTTCTCTAAAAGTGTTCATGCCCAGCACATTGATGTTGCCACCTCTACACATCTTGAAATGATGTTCTTCAAGCTCTGTATAAACACTAGTACCTCTGTACTAGCATGTGCAATGTACAGACCTCAGTGGCAACATGCAGACCCTATCAACTTCCTAACGGAAAATATTGACTCCCTGCTGCTACACCACAACTGTCAACATATTATAATTGTTGGTGACCTCAACCAGCACCTTATACAGAGGGACTTTGATGACCTTCTTGCAGTGTTTGACATGAGAAACTTTGTTGATTTCCTTACTCATATCTCTGGCTCCTCCCTTGACCCAGAAGTGAGTGATCTGGCATAAGGCATAGTCACTTGTCAACCCCTCGGCTATGTTGGATCGTCTGACCACAAGGCTGTTTTTACGACACTTAAGATCCCAAAAGAACGAGGTGAGGAGTCCACACGCACAACCTGGCTATGGGAAAGAGGAAATTGGCCAGCCCTTTGCTCTGAGCTCGCCACCACCGACTGGAATGCTCTTCTCCAAGGGGATGTTGACAACCAAGTGAAAGCCTTCACTGGACACATCCTTAATCTACAACAAGAACACATTCCTCACCGGCAATATGTGACGAAGCCCACAGATCAGCCTTGGTTTGGCTTTCGTTGTAGAGAGGCTGCTACTGCTAAGTACAAAGCATTTCGAAGGTATAAGAGACATCCTACCACCTATAACAGGAACTTGCACATGCAAGCCTGTAGGCATATGGGTGATGTTCAAAAGTGGGCCATTGCTAAATGGGAGGTGGACACTAAAAGAAAGTTAGCATCAGGTAGGGTAGGCTCCAAAACCTGGTGGTCCCTGGTCAAGGACAGACAAGGTTATCTGCCTGATGAACTTATTCCACCTCTAAATCGACAGGATGGGACCACCTCTACTAGTAGTCAAGAGAAGGCGGACCTCTTTGCTGAACACTTTGCTACCAAAATGCAAGTTCCTGATCCAGCAAGGGACCCTCCTTGGCTAGCTGCAAGAACTGTGTCAAAACTGTCAGTGGTGACAATAAGGCAGGAGGAGGTGCATTTCCTACTTAAATCGCTTGACCAAGAAAAGGCTGTGGGCCCAGACAAGTTGAGCCCAAGATTGTTGAGAAGATGTGCAGACCAGCTAGCAGCACCTCTAACTCGCATCTTTCAGCACTGCCTAGTACAGTGTAAATGGCCCTCTCTATGGAAAGAGGCGAATGTAGTCCCTGTTTACAAAAAGAAGAGCAGAGCAGAAATCAGCAACTACAGACCAGTGTCACTCTTGTCAATCACTGGTAAGATCCTTGAGACAATAATCTCAAGACAAATGACAGAGTTTTTTGACTACCACTCACCGCTTTGTGATCGTCAATATGGCTTCAGGAAAGGTTACTCTGCTGCTGATCTGTTGTTAAACCTCTCCACTAAGTGGCACCAGTTACTGGATGAATCCAAAGTCAGCTGTGTGGTAGCACTGGACATTGCTGGCGCTTTCGACCGGGTGTGGCACCAGGGCCTCTTAGCAAAACTTCAAGCACTGAGAATTGCAGGCTCTATGCTATGTCTCCTCAGTGACTACTTTCATGGTAGATCTCTAAGTGTAGTTCTCAATGGAACGGAATCAGCAAGACATCCTATTGGGGCAAGTGTTCCACAAGGAAGCGTGCTGGGTCCATTGTTATGGAATGTCTACTTCAACGACCTTCTTCATCTCATCCCAGAATCACATGCATATGCAGACGACTGTACACTGACATTCACTTATCCAAGAGAAGAAATGCCAGCTGCTCTAAGCTACATCAATCACCAGCTGAGAGCTATATCAGCTTGGGGAAATAGATGGCAAGTAACATTTGCACCTGAGAAAACGCAAATGATGATCGTCTCTAGGCACCATGATGGTAATGCTGGTGCAGTAGTAAGGATGAATGGGAGGATGTTGGCACCTGGAGAAGAAGTTGATATCCTTGGGGTGAAATTTGACTCCAAACTAACCATGAAGAACCATGTTGTAAATCTTGCAAACAAGGCAGCCAGGAAGCTTACAGCACTTCGCCGTATCTCCCATCTGCTTGACAGTAGGGGTTGCAAGATCCTGTACGAGGCACAAGTACGCTCGCAAGTTGAGTATGCTCCACTTTCTTGGTTTGCCTGCCCCCCGTCTCATCTGCGACTGCTTGACAGAGTAGAGAACAGAGCAAGACGTCTCATCTCTCGCCTGGACCCATCCTGGATAGATCTGTCATTTCAGTAGAGCCTTCAACATAGGAGGGATGAGGGTGGCCTTACTGTTATGTACAAGGCCAATATTGTCAAAATACCACACTTGGATCCACTTCGAGGACAGCGTGAAACAAGCTTTTATGCCACAAGACGGGCAGAAAGCAGCAACTTCACTCTGGCTGTACCCTTCTCCAGAACATCACTCCATCTGAGATCATACATACCCAGGATGACTCGAGTATGGAACACATTCGTACAGCATAATGATGTCAACGAGATAAAGTCAGTTGATCAAATGAAAATGCTGGCCCACAGATGGCTCCAACTTCATCCTGTTTCCTACTTGTATGTCTCATAACAATAAAAATGCTTTCAAATGAGCTGATGTAGGTAACAGCTCTTAGCTTGCCAATAAAATTAGGAATCCTTAACCTGTAAATAGCTGTCAATAAAGCTAGGGATCCTTAACCTTGTCAAACCCAGTGTAAAAAAAAAAAAAAAAAAAAAAAAAAAAAAAAAAAAAAAAAAAAAAAAAAAAGAGAGTTGAGGGAGATTGGAGAGGGTGTGAGAGATGAATGAACAGGGAAAGAGAGTATGAGATGTAGGGTAAGAGAAGAAGGAGGAGGACAGGAGAGAAAGAGAGAGAGAGGAAAAGATGTTGGAAAACGTATGGAGAGAGAGCAGAAGAATGGGAGTATGGAGACAGTAGAAGAAAAAGCGGGAGAAGGAGAGGAGATAGACAGTAGGAGAGAGTGCAGGATAAGGGAAGGGGGGAGACAGTAAGAGAGCAGGAGAAGGGGAAGAGAGAGACAATAGGAGAGAGAGGAGGATAAGGGGAGGGGGGAGACAGTAAGAGAGCAGGAGAAGGGAAGGAGGGAGACAGTAGGAGAGAGAGGAGGATAAGGGGAGAAGGGAGACAGTAGGAGAGCAGGATAAGGAGAGGAGGGAGACAGTAGGAGAGAGAGGAGGAGGGGAGGAGGGAGACAGTAGGAGAGAGAGGAGGAGAAGGGGATGATGGAGACAGTAGGAGAGGAGGAGAAGAGGGAGGAGGGAGACAGTAGGAGAGAAAGCAGGATAAGGGGAGATTGGAGACAGTAGGAGAGCAGGATAAGGAGAGGAGGGAGACAGTAGGAGAGAAAGCAGGATAAGGGAAGAAGGGAGACAGTAGGAGAGCAGGATAAGGGGAGGAGGGAGAAAGTAGGAGAGAGAGCAGGAGAAGAGGAGAAGGGAGACAGTAGGAGAAATAGTAGAAGGGGAGGAGGGAGACAATAGGAGAGAGAGGAGGAGAAGGGGAGGATGGAGATAGTAGGAAATCAGGAGAAGAGGGAGGAGGGAGACAGTAGGAGAGAGAGTAGTAGAAAAGGAGGAGGGAATAGGAGAGAGAGCCGTAGAAGGGGGGAGAGAGATAGTAACAGAGAGAGCAGGAGAAGGGTAGGAGGGAGACAGTAGGAGAGAGAGCAGGAAAAGGGGAGGATGGAGACAGTAGGAGAGACAGGATATAGTGACGGCACTCTCCACGAGTCATTCCAACAACCAAAACAAACAAAAATGAATGTATTGGTGCTCATCCACCACACTCACCACTTGTGCGTGTGGTAGTGAGTATCAACCATGCACCTCACATGTGTGTGTTGTAGTATCTATCAATCATGCACCTCACATGTGTGTGTGGTAGTGTCTATCAACCATGAACCTCACAAGTGTGTGTGGTAGTGTCTATCACCCATTCACCTCACATGTGTGTGCGGTAGTGTGTATCAACAACATGCGTGTGTTGTAGTGTACTAATACCTACAGCAATAGGTATTAGTGCATGCCACGGTAATCAAGCAGAATTATTGCTACTAGAGAGCAGACCGTGCTTCAACCAGCTCTCGAATGGAAATGACAAGGGTGGAAATATGAGTGGTGACCACATCACCTCCACAATTGACAGACTCACCTTCTCATTGGTTAAACCTAGATACTGATCTGACGATGGGCGCCCCATCGTCCGATCCTTAGTACCCAGTTCGCTGGTTGTGGAAGTAGCCTTTTCATGAGGGTGTGTACATGAGTGGAATAAAGGTTATATACCCCTTGCATGCCCCACCCCCACCCGAAGAGGGCACAGGTATAGGCTTCCACCTCCAATAGGTAGAAAGTGTCACCATGGCACTGTATAATGAGACTGCCTTTCCTCTCAACTATCCAACTCTTTAGATTTAGCTCAGTTTTATTCGTGACATAAAGCCAAACCCTAAACTTAGAGCGAGACAGCAGACAGTAGGGCTATTGTAGGTCCAAGATACCTGTGGATGGTAGCAGGATATCCCCTCACTTATAAAAAAAATCACATGGTATATACAAAAAAATGGGGGAAAAAAGAGCCTTTTTCTACCTAAGGTCCCAAACACATCCTAACCTAAAATATTTTATGACCGGGACAATGTGTCGGCCAGCATATTTTCTTTGCCGGCTATATGAACAATTTTAAGAGGGTAGGGCTGCAGCCTGAGACTCGATCTCTTGAGTCTCGTATTGTGGTTCTTCATTGCTTGGAGATACACCAGAGGGTTGTGGTCACTATAAACTGTGACCACCTGCAAAGTCTGGTCCACGTAAACATCAAAGTGCACCACAGCTAGTAACAGAGCAAGGGCTTCTTTTTCAATTGTAGAGTAGGCCCTCTGGCGCTGTAGATACTTGGCTGAGAAGAACGCCCCAGGCTGCAACCCACCGTCCCCAGCTTGCAAAAGTACTGCCCCAACCCCAGACTCACAAGCAACAACCTGTCATAAAGAAGGTTCGGAAAAGTCTGGAAACAAAAGAATGGGTGCAGTACAAAGTAATCTTTCTGCTTTCGGAAAAGCATTTTTACATTCTGGGGTCCAATTAAAGGGAACTTTGCGACTGGCAAGTGAGGTTAGAGGGACTACAATATCTGAGAAATTTTTACAGAATCTTCTGTAAAATCCTACCATACCTAGGAAACTTTGAAGAGATTTGTTATCATGAGGTACTGGATAATTTTCAATGGCAAGAACTTTAGCAAATTAAGGGGTGACTTTGCCACTACCTACTTCATGGCCCAAAAACGTCACAGTAGCCTGGAAACTCTGGAAGGCCTCAAAGAGAGCCTAAACATGTGTTGATCCCAAGTATCAGACACAATAACAATATCGTCTAGGTAAGCTGCCGTGCCTTCAAGTCCCTTAAGTTTCTGGAATGAAGAGGGCGAGTTTTTCATTCCGAGGGGGGTAACTGTATACTGATAATGACCTCCTGGAATTACGAAGAGAGAGATTTCCTTCGCCTTATCCGTCAAAGGTACCTTATAGTAACCTTTAAGGAGATCTAACTTGGACACAAAAGTGGCCTTACCCTCAATGTCGATTGCGTCATCCAGACGTGGCAGAAGGTAAGCATCTGCAATTGTGACCTCATTCACCTTACGGTAGTCTGTACGCATTCGAAAACCTCCATCAGCTTTTTTAACAAGGATACACGGTGAGGCCCATGAATTAGACGATTCCTCCACTAACCCATGCTCTAACAGAAATTCTACCTCCTGCTGAAGTAGCCTCTGTTTTTCATGATTAGCTCTATAGGAGATTTTAATAGGTTTAGCGTTTCCCACATCCAAGTCATGATACCCTAATGTACATTTTTTTCGGAACATCCGAAAAGATATCAGGGTAAGATTGCAAAAGCGCTGTTAAACTTGAGTCTTAGATAGCCCCACCATTAGAGGACTAGGGTCTTTGAGAACAGAATTGGTAAGCTTTACAGTAATTTCAGAAATAGCGTGCAAAGAGTCAGGGTCATCTTAGGGGCAGAGGACAGAGTCATTACAGGGAATTTATATAAAGTATTAAATGCTTTAATTTGATTAATGTGGTAAGTTTTAGTTTTGAGGTCTTATCAAGGGAAGACACCACATAATTTACATCAGATAATTTACTTACAATTTACATAGGTCTGTAAATCTAGCTTTCAAGGAGTGGCCAGGTACAGGTTTCTGTACCAACACCTTGTCTCCTGGATGGAAAGGGCGAAACTGTGAATTTCTGTAATATCTCTGATTCATCTTGTTTTGAGCTACCTTAATAAAGTTATGCAAGACAGGTATACAATACCGACAAGATGAAAGTTAAGACACTTATGCAACATCTGGTTATCTTTATTGTAGACATTTTGCAATCCAGTCACTATGCCCTTGTCTGCTACACGTCCCTATTCACAGACGCCTATATAAGCGCCAGTCTCCTTGCCTGTGTTTCAGAATCTCTACATCCACGGTGCTCATAACACCACCTCCAAGGCTGAGGGACTGATTACCTCATCTTTTGTACATAGTTCTTCAGTTTTCTACTTATATCCTAGAATCTGTATTGATAAAGCCACTGGATGGCGAAACATCTACAATAAAGATAACCAGATGTTGCACAAGTGTCTTAACTTTCATTTTGCCTTAAGTTAACTTTAGCTAACTAACGTGCCACCTGCAACCTTGAAGAAAGATTGCAGAGTGTTGAGCTAACGTCTTCTCCCATCCATCCTTCCTTGAGCACCCGAAGAGGACCTCGTACATTGTGCCCAAAGATCAGTTCAAACGGACTACACCCGATAGACTCCTGCACAGTTTTCCTTATTGAAAACAGCAACAAAGGTAGTGATCCATCCGAGTCTGTAGCAAAATGCATACAAAAAGTCCTCATCATGGTTTTTAACGTCTGGTAGAATATTTCCAAGGCGCCTTGGGACCGAGGATGATAGGCAGTGGATAAGTTGTGAATTATCCCAAGCCTAGTTAATGCTTCCCTGAATGCTTTGGCGGTGACGTTAGTACCTTGATCACTTTGAATAGACTTAGGAATGCGAAAGCAAGAAATATTTTAGTTATAGCTTTAAGGATTGCTTTAGTATTAATACTGCTCATTGGAATTGCTTCTAGGTATCTAATTACTCTATCCATAATGGTAAATAAGTACTGATTCCCAGACTTGGACTAAGGAAGTGGACCTACACAATCTATAATTAACTCTGTGAAAGGTTCTCCATCAGCAGGTATAGGCTGGAGAGGTGCAGGTTTAATGGAATGTCCAGGTTTCCCTAATTGCCGCATGTCGTAGTTTCATTTTAGCCTGGGGTTTCTTCAAGTTCTCTACAGCTAAATTCCTCGTGAAAGTGAGGTGTCTCTGCATCAAAGCCGGACATACCTGAACTGACGGAGTACACCTTCCGGTCCATACATTTCTCAATACTGCTAGAGGTCCACGTACAGTATAACTATTTAACAGTTCAGAAGGGATATAACCTAAACTTTCCTGCTATCTTTCCCTTACGGCCAGGAGAAGGAAAGAAATGCCCTCGTCCCATTCTTTACTGAATTGTTCACAGTAGGAACGTATCATCACTTTCAACGTTTGATCTAACTGTTCCAATGCTCCCTGGAACTGGGGCCTATAGCTCGTAGCAAGGATAGATCTTATACCAAGGCGTGACATGGCCTCCTTGAAGATTTTTGAAGTGAAGTTTGATCCTTGATCAGATTGGCTCTCACGAGGCAGCCCTGCCTGTGAGAAAAACTTTATCAAAGAGCATACTACTGCACGAGCATTTGTTTTCCTCATAGGGGTGGCCTCGGGGTAACGGGTGGCAGAATCCATTATAGTGAATAGGTATTGATTTCCTGCCTTGGTCCTACGCAATCGATGATTAGGCGGGAAAAAGGCTCGCCATCTGAGGCGATAGGGCAGTGAGGAGCCGGAAGCGCGGTATGAGCTGGTTTGCCGACGGTCTGAAAGACGCGGCAACTGAGAAGATATTCCACCACGGTTTCCGGCATTCTAGGCAAAAAAAAATATTTTGACAACTTTATCATTGTTTTCCTTACTCCCAGATGTCCTCCCATTGGACTGTTATGGGCGACCTCCAACGCAAGTTCACGTTAAATCCTAGGTAGGATTAATACGTGCTTGGCCTTGGCGAAAGATGCCCCTAGATAATGTCTGCCGGATTTCTTCATAAGTATACCGCTACTGGAATAAACACAGTCCTCTAGTTTCTCGGCCTCTTCTTCCGTTACCACCAGCTTTCTTATTTTCTCCAACGAGGGGTCTTCCATCTGTGCTTTTATTAGATCTTCCAGACTAAACTTTTTAGCATCTAAAGAATCGTAAGCTAAGTCTAGGCCTGCAGGCACAGACGTCGCATCACTGGGCCAGTGAGCCGCAATGAACAATAGGTTCAAACCCAAATCAGCTTTGTCCTCTTCTTCCTCTGATGATTCAGGAGGCAACCGGGATGCTGCCATGGAGCTAGTGACAACTCACATCGGAAATAATGAGAGGCCCTTCCTATGAGCCTCAACCACGTAATCCTCTCCCTAGGTATTTTCCATCACCAAAGGTTCTTTCTTGATTCCTTCGCATCTTAGGTCATTACCTATCAGTAGGTCAGCACACTTAATAGGGAGTCCTTCGTCTGATATACCGACAGTCGCATATCCGTATCCTTATAGGTCTTAATAGGTACCACTTGACACTCATCAGTACCAGCTTTTCCTTCTAAAAAGTATGGGCTCATTGCCTTTTCAATCTCTTGCCCTGATATGGTCATCGTTTCTGGTCATATCGATGAAGCGATCTTCGGTCCTGCCGGCCCTAGATCCGTCTGTAGACACTCCTGCGTGTGGGCTGTTGAAGACACCATCTGCATAGGAGCACCTTCTCGATACTTATATTTCCTATCCCTTTCCTGCTGATAACATTGGTTTCTCACATGACCTCTTTTTTGGCAATATGAACAGGACAAGTTCTTCCTGGCTTTATATACCTCCCGGTTCTGTCATGGTGCAAACCGGACATCATTGCTAGGCTTATCCAGGGTTCGAGAGGTCACTGCTTCGGAAGGAAACTTTTGGCGAGGTTCTGTTCTTGACTTGACTTGTCGAACCTTCTGGCCCGATTTTACTGCTTCCTCTCTGTATGTTCTATCACGGATCAGCTGGTTGGAGATCTCGTAGCGATCGGCCAGGGCAGCGGTCTCCATCACATCAGGAGTTAGATGGTCGATCAGGAACTTCCCAAAATCACCAGATATAGTTATAGAAGTCCTCTTGTAATATTAATTGGATCAGACTGCCTACGATGTTGCTTTGTGAGGCTCTTTGCCACCTCTCGAAAGCTACCTTCTTCTGCCTGGCAAAGTTCTGGTGACCTTTGCAAGGTACGGAAAGCCTGCTGGTACCTCAAAGGAATTTTTTTTTATATTTTATTTAAAACATTATAATACAAGGTGGAAATTATATTAAAAGGTACAAAAATTAGTTAAATCACAAATCCCCAATTTACCCTTACACAAAAATGACGACACGAGACAAAAGTGTTCTGACACACTGTCACTCCACACACCATACTACACCCAGTGTTATACCAAAATGATATACCTGTAAAGGCTTTTACTTTTGTCACAATTTCCCCTCCCCCCCCACCCACACCCGCAAAATAATATAACCATCACCAACCTGATTACATCTTAACTTGACATTAAAGGAAGTAGGTCACATGTTTCCAGTATGACCTGTTTGACGGAGTCATATTGTACGTACACCACAGGACACCACACACACATCACTTGTGTGTGTGGTATCCATCCACCACACTCGCCACATGCGTGTGTGGTGGTGATCATCCACCACACTCGCCACATGTGTGTGTGGTGGTGATCATCCACCACACACATCACTTGTGGATGAAAGTCAAACATCACCTAATTGCACTAAATATCTGCTACAGCTCAGTACCAACACATTACTGAATGTTATGATGAATATAAATGGTTCTACAACCTCGTTCGTTATAGCGTTCGTTCGTTATAGGAGTAATCCGTTGCAGGCCACCAAATACAGCCACTTAACAAAGAAAAATACAATATAAAATTGTAAAAAAGTGCATAAATGTGCATTTAAATTCCTGAAATAAAGAATATAATTAATGCTTGTAATAAAAGATAAACTAATAGAATTAATGTTCGTTAAGTAAATATTCGTTACATAAACCGTTCGTTATAGCTTACCCCACTATAAAATTACAATTTTTCTCCAATGTAAACCTAACAATATTGGTAGAATAAAACAAGAGATGTATCAACCAATATAATACAGAAAGTACAGCTACAGTATTGTAATATACATATACTACTTACGTACAAACACCCTAGTGTACGTGGCTCACGGGCCACGCAAATCAGTACACTTGGTTTTGGCAACAAAATACTGTTAAACATAATGTCCCAGCTTTTTCGTCAGGTATTTCGTGTCTGTCATTACCGGCTCAGATGTCCACAACCCCAATAACATTAAGAATCAGGTGTGAACTCGTGTAAAATCTACTGTAAACATTTATTTCCTCCACGCCCCATTACAATTACCAAAATAAATAAACAACATATTCATATATATATATATATATATATATATATATATATATATATATATATATATATATATATATATATATATATATATATATATATATATATATATATATATATATATATTGCATCCCCTAAATGGGTCACAATGTATATAATGTATATTACCTGTTCATATAATTTTATATTGCTTATATCTGTGATATTAGCTAAATCGTAAATATATTGCTTTATATTATTATTTGACTTAGTTATATTATTAGGTAGGATTTAACATTTATATATTATTCAGTGTTCATAGTTCGAGTGTTAAGTAGCTGACGGCATTGCCTAACTACTGTATTAGCGTTTCTCTCGATACACTGTGTTACTGAGCAGCAGCAGTCCACGGAGTGTCATGTGATCAATGGGGGGTGATCACACCTCACCTGAGAGAGTAGCCTGCCTGGTCAGCACAGAGGATTGTTGTTTTGACGTTCTTCTAAAAAAAAAAAAAAAAAAAAAAAAAAAAAAAAACAAAACAAAAAAGGCACAAAACCGTGACTGGAACGATACACAAATAACCCGCACATAAAAGAGAGAAGCTTACGCCGACGTTTCGGACCAAGTCGGTCCAAAACGTCGTCGTAAGCTTCTCTCTTTTATGTGCGGGTTATTTGTGTATTCTTCTAACAAGACGTGCCTACTGTTCTCCCTTGTGGGCCCTTGTTGGAAGATCGTTTCTGTCCCTTTCTTGTTGTTGGTTCGGTGTAACTCTGTTCACAGAACAGCCTTGACTTAGTGATTTTCGACGTTGTACTGAGGTTGTGTGTCTCATAGACACTCTGAGAAACTCAGGTCCTGAGCTGTAGCTTCTGACCTAATTTGTACTGCTCTCTGTGTACTGTCACAGTCGGAAATTTTCTAATGCTGACCTTAGATTCAGTACTATGGGAGTTTTGTGACTTTTGTGGAGGATCTGCAGGTGGCCCGGTGGTCTGGTGGCTAAAGCTCCCGCTTCACACACGGAGGGCCCGGGTTCGATTCCCGGCGGGTGGAAATTCCTACACGTTTCCTTACACCTATTGTCCTGTTCACCTAGCAGCAAATAGGTACCTGGGTGTTAGTCGACTGGTGTGGGTCGCATCCTGGGGGACAAGATTAAGGACCCCAATGGAAATAAGTTAGACAGTCCTCGATGACGCACTGACTTTCTTGGGTTATCCTGGGTGGCTAACCCTCCGGGGTTAAAAATCCGAACGAAATCTTATCTTATCTTAGTGTCATAATATTATCTCCTTGTTCCTGATTCTGTGTCGCTGTTGCTTGTTGTATTGCTGTTCAGCTTAACAGTCGCTTTATTGTTCAAACAAGCTGTTCTGATTGCCAGGTTGGTCAAGAAGTTAGTTTATGTGAGGACTTTTAGTCAGTCACTGGTTAAGTCTAGTCGAGTCTTGGGGCATAGCGAACTACTTAGAACACTTACACACACATACACACAAACTTACTTGTACACACACACACACACACACACACACACACATATATATATATATATATATATATATATATATATATATATATATATATATATATATATATACCACCTCTATAGCTGGAATGGGGACCCTCATCCTCAGAGAAGACAATAAACGTACCTCAGAGAAAACTCAAGGTTCTCCCAGGAGCTGTTTGAATATTTTCTTCTCCTACCACCCCCTATATATTTTTTATTCTATGTGAACATTTATTAATAAACAAAATACATTTACAGAAAAAAACATAAACATGAATACAATGGCACAATGTATCAAAGATGATGAATTTCCTCCAGCTCCTCCGAGGCTGGACGTGAGCCAAGTATGCAGCAGGCATTTCCCCTCTGGATGGCGATGCTGAGGCGCTGGAACATGAAAGTGGCTGCCCTTGGGTCCCTGGTGGTGTCGATGAGTCTGGAACCCAATTCTTTAAGGAAACGTGTGGCATTTTTTCCCCATGATCCCAAGGTCTCTGATCCCACTGGGACAAATTGATACTGTTGGCTAATGTCCCTGTACTTGCTGATCTTGTACTCCTCCCTGTGGTCAGCAGTTCCTCCCTGTCGCCCCACACTGTGATGGATATAGGTGTCAGCCAGTGTGGACACACAGGTATAGTCCCATGCTAAGAGCTTGCCATTCTTCCAAGGATAGATGGTGATCCCATCGGGGCGGTTTGCTGGGTTGTGGGTATTGTTTGCTGCATTCACTGGAGATCTCTTTCATCATTAGAAATTGCATTATTTGTAACAAATGGGGCCCTGTCAGGGATGCTCTTGATCCAAGGTGTTGGATAAATTGTCCGGTTTGACATACTAGTAACTCTATGGTCAAACTCTGAGTACTTTCCTAATCTGAAGACTTTGAGTTTAGTCTTGTACAACATAATACTTTGATGTATGTACTTGACTGAGTCTCCTGATCCAACGAGATGGATACTATTTATGAGCTCTAGCTCTAAGACAACCAATGCTAAAATTCCTATTAGGATTATAGT
This sequence comes from Cherax quadricarinatus, assembly GCF_038502225.1. NCBI lineage: Eukaryota > Metazoa > Arthropoda > Malacostraca > Decapoda > Parastacidae > Cherax > Cherax quadricarinatus. Next base: position 56,600,437 of record NC_091299.1, on the reverse strand, counting down.
TTCTCATAATCACTCTCTCATAGTGCACTTATTTTTGTGATGTATGTCAAAGTGAAACAGTTAATTGATACTCCGACTTTGTCGGAGTTGAGTACCTTAAAACTTCAGGCATGTTTGCGAGTAGCCAAATATCTCGGTGTGATGTATAACAGGAATTACACCGCAGAAACTGTCAAAGCATTAATTAAAGATATATTGTTTCCTGCTCATGGAGAGATGTCTGATTATGATTCAGATACAGAGAGCATAGTGTCGCTATTAGAAAGTAGGACTCAATTGGGTGACGTAGAAGAGAGAGCAACTACGGCAGAAGTGTCTGAGCCAAGTGTAAATCCGTTCATGCTCACACCTTCCCTCCTGACTAACACAGTAGTACAGAGTGTAGCTGGAAGTATGACTCAGCCTCATACTAGTACAGTGTATGCTACACCTGTATCTACTTATCCTAGACTCTCTAGGGATGACTGGACAAGGTGTCCGACCTAAGGACCATCCAGACTCATTTGTTAGATTCCGTACTCCTCTGTTACCCACTGGTCTTATCTCTGAGGAACAGTTTGAGAGGATGGAATGCCTCATTATGTTGCAGACTGCACAAATAGAGGCACAGAGGAAATTGAACGAAGAAGATTTCCAGAGAGAAAATGTTCGTTTCGGAGGACAACAGACTAATGGATCTGACAAATTTGATAAACCTGTTAGTACAACACAGGACACATTTAATGTGCAGAAAGCTGCCTCAATGGTTCCTAAGTTTTTTGAGAGTGACTTAGACACTTATTTTGATGTGTTTGAGAACCAGGTACGTGCTATGAACTGGCCACGTAGCACTGGGCTACCTTGTTGCACACAACTTTGACAGGAAGAGCTTAGATTTGTGCTGCTGCTTTACCATTTGCCTAGCACATTAGTTATGATGCTGTCAAGCAAACTATTCTAGAGACATATAACTTGTTACCTGTAAGTTATCAATGAGCATTTCATACGTTACAATGACGACAAGATCAAACTTGTGTAGAGTTTGCTCGTGAGAAAAAAGTTGCATTTGAGAGGTGGTGCAGAGCCGCTAAGTGCAATAATTATAACAGTCTGGTTCAGCTGTTACTTCACGAAGAGTTTAACAACTGTATGTCTGCTGACATAAAAGAATATCTGATCGGTCATACTGCCTTGGATATTCTGGAAACTGCAGCATTAGCAGACAATTATGAGATTTCTCACAAACTTGTACATACTAAAGCACAGAGAAACAAGGTAACTAAAAAGTGTCCTAGAAGTTGGGAACCTAAATCAGCTGATCAGTGCCGGATTGATGTACCTGCTATTGTAACTTCTCGTACCTTTACCAGGAAAACTCACAATCTTGAATCTGTCTCTATGGTTACAGAAATCTGATATCGAGAAGAAGAAAGTTAAGTGTACCTATTGTAACAGAAAAGGACATGCTAGAGATTATTGCTATAGGTTAGAAAGAGATACGAGAAGCGGTCGTGCTGATGGTGCACCCACACAAGTCGTATCCTCTTCCCTGCAACAAAGGCACCTAAATCCTAGTAATACCTCTGATCCCACTGTTTTAGATAATATTACTCAGAATAAATGACTAGCGTCAGAAAGTGTATCTGACAAAAAGATTCATTTAGTGATGAGTCCTTACTTATTGAGAGGTAAAGTAGGACTTGACGAATCACATCTGACTGAGATAATTACTTTCGAAGACACTGGCAGTTTTCTCACGTTATTGAGAGAAGATGTACTGCCCATAACTGATGATATCTATTGCAAGATAGATGTATTGTTAGAAGACTATGGTGTGGCTGTTATAAAAGTACCTCTACACAAAGTTTACATTGAAACAAGCTATTATACTGGTTACATTTCAGTGGGTATATCAAGTGGTGTATTTCCAATCAGGTCAGTGAACTTGTTGATAGGGAACGATATCCTTCATGCTGGTATATGTAAGGAACCACTTGTGATTGATAATACCACTGATGATAATTATGCCATTGAAGCTTGTAGAGAGAAGCCTATTTTATTTCCTCTCAGCGCAATTACTAGAGCTATGACTTAAGAAATCGTAATGACACGATTGCAAATAAACCATACCCCCGGCCGGGATTGAACCCGCGGTCATAGAGTCTCAAAACTCCAGCCCGTCGCGCTAGCCACTAGACCAGCTAGCCACAATAAGATTCATCCAACTAGGTATATTTCTACACCATAGGAAAGTTAGCACAGGCACCTCTGTGACCACAAATGCAAGTTTTTACAGACGAATCTCCAGCTAGCGTGGCCGTGACGAACTCTAGCTCAAGTCCCTTCACTGCCGTCAACATGACTTAAGAAATCGTAATGACACGATTGCAAATAAACCATACCCCCGGCCGGGATTGAACCCGCGGTCATAGAGTCTCAAAACTCCAGCCCGTCGCGCTAGCCACTAGACCAGCTAGCCACAATAAGATTCATCCAACTAGGTATATTTCTACACCATAGGAAAGTTAGCACAGGCACCTCTGTGACCACAAATGCAAGTTTTTACAGAGGTGCCTGTGCTAACTTTCCTATGGTGTAGAAATATACCTAGTTGGATGAATCTTATTGTGGCTAGCTGGTCTAGTGGCTAGCGCGACGGGCTGGAGTTTTGAGACTCTATGACCGCGGGTTCAATCCCGGCCGGGGGTATGGTTTATTTGCAATCGTGTCATTACGATTTCTTAAGTCATGTTGACGGCAGTGAAGGGACTTGAGCTAGAGTTCGTCACGGCCACGCTAGCTGGAGATTCGTCTGTAAAAACTTGCATTTGTGGTCACAGAGGTGCCTGTGCTAACTTTCCTATGGTGTAGAAATATACCTAGTTGGATGAATCTTATTGTGGCTAGCTGGTCTAGTGGCTAGCGCGACGGGCTGGAGTTTTGAGACTCTATGACCGCGGGTTCAATCCCGGCCGGGGGTATGGTTTATTTGCAATCGTGTCATTACGATTTCTTAAGTCATGTTGACGGCAGTGAAGGGACTTGAGCTAGAGTTCGTCACGGCCACGCTAGCTGGAGATTCGTCTGTAAAAACTTGCATTTGTGGTCACAGAGGTGCCTGTGCTAACTTTCCTATGGTGTAGAAATATACCTAGTTGGATGAATCTTATTGTGGCTAGCTGGTCTAGTGGCTAGCGCGACGGGCTGGAGTTTTGAGACTCTATGACCGCGGGTTCAATCCCGGCCGGGGGTATGGTTTACTAGAGCTATGTCAAAGATACAACAACCATCCTTGTCTCCTGTTGAGTGAGTGGATGACAATGATTTGGGCTTGAAAATGTTGTTTAGTGATGTTCTGCATCCAGGATCATTAACACTGACTCCCCCCCTGTCATCAACCTAGTCAGGACACAACTGACGTTAAATTTCTAACTCATTATGTTTTTATCAAGGATCAGTTTGTTGATCAGTCACTGGAAAGACTGAGAGATATAGCAGTTACTGAGAGTGAAGCAAAGGATCTCGATAATTGTTACTATTATAGTAATGGTGTACTATGGAGAAAAATACATGTAAGTTGTCAGCAGATAGTGTTTCCACCACAGTCAAGCATCTCGTAGTATTAGCAGTTACATTTCGTGAACAAGCCATTGATTTTGCTCACAATAGTCCCATTGGAGGACATTTGGGTGTCAGGAAGACACTCGGTAAACTGGCAAAACATTTTACTTGGCCAAAAATGAAGGAAACAGTTGCTGATATTGTGCAACATTGCCACATGTGTCAAGTGACAGACAAGCCAGCACACACACCTCCACCTGCACCTCTCACTGAGCTCACTAGTAACAAAGTTCAGTATATCAAGGGGAGTATATTAAGGGGAGATTTCATTGAAGTGTATAAGTGGATGACGGGCATAAACAAGGGAGACATTAATAAAGTACTGAGGGTGTCGAACCAGGTAAGAAATTGTTCGCATCGCTATTGGGCCGTGCGGACACGCTGCGCAGTAGCTCCTGATTCAACTGACTTCTGTGCAGTTTTCACTGACCACTACAAGTCACAAGATGGCGGACCGACAAGGCAGGAGAGTTAACACGGTCTGTGTTGCATTCACACAAGGCTCCCTCAGTGTTTCTACAATGCATACATTGATGCCATGCATTATACGCGACGTCTACGGCATCCCCAATGAAGAATTATATGGCGTAGCTTTGAATGGGATGTCAAGGATATTTATAAAATTCGTGAATGCCGGCTTCTACAACAAGATTGTGGAAACTTTTCAAGAAAGGAGAATGGTAGTGAATTCGGCTGTGGAAGTGTGTCTACATGACGTGTCGACGTATGTCACCTGGGTCAAGGTGAGAAATGTGCCTTTCGAGGCGGAGGAGTACGATCTGCGGGATGTTTTCGGCAGATATGGAACGGTGCATGCAGCGACCAAGGGAGTGTGGAGAGAGGGCCCATACGAGGGGTTCCCGGAGGGCTCGTTCACCATCAAGATGACGCTCCGCCAGTCGATTCCCTCTTATGTACGTCTGGAGAAATATAGGACCCAGGTGTTTGTTCATTACGCGGGCCAAAGGAAGACTTGCAGACTATGCAACTCTTTTGAGCATATGGCTGCCCAGTGCCCCCGTCGACTGGTTGGCCACTCCCGGGACCAGTCACCTGTGGGCCTACGGGCTGAGGCTTTCGTGACTGAGCCTGGTACCTCAGCTGGGCAAGTTCCCAAGCTTTGGAGTGATGAGATGCAACAGGAGGACACGCAGTCTACGATGTGTGCCACCCTGTCTGTGGATGCATCGACCGTGCCCACGCTTACAGTGGATCCTGTGGGGCCTGAGGTTTTGCCACAGGATAAGTTGCTGGAAGACGTGTTGCAGGACCTTCTAGATGGAACAGAACATCGGCCTGTTGTTTCGACGGCGTGTCGTGAGTTAACGACTGAGGAATCCCCTAACATGGAAATGCAGGACAAAACCACGTTCGTACGGACGCATGAGGTGGTGGTGGAGGTTCACCAGGCTTCGTCCAGCGAGGAGATGCATGTGGATGGCAGCTCCCGCAAACGTGCGGCGGGAGCGTCGGATATGGACGATGTCTTGACACCAGGACAACGCCCAGGGAGGAAATCGTGGGCGAAAGTGGCTGAGCCGCCTGTCACAGAAGGGATAGTTTCAAGGTCCCAGCATAAGGGTAGAGTGCGGGGGAAGGGGGGGTCTCGAGAAGCCGAATGACAAAGACGGGCAGTCTAATGTGCGAGTAGGAACAGGAAAGACCCAAAAACATAGAGGTAAACCACCTTTTTTGTAAATTCAAGTGTGTTACTATCAATGCCAATGGCCTAAGGACTGAAGTTAAAAAAGTGTGGATGGAGTGGTTTTTGCGTCGTTACGATGTGGATGTATGTTTTATGCAAGAACATAATTATAAATTTGGTAGAGAGTTACGGTTGAAAGGCTACCGAATGTATGTGAGTAATTCTTTAAAATTAAAGGGAGGGGTGGCTATAGCGGTGAAGGAGTCCAGCCCTTGGAGCATCTTGGGATGGGAGGAGGGGGGAGATGGAAGGGTGGTAAGGGTGGATGGGTATTGGGGTGGGGTTAGAGTTTGTTTTATCGGAGTTTATATGCCAGCGGACAGTAACTCTAAAGTTAAAATAGACTTTGTGAGGGAGGCTTTAACGTTTCACATCCGGGGTTTACCTTTAATTTCGGTATTAGGTGGGGAATGGAATTGCATTATCCGCCATGGGGATGTTGAGCCAAGGGGGGCGGGGTGCGTTCTTCCTGTCCTAAGAAATCTGCTGGGGGATGTAGGGGTTCATGATGTAGTGGGGAGGGGTGGGTGGGGGGTGGAACATACGTTTGTGCGTAAAGGTTATGCGGCCCGACTGGATAGGATTTATGCAACACAAGGAATTCGAGTTGGGCACGTGCAAACCCTTGATCTGGGGTTTTCTGATCACCGTGTAGTGCTAGCGGACTTGGACTGGGATGGAATGATCAGGGTTTATTCAGGGTATTGGAAACTGAATCGGCGGCTCTTGGAGGGGGAAGGGAATGGGTCCGCTTTTCAGGATTGGTGGAAAAATACTTGGGAAACGCGGAGGGCAGATGAATGTTTGTTGGAATGGTGGGAAACACGTGCCAAACCCGGAATAGCACGTTATTATAAGAAGCGGGGTAAGGAGGAAGCAAGGAGGAGGTTTGGGCTACAAAACTATTTGGAGGGGCAGCTTAATGATTATTATGTGGAGGGTGGAAGTAGTAGGTATGACGACATTGAACATCTTCGTAGTCGACTTGCAGAAATTCACAATGAACGTTTTAATGCGGTTCGAGTCAGAGCAGGTATGGAAGAAGTGCTCTGGGGCGACAAACCTTCGGGTTGTGTCTTGCGCAAGTTCAGGGTCAGACAACAGGCGACGTCCCTCTTGCAATTGGAAGTATGCACGGGTTTGGGTGGTTACCTGCCGGGTCAAGTACTCCTCACCACGGACAGCATGAGTTTTTATGCTGATCTATGGTTTGGGGAAAAGCTACGGCGGGAAGTAGGGGGGGTCTAGGCTGGTGGCCTGGTGGGAAGGGATTTCAGAAAAGTTGTAAGTGACAGGGATAGAACGGTACTAGAAGGTAGGATTCGAGTGGAGGAGGTAGAGGAGGCGATTTTTAGTATGAGTAAAGGAAAGGCACCAGGTATAGATGGCATTTCGAATGATTTTTATAGGGCGCATTGGGGAAGTATAAAGCATTGTTTGGTTGATGTATTGAATTGCATGCTCACGGAGGGGAGGTTAAGTACGTCGCAAAGTACGGGGGTAGTTGTGTTGGTGCCCAAAAAGGGAGGGGGGAGGGGTCTGAGTGCATATAGAGCTATATCTCTTATGTGCTCGGACTATAAAATCTTTGCAAAAGTTTTAGGAAATAGAATGAGGAAGGTTATGGGGTCGGTTATTCACGAGGGACAGCTAGGCATACCAGGTAGGAGCATGAGGGACGGGCATGTACGTATTAGTGAATTTTTGGAGGAATGTCAAGGGGGGGGGTGTCCTCGGGCTTGACTGGCAAAATGCTTACGACTGTGTTGATAGAGATTTATTGAGGCTTATTTTATTGAAGCAGGGTTTTGGAGAGGAGATTGTAAGATGGGTTGATACCTTGTATGTCTCGGCTATGGTACGCGTACAGGTAAACGGTAAATTGGGGCAGCCGGTCCGTATGGAACGGGGTTTGAGGCAAGGGTGCCCCCTCTCCCAGATGCTTTTTGCTTGTATGCAAAACCCCTTTTATGAGCTGGTGGATGGTGGTTTGAGGCGTGGGACGCGGAGCAGTGACAATGCAGCGCGTGTGGTCGGGTACGTAGATGATACCACGATTTTGTTAAAAGGGGAGGAGGATTTGCGGATCGTGGGATGGATGGTTGAGTTTTCTGGGACAGAGTCTGGCATGTGCGTCAATAAAGCAAAATCGAAATTATTGGAGGTGGGTACATGGGTGGGGGGGGCGAAAGGTATGGGTGGTCAGTCGTGGTGCAACTTAGAATATGTGGTATCGTGTACATGGCAGATGAGAGGGAGGGCCGAAGGGTGAACTCAGAATTGGTGGTTAATAAGGCTTTAGATCGACTTCGGGGGCTAAGAGCTGGGGATGTATCTTTGCAGCAGAGGACAGTAGTGGTTAATACACTTGTTTATAGTAAGGTACGGGGTGTGGCTGAGGTTCCCCTTTAAGAGATGTGGATATTCAGGAACTGCAGAGAAGGGTCTTACGTTATGTTTGGTGTTTCGGGAGGGCTTGGTTAAGCCGGAAGGTTGTCATGACCCATGTTCGTCGTGGGGGTTTAGGTCTCCTGGCTTTGGGGCCACGGGTGAAGGCCCTCTATGTTAAGCAGTGGTTCCTCTGGGCGGGCGGTGAGAAGGGCATCCGGGTGGGTGGGTCGGGTAATGATCGACATGCGTAAATGGTGGAGCGGCAGGGGATTAATCGAGTGTGAGGACATGCTGCGTTTGTTGTTAAAGTTGAGAAATGAGCAACGGATTCGGGTGGGGCAAATGGTCAGCATATGTTGTCGTAGGGAAATTGTACAGGGATTGTCTGTTTTTCCACTGTATAATTGGGGGGAAATATGGGACGGATTTTGTAAACTTAAGTTGGCACCAAGGGTTCGTGAATTGGTGTACAGGTTTGTCATGGAGATTTTAGCATCAAAATCGGTCTTAAATAGGATGGGTTTGGTAAGGGAGGCGGATTGCTTACGTTGCGGTCTCGAAGAAACAGCTTTTCATGCTGTCTACTTTTGTGATACCTTGGACAATGTTCGTTCGTGGTTGGGGCGGGTTTTCGATTTTCTTAGTGGGGGAAATATCTCAACCTTACGAGCCTTAACATTAGACGTTAGCGGAGTATCAAGTGAGGTACGAAGAGCAATAATGTACGTGGTGGCTGATTTTCTTTGTATATCGTGGGGTATGCGGGAAACAGGGGGATCAGTTAGGATCAGGGCAATTGCGGCAGGTATCTACAGAACGTATTGCAGAAATAAACTCATATATGGTAGAAGTTGGGATAATAGTTTTCCTGCAAACTATCGAAGTCTTACTGTTCAAAGGTTGCTGCAACTGGGGGTGGGGTAAGGCAACGGGGGGCTGGACTCCTCCCCGTGGTAGCACCAAACGGTGAGTTCGGGACTTCCGGGTAGAGGGCGGGTTTTGGGGAGTGACGTGTATGTATTATGATGGTTCCGTGCGTCTGTGTGTGTATGGTTGTGGCGTTGTGTGGAAATGAGATCTTGGATTAATCCTAATATGGTCATGCATCTTGATAATACAGATAAAAAGCAACATTTCAGTATATGTTCCAGCCTCTGCAAGGCTGAACTGGTTCCCGACTATGGCCGGGGCTTGGTGAAGTATGTTGGGTCTTTCCTGGGATTCCCGTATGGTTTTGTTTAGTCATTTGTAAGCGGAAGCCTCGCTGATATCACCGCTAAAAGTACACGTTATACTGCCCTTTAAGGGGAATGTTCATAAGCAGACCTTTGGTGATGGTTGTAAACTTTTGGTGAAGGGCAAAGTTTCATTGGCCTAAGATTGTTCGAATATGTAGTAGAGGTCACCTATGTAGGGGGGGTTGAGATGTATAATGTCCTATATTGTAATCTTTGGGCATTTAAGTTCCTTGGGCAGCAGCTTTTGTGGGATATGTTGTTCTGACACCCAGTGATATCACATGTATTTTTTTTATATCATTTATGGTGCATATAGTCAGTTGATGTTCAATTAAGCACCTTTACTAATATCACTGTATACAAGTAAGGTATTTTATTTTGTGGGTTCACAATTAGTTTGAGAAACTAAATATGGGGTTGGTCGGGGTATTAAGTGTCTTAGTGTTTCCTCATATGTAATCATACATGCTAGATCTGTAAAAGTCTTATGTTAATTATTAAAGACTTTTTGTATATTTTGATTCCTTTTTCAATACATGCAAAACCAAAAATAAAGAACACCAGGTTTCAATTTCAAGAGTCTGGTGGGTTTCTGATAGTTATTTTATATAACGATAGTACTAGTGAGTGTGCAATGTATTAGTTTCTATGATATTGTTTTTGTATATAAATTTTTATATGTCCATAGCACCAATGAATGCGCAATGCATTAGTTTATATGACATTCTTTTGTATATAAAATTTCATACACAATATGAATAAGACTGTCAGGTTTGGTTATATATTTATTTGGTGTTTAAGTTATGTTCCGATAGTTCTCTGTTTGGTTATATATATTGTTGTTGTCTTACATGAAGTTTTCACGGTTCTTGTTTTAAAATCAATTTTGTATACCACACATGTATACTGTGTTTTAAGTCAATTATGTATAACATACATGTATACTGTGTTTTTTAAATAAAAATATAAAAAAAAAAACGACACCAGAAAAATTATGCCACTATTGAGAAAGAGGCTCTAGCTCTTGTGGTGTCCTTGGAACATTTTGACGAGTATTTTGGCACTTACCCATTTAAATTTAATGTTCTTTCAGACCACAATCCACTCACTTACATAAACACACTGAAGAGTGAAAATGCTAGGATCATGAGGTGGGCTCTCATTATCCAGACATACTCTATTAGTATACAACATATCAGTGGTCATTGTAATGTAATTGCTGATGCTCTGTCACGTCCTTAATTATCATTGTTACATTTAAATTAACGCAATTTTATTCACAAATACCTTTTGTTACTTGCTACGTCAAATTCAGTAAAGTAACATAATCTATCCAGCCCATGTTAACTATGTATACTCATGTCTAATTATTCTATTTATATATTCACAGTAGTGGTGATATATGTGTGTGAGAAGGAGACAGTTGGAGACAGAAGCTGAGTGTTCAGTGTGTGGAGTTGTGTGGGCGAGTTTAGTTACTGAGTGGCGGAACACAGTCCTTCCACTGACTTCCCCCCTCATTACACACCTTGAGTTACGACACTCAAGCTTTCTCATACGCAGATGTCCATACTGCCTCTCATTCCAGTTCCACTATTTAAGAGTGGAATGCCGTCTCCTGTCTATCGCACAAGAATGCTTTTCTGATATCCAGTCTCCACTACTATAATCGAGCCTCTACGTGCCCTGCTTGTCTACGCTATCCTGTCTCTACACTGATGTACATAACCACGAGTATGCAGAGATACAATACTGTGTACTGCCCTAGTACGAGGGGCATAACTTATGGTGAAATAGACACTGTAAAACATAAGTGCTTGGCACAAGAGTGACTGATTTTTTTTATAAAATTGTATTATTAAAGTGACATGAGCTTTTACAAAAGTAATGTGAAAGACACTTTTTTTTTTATATTTTATTTAAAACCAATACAGTTTAACATAAAAATAAAGAAACAGTATGGAACCTAATCAAATTAACTGACAAACGGATTGTACCTACATGCTCGCAAGATATTACAACAAAAACTTACATCAAGAACATAACTAAAAACAAAATTACATGTCACAGGGTCATGAATTGACATATATACAAAACCTTGCATATATATAAATTGTACATATAAATGACATCTGACAAAGGTTCAATACACTTGAACATGAAATATACAAAGAAATTATATCAGTTAAATCCCATCCTTCACATTAATCAAAAAACCAAAACCTAACAACCTAACATCAATCTTACTAGAAAATCTACATACTTATCCCTAACAATACAGCTGTACATATACCAACATACTAATAAACAGAAAAAGAATACAGCTTAGAACACAATAACTGAAGCTCTATACTGTTACAATACACCCATATACAAATCTCAGACACAAATGGACTACGTCACTAAACTGTCTAGATATGTCTGTATACCATACAGACTAAAACTTAACATCAAGAACTTGCATTAACACCAAACCGGTATCAGGGTACAGACCATAATTATAAACTTTAAAAAGAATCAATCATGCATATATAAAGTATTACATAACGTCTGACCCATGACAAAGGCTCAATACAATAGAAAGGGATATATATTTATATATATATACACACACACCCACACCCACATCCACACACACACACCCACATGTACACACAAAAATTTTCACAAAATCACATTAATCAGATGCACTGTATGCACAATGCAAAAAGTATATAAGTATATCTCATCATGCAAAAACCCAGCACGTAACATAAATACAAACTTTTACTGCAGCTTTATACATCATTAGTAAGGCCTCACCTAGATTATGCAGCTCAATTCTGGTCTCCATATTACAGAATGGACATAAATTCGTTAGAAAACATTCAGCGTAGGATGACTAAATTAATACATAGCATTAGAAATCTTCCTTATGAAGAAAGATTAAAGACTCTTAAGTTACATTCACTTGTTAGACGAAGAATGAGGGGAGACCTGATCGAAGTGTATAAGTGGAAGATAGGTATTAATAAAGGGGATATTAACAAGGTCTTGAGGATATCTCTCCAAGAGAGAACCCGCAGTAATGGATTTAAATTAGATAAGTTTAGATTTAGAAAGGACATAGGAAAGTATTGGTTTGGAAATAGGGTAGTTGATGAGTGGAACAGTCTACCTAGTTGGGTTATTGAGGCTAGGACTTTGGGTAGTTTCAAATTTAGGTTGGATAAGTACATGAGTGGGAGGGGTTGGATTTGAGTGGGACTTGCACATCGGAGCTTGTTTCTTGGGTGGCATTGAAAATTTGTTAGGTACCTAACAACCTGTCGGTATTGTATACCATTTTGATGTTCATTGAAAATTTGGTTGAGCAAATGTTTTGTTGGTGGGATGAATTGTAAAGGACCTGCCTAGTATGGGCCAACAGGCCTGCTGCAGTGTTCCTCCTTTCTTATGTTCTTATGTTCTAAACTAAAACACTTCATGTCGCAAAGAACTTATTTCTCAAGAATCATGTTATACAAGACTGATACACATCATAATTATACATAAAAAAATCTACTATATTATATCTACATTCTGAAAAGTGTTACATCTAACATAACGAGACCTTGAGCTCTACATCCACACTTGGATGCCATAAAGTCTCAATGAAAACCAGGAAACCATTCCAAACCCACATTCACAACACTCTCACGACCCCCCCCTTCCCAAGGGAGGCGAGCCCGCTGTTACCCCCTGACTCCCTCCAACCTATGAAAACCCCTTCACTTACTCATTTTCAATCACAGATTTACGAGAATCCCTAACGTTAGCATTCTATACCCCTCTGAGAAAGCCTGATCCCACCTCCTCCCATACAAATCTCTGTTACAACACATCGTACGATAGAACATTACCGCAAGAACCTTCCTTCGTTCTTCACTATCCCCTCTCCCCCTCATCACCCACGACATATATATATAATCTACCATGATATAATCTAAAGCTCTTATGACACCCTCGTCTAACCCACCCATATCTAGACTTAGAGCACGCAAAACCGACACCCCACGGCCCCCCACCCTCTGTACCAACCTACTTAACCAGCACCTAACCTCCTCTAGCCCTTCGCAAAAGTAAACTACATGGAACGCTGTCTCATCCCCTCCACAGATACAACACCCCCCACCCTCTACAACCTGTCTGTTTCGTAATATCTCACCAGACGGAAGGATCCCATGCAGAAAACGAAACATCACCTCATGCGCCCGCGGGTTTAACTTCATTTTACTAAATCTAAACCAAATACTCCTCCACGCATACATGGGGAACAAACCCTCAACTGGGACAACGCACCTACCTACAAGTAACCTACACAAAACCCTTATACGAACCTTTCTCAGTTCCCTAACCAACATCACAGCCCTCAAAACTATTTCACATTCCCTCAACTCCATTCCTCGATACCACATACCCAGCCTGTCGTGTATCCTTCCCAAACGCCCCGCGTTCACACCCTCACGCAACACTTCCCATTTAATAAACACACATTTAGCCCTCCGTCTCAAATCCAACAACCCCAACCCACCCTGACTTACAGGTAACATTACAACTTCCCTCCGTAACCAATCACAACGTGAACCCCACAAAAATTTGTACACCCGTCTTAGTATCCCCGCAATCGCTGTCCCTGTAATTGGTAACACAGCTGCAACATGCCAAACCTTACTATACAATAAAATGTTCACGACTATCACTCGCTGTATCAGAGTTAGGTGCTGGGGTCTCAGAACACCTAGACGCCCCACGATCCTTTCCAATAACCTATCCGAGTTTTCCTCCCACGCCGCAACCATGTCATCCCTATAAATAATACCACAAATCTTTAAAGACACCGCCCATTCTTTAACAACATGACATCTCCCCCCCACACCCCCCACCCAAGAACCCAACCCCATGCACCTTGACTTCGCACTATTTACCTGCATACCCGTGGCACTTCCAAATAATTGCACCACCTCGTCCAACACTCCCATTGACATCCCTTCACGAATGAGAACAGTGGTGTAGTCAACATATCCAATTAACCCCGGCCAGGCCCTCCCACCCCCCACACATCCCTCACATGGCTTACATAAGCTACGGTCAACCATTCTATAAAAGGGGTCCTGGAAACACGCAAACAATATTTGGGACATGGGGCATCCCTGTCTAAGGCCTCTTCCCATTGCAATTTCCCTCCCCATACACCCATTAATCTGTATCCTCATTTTCGCCCCCTTGTACAACGTATTTACCCACTCGACTATTTCCTCCCCAAAACCCTGTCTCCTAAGTATAACCTGCAAAGCTCCCCTTTCCACTCTATCATATGCTCCCTGCCAACCTAGAGCCAACAAAGCCGCCCTTCCACCCCCACCCTTAGCTTCCACAAAACTTCTCAGTATCCCATGTCCTTCAATCATCGACCTTCCCGGCAACCCAAACTGAGATTTTGACACCACCCTCTCCACAACACATTTGAACCTATTACCTAAAATTTTTGCAAACACCTTATAGTCTGCACACATCATTGATGTGGCTCGGTACTCCCGAAGAGTGGGCTGCCCCTTGACCTTCGGGACCAACACTACAACTGCTGTTTCCTGCTTCTCCCCCAACTTACCCTTCTCCTTCATACTATTAAATAACCTAACTATAAATTCCTTTATCAACGCCCAATGTTGTAAATAAAATTCTACCGGGAGACCGTCAATACCGGGAGCTTTCCCCTTCCTCATTCCCCTTAACGCATTCTCTATTTCCTCTGCCGTAATAGTCCCACCTAAAGCCTTTCGATCACTATTTCCTAAATTACACGTCACATACGTACACACCTTGTCCAACGCCCCATCACCCACCCCCCCACTGTTCCAGTACTTCTCGTACCAAGCCTCCGCATACGCACACATCCCCTTCGTGGTTCGTATCTCCTGCACTACTCTATAATTCCCAACCATCTCCGTTACCTCTAAACATGATATAGCTGTGACCGCCTGCCTTTGCTTTTGATGCCGCAAAACACACGCTGACGGCTTGTCGCCCCAAAGCACTTCCTCCACCCCTGCCTGCATCCTTACAGCTTGAAACCTTTCATTTTGCAACACCCTCAACCTTCCCTTTATTTCAGCTATTTCATCCATAGGAAAATTATTCCCACCCACCCCCCTCCCATAGCAACCTCTTAACCTATCCTCTAAATAGTTAGCCAGTCCATATTTTAAATTATTAATACGTTTTCCCTCTCTCACATAAAACTTTCTAATCCTTTCCTTTGTGACACTATCCCACCATGTCACAATGTCATCCACTCCCTGTTCTTCCACACTAAGCTCCCTCCATAGGACATTTTACTAAATCTAAACCAAATACTCTTCCACGCATACATGGGGAACAAACCCTCAACTGGGACAATGCACCTACCTACAAGTAACCTACACAAAACCCTTATACGAACCTTTCTCAGTTCCCTAACCAACATCACAGCCCTCAAAACTATTTCACATTCCCTCAACTCCATTCCTCGATACCACATACCCAGCCTGTCGTGTATCCTTCCCAAACGCCCCGCGTTCACACCCTCACGCAACACTTCCCATTTAATAAACACACATTTAGCCCTCCGTCTCAAATCCAACAACCCCAACCCACCCTGACTTACAGGTAACATTACAACTTCCCTCCATAACCAATCACAACGTGAACCCCACAAAAATTTGTACACCCGTCTTAGTATCCCCGCAATCGCTGTCCCTGTAATTGGTAACACAGCTGCAACATGCCAAACCTTACTATACAATAAAATGTTCACGACTATCACTCGCTGTATCAGAGTTAGGTGCTGGGGTCTCAGAACACCTAGACGCCCCACGATCCTTTCCAATAACCTATCCGAGTTTTCCTCCCGCGCCGCAACCATGTCATCCCTATAAATAATACCACACATCTTTAAAGACGCCGCCCATTCTTTAACAACATGACATCTCCCCCCCACACCCCCCACCCAATAACCCAACCCCATGCACCTTGACTTCGCACTATTTACCTGCATACCCGTGGCACTTCCAAATAATTGCACCACCTCGTCCAACACTCCCATTGACATCCCTTCACGAATGAGAACAGTGGTGTCGTCAACATATCCAATTAACCCCGGCCAGGCTCTCCCACCCCCCACACTTCCCTCACATGGCTTACATAAGCTACGGTCAACCATTCTATAAAAGGGGTCCTGGAAACACGCAAACAATATTTGGGACATGGGGCATCCCTGTCTAAGGCCTCTTCCCAATGCAATTTCCCTCCCCATACACCCATTAATCTGTATCCTCATTTTCGCCCCCTTGTACAACGTATTTACCCACTCGACTATTTCCTCCCCAAAACCCTGTCTCCTAAGTATAACCTGCAAAGCTCCCCTTTCCACTCTATCATATGCTCACTGCCAATCTAGAGTAAACAAAGCCGCCCCTCCACCCCCACCCTTAGCTTCCACAAAACTTCTCAGTATCCCATGTCCTTCAATCATCGACCTTCCCGGCAACCCAAACTGAGATTTTGACACCACCCTCTCCACAACACATTTGAACCTATTACCTAAAATTTTTGCAAACACCTTATAGTCTGCACACATCATTGATATGGCTCGGTACTCCCGAAGAGTGGGCTGCCCCTTGACCTTCGGGACCAATACTACAACTGCTGTTTCCTGCTTCTCCCCCAACTTACCCTTCTCCTTCATACTATTAAATAACCTAACTATAAATTCCTTTATCAACGCCCAATGTTGTAAATAAAATTCTACCGGGAGACCGTCAATACCGGGAGCTTTCCCCTTCCTCATTCCCCTTAACGCATTCTCTATTTCCTCTGCCGTAATAGTCCCACCTAAAGCCTTTCGATCACTATTTCCTAAATTACACGTCACATACGTACACACCTTGTCCAACGCCCCATCACCCACCCCCCCACTGTTCCAGTACTTCTCGTACCAAGCCTCCGCATACGCACACATCCCCTTCGTGGTTCGTATCTCCTGCCCTACTCTATAATTCCCAACCATCTCCGTTACCTCTAAACATGGTATAGCTGTCACCGCCTGCCTTTGCTTTTGATGCCGCAAAACACACGCTGACGGCTTGTCGCCCCAAAGCACTTCCTCCACCCCTGCCTGCATCCTTACAGCTTGAAACCTTTCATTTTGCAACACCCTCAACCTTCTCTTTATTTCAGCTATTTCATCCATAGGAAAATTATTCCCACCCACCCCCCTCCCATAGCAACCTCTTAACCTATCCTCTAAATAGTTAGCCAGTCCATATTTTAAATTATTAATACGTTTTCGCTCTCTCACATAAAACTTTCTAATCCTTTCCTTTGCGACACTATCCCACCATGTCACAATGTCATCCACTCCCTGTTCTTCCACACTAAGCTCCCTCCATAGGACTGAAAACCCCTCCAACCCCTCCTCATCACCTAACACACTTATATTTAATTTCCAATAACTTCTATATATGTCCGCGAGCGTCCCCCATCCAACCTCCACCACCACTGCCCTATGATCTGACATAGTAGCCTCAACAGTACTGAAAGATTTCACATTCATTCCCTGAGAAAGGTACACTCTATCTAGTCTCGCAGCATATCCACTCTTAACAAACGTATATTCAGTCTCCCACACCGCCCCCCCAAAGGCATCACGTAACCTAACATCCCTTAATAAATCCCTAAGAGCCACAGACATATATCCAGCCCCTCTTGGGTCCACATCAGCCACCCTGATTACACTATTCCAGTCCCCACCAACTATCGCCACCTCTGGCAGTGCACTTAAGAAAAACACAAGATCCTCACACACAAAATCATTCTTTACCTTTATGTTATTTTTTGCCGGCACATACACACTCACAAAAGACACACGCTTACTCATCCACAACCCATCCACACGCAACACCCTCCCTCCCCCTCCTCCCTCGCTTCTCTGCAAAACAAACGGGCTCGTCTCCCTTATTAAAATTCCGACACCACCTTTTAGACAGGGAGATGGCAGGATAACTACTTGAAATCCTGCCACCTGCAACACCCTACCCTCTTTGAAATTGTGCTCCTGCAGGAACACAACATCCACTCTAGATTTATTCAGAAAATTACGAAACCAATCTCTCTTCATACCGCTACATAACCCATTAACATTTACAGACATACACCTAAGGCCTATTAAAGTTTCCACCCCTGCTTCCTCTCATCACTCTTTACAACTCCAAAGCTTGAATTTACGTTCGACACCTTCAGAGTGCTCTCTTTCCCTCCCCCCTTCTTCCGGTGCCTCCTATCATGGCTACCACCACCTACACCACTACCTTCACACTTCACCTAAGTCTGTTTCCCAGGCCTTTGTGCAGGCGTAAGGGCGTCATCAGAATCTGATGTAGCCGCCCTCTTTCTCGTGACAGTCATGTTACACATGTCTTGGTCAGATGTTACCTCTCGATGAACCTCCACCTCCACCTGAGAATGATTTAATGATTCAATGGACGACTCCAAACCACCATCACGTCCCAAATTATCGTGTCTCAGACTTTCTAGAAGCGACGATTCTCCAATGACACCACGCTCAGATGTAACGTCCCTCTCTGGTGGTGACAACGTCTTCAATACCTCCACCAATTCCTCCTCAATCTCAAGAACCTTCTCTTGTACTTGCTGCTCCTCCTTATCCACAGGAGACGACACCTGATCAGGCAGTTGGGGGCGGGACTCCAACTGACCGCCAGTCCTGTGTGCCCGATCCACTATCTCGCTCCACAAAACACCACGCCCTCCATCCGATGTTTGTTCCTCACCTGCCACCTTTGAAGCAGGGGCTGCGACGTCCACCACAGGTCCAGGCACATGTCTTCGCTTGTCACAGGTCGCCGCTATGTGATCATACTCACAACATAGGCGGCACGTACGTCGTTGTCCTGGGTACATTACCATTACCTGCGTCCTGAAATCTTGTAGATACACATAGGATGGTATTGGGTGCCTCAAAGTCATTTTGAGGTTGAAAGAACCCTCTGGAAAACCAGCATAGGCTCCTGCCGCCCACGTACCATGTTGAGCATAATGCACCGTCCCATACTTCTCAAAAACTTTCCTTATATCCGCCTCGTCCGCCTCAAAGGGAACGTTGCCTAACTTGATCCACGTATAATACCGTGAAACATCTATCATTCTTACAGTGACAGCTGGTGTGACGTTAAGACTCACGTCCTGAAACCTGGTGACTAACGATTCATAAACCGTTTTCCTCCGTTCAATGCTACACCATACAAGTCACTATCTTGTACGCCATATGTCTCCCAGATGATCTTTGGCAATAAGATTTGCGCAGAACTGGGCGTTATCATTCCTTTAAGTAGCTCAATGCCTACAGTATTTATCCTTCGTGTCAGACTAACTGCCATCTTGACAATCACAGTGCACCTAAGTTGTTAGCCGAGGTGTGACAGCACCACTTCACACCACTGCAGCCTGGTAACTGACAAGGGCGCTCGCCTACAAACAGCAGAGGGGTGCAGAGCACTACCACACTCTACCGTGGTCAGGCAGCGAATGTGTGCAATGTGAAAGACACTAATGCAACTCCTAGTGTGACCGTTTGTCGTGCTGAGGGGGTATTGCGACCCCTGAATGGGTCACAATGTATATAATGTATATTACCTGTTCATATAAATTTATATTGCTTAAATTTGCGATATTAGCTAAATCATAAATATATTGCTTTATATTATTATTTGACTTAGTTATATAATTAGTTAGGATGTAACATTTATATATTATTCAGTGCTCATAGCTCAAGTGTTAAGTAGCTGACGGCATTGTCTAACTACTGTATTATCATTTCACTCGATATGCTGCCGGCTTCTCTGTGTTGCTGGGCAGCAGCAATCCACAGAGAGTCACGTGATCAGTGGGGGTGATCACACCTCACCTAAGAGAGTAGTCTGCCTGGCCAGCACAGAGGATTGTCATTTTGACGTTCTTCTAACAAGACGTGCCTGTTGCTCTCCCTTGTGGGCCCTTGTTGGAAGATCGTCTCTGTCACTTACTTGTTGTTGGTTCTGTGTAACTTGATTTGGTGATTTTTCGACGTTGTACTGAGGTTGTGTGTCGCATAGACACTCTGAGAAACTCAGGTCATGAGCTGTAGCTTCTGACCTAATTTGTACTGGTATCTGTGCACTGTCACAGTCGGGGATTTTTTAATGCTGAACCTAGATTCAGTAGTATGGGAGTTTTGTGACTTTTGTGGAAGATCTGCAGATGGTTCCTACTTAGTGTCGTTATATTATCTCCTTGTTCCTGATTGTGTCGCTGTTGCTTGTTGTATTGCTGTTAGGCTTAACAGCTGCTTTATTGTTCAAACAAGCCATTCTGATTGCCAGGTTGGTCAAGAAGTTAGTTTATGTGAGGACTTTTAGTCAGTCACTGGTTAAGTCTAGTCGAGTCTTGAGACATAGCGAACTACTTAGAGCACTTACACACACACATACACACAAACTTACTTGTATATATTTATGTATTATGTTATTAAATGCTAACAATGTATCAGTCGGTACTTAAAAGCCATAAATATGTGATATGTGCCTTCAGCACAATACTACTGTACACGAGAGAAGTGCAGGAACTTGTATCCTATATTACTTTGATAATATACGCATAGACAACATAATTGTTAATAAACTTATTAAATTTTAATTTCTTTAGTTAGAAGCCTACCAGTTGTAATCCTGAAGCATTATTGAATCTTACTAAATTCTTATGGATAATTGGACCAGGATATCGACTACTTGTTACAAAAACTCAGTAACAGGCTGGATGCTAGAAGAGCAGTCCTTTCTAGTATTCACTGAAGATCTCTATCATTATTAGAAATCTCGTTATTTATAACAATATATATATCACTGCACTAGCCAAGGACTCGAACCCACGCTGCTTTGGCCTGCCTCATGGTGGGCGAGAACACAAGACGCCCTAATCCACTGGACCATACGATGGTCCAGTGGATTAGGGCGTCATGTGTTTTCGCCCACCATGGGGCAACCCAAAGCAGCGTGGGTTAGAGTCCTTGGCTAGTGCATTGTTGTTATTGATCAATACCCCACTCGTTCGTGGTCACATTATATATATATATATATGTATATATATATATATATATATATATATATATATATATATATATATATATATATATGTGTCTGTTTGTATGTATGTATGTATGTGTGTGTGTGTGTGTGTGTGTGTGTGTGTGTGTGTGTGTGTGTGTGTGCAAAAAAACCACTGTGAAAGAATAGTGAAATTCCAAGCGCTTTCGTGACATCTTACATTATCAAGGAACTATAAAAACAATACATGAGAGGAAGGCATATAAAGGGTCGAGACCACACCTAACCATCACATCCCACAACAAAGCAAACACCTGACGTGTGACGACATGCGAATCATAAGAAATGAGCACTGCAGCAGGTCTGTTGACTCCAACTAGGCAGATCCTCACGACATCCCACTAACAAAGCTCTCTACCCAGGAAATAAGAATAAGAGCATAAATAGAGCATTAGAATCTTGTCCAGTTCTAATGCTATAATAATGTTGTTTTAATCTTAGTTCGAGACTTTTACCAGTTTGACTGTAATAAACTTTATCGCAAATTTTACAAGAATCTTATAGACATCCGTCAGCATTCTGGGGGGAATTCTTAATCAAAAGTTTTTTTTTTTACTGTATCAAGAATTTTAAATACGACTTATCTCTACCCTTCACAATGAATTTAAAACAACTCTAGGTTCCTCTAACTCAGGTTTATCTCTGTTCTTTGTTTCGCTCTTCAGTTTTATTTTCTTCAATAACTCCTTAGGCTTATTACCTTATATCTTTACTAGATCTAGATATTACATCCCAGGAATCCAAAGGCTTGTTATCCTGAGTGTTAAGGGAGCAAAATAAGCACGACAGATAAACTTCTGACTTATATTAACCTTCACCAAGTAAGAACAGAGGTATGTACACTACATACACTATGTACAACAATAGGTATCAGTGCACTCCACAGTAAGCAAGGCAGAATAGAATCCACTAGAGAGCAGACCGTGCTTCAACCAGCTCTAGAATGGGAATGACAAGGACAGACAGGCGGGTGGTCCCCACAACACCTCTGCGATTGCCAAAATCATCTTCTCATTGGCTGAACCTGGGTACTGATCGAACGACGGGGCCCCATTGTTCGACCCTTAGTACTGGTTTGCAGGTTAGGGGAGGGAGTCTTTCAATGAGGGTGTGTACATGCGCCGAATAAAGGTTACGTACTCTTTGCATGCCGCACTAGACATCTAGCAATAACCTTAACTTTAGCCCTACCATAATGGGTGATACAACCATACCCAACATATATCATCGCATTTAGTACCCCAAGGATAGTCCTTATCGAAACATTAGCTATCCGTCTGCAAATATATTCGCAGGTCATCTTCTTTTACCCTCCTGGGAAATATAGGACTTTGCTACCAACAAAATTACTCGTTCTCCTGATTTTAGCTCAGATTCTTCTTCTAATACTAGGGTCTGCTGTTGCAATTTTTCAATCTTATGTTTTTACAGTTCTCAGAACACTTTATGCCAAAGAAGTAAATTAATGTCATCACACAGACACCACGTTACTATTTAATCTACATAAGGCCATGGCCCCTGACAGGGTCTATTAGAGCCGTACTCGTTAGATCTGGACTTCTTTACTGATTTCTTCAATTTAATACAGATATCCTTTTCTTTAGATTTCTCCCTATCCTTCTAACTATAATTCAATGATGACGAGATGTAACCCGAGAAGAAACCTACCAAGCTCTTCATACCCAGATTGTTACAAAAGGCTCTGATGAGGTATAATCCTATTTATTGTCTCTGAAGTACTATTCTTTTTCTCCTGAGCTTTCATTCACAGAAGACTTGCCCTAACAATCGAAATTGGTATATTTTGACCCCTGAAGGAATCCAGCCTTTTAACCTTTTCTAAGTTCCCCTTCTCAATACTACTATCCTCTATTCCTTAGGAACAACAGTAACTTGAGCACACCACACAATCCTCAACTCCAGTCACTCACAAGCAATACAAAGTCTGAATTTAACCATTTTACTAGGAATTTATTTTACCTCCCTCCAAGCTTATGAATACTTAGAAGAATCTTTCTCCATCGCAGACTCAGTCTACAGAACTACCTTCTTCGTAGCAACTGGATTCCATGGCCATCACGTGATCATCGGGACCTCCTTTCTTTCAGTTTGTTTTTACCATCTTTATAAATGCCACTTCTCTAACAACCATTATATTGGATTTGAAGCTGCATCATGATATTGACATTTCGTTGATGTAGTATGAGTTTTCCTTTATGTTTTCCTTTGTTGATGGAGAAGATAATTTTTTAGCATAGTGTTTAGATCTAACTTCCAACTAGAAAGTCTAATCTCTTTAGAAAAATTAATCCTAACCATTCACCTAATTGTTTTAATAACACAATTAATCACAACCTCAATTATATTTCTAGCATCAATTTTATCAAGAAAACTATTCTCGACCGAGAAAAAATATCTCCATTTGAATGTGGGTTTGACCCTAAAACCTCTGCACGATTACCTTTTTCTCTACGATTCTACCTAATCGCCGTTATCTTCTTAAATCTTTGCTGTCCATCCAGTGGCTTCTATCTCACCTTTTATAAACATTTTTTTCTTTAGGTTCTCAGGACTCATTTTTCTTTCTTGTTCTCCTTTTTGGCTTATATTATGAATGATATGAATGAGCACTAGAATGATCCAGCTGGAAATATAGTCAACTATGACATATGATTTGCATTCATAAAGTGTTTCAAATCTTCTTCAAATTAGAAAGCGGAAACTCGCGTTTAATTTCGGCCTAAAATCTTGGTTTATATGTCTAATTTTTGACAGAAGCCAAACAGAGGCTTATCACTGTTAATGATAGAATTGAAATGTTCTTTCCTGTCAAAGAGATCATTGTCAAGAAAAAAGCTTCTAACTTCATACCTGAGGGTTAAACTCCGTTCACTTCTCTTTTTTTAAGTGTATTAAACATTACATTTTCATTGTAAAGCTGAAGATTTCTTCTTCTAAAAATATCTTTCCTACAGATAATCGCAGTTTCAATGCAAAATTCTAATTTAAAATATATAAGTTTAAGTAAAAATAAAAAACACAATAACCACCCATATAAAAAATCCTTTTATATAAATTGTAACTATATTTTCCTGTTTTAACTGCAAACACTTAGAACCTATTACTAGCCTATATAAACCACTCTCACCTCCAAAGTACTCCAGTCAACCTTTGTTGATCAGAGTACATGTGCAACATCTCGGTATCTTTATTTTAGACCTTTCGCCATTCAGTGGCTTTATCAATACTGATAGTAGGACATAATTTGAAGACCGTAGAAGTGCATACAAATGATAAGGCAATCAGTCCCTCAGCCTTGGAGTTGGTGTGAAGAGCACCGTAGTCGTGAAGATTCTGGAGCAGAGGCAAGGAGACTGGCGCTTATATACTATCGCCAGATTGATTGGGACGGATAGCAGACGAGGACATAGTCATACCCATCCCTTTGGGTATGACCTACTTCCACTGGGGAATCCCGCCTACCAGTGACTATGCCCTCTTCTGCTATCTGTCCCAATCAACCTGGCAATAGCATATAAGCACCAGTCTCTTTGCCTCTGCTCCAGAATCTTCACGACTACAGTGCTCTTCACACCAACAATTATGTCCTACTATCAGTATTGATAAAGCCACTGGATGGCGAAACGTCTACAATAAAGATACCCCAGATGCAGCACATGTGTCTCAGTTTTCAACTATTCTCTGTGGAGGCTGTGACAGGATTTATATAGGGGAAACAGCAAAATTCCGCCAATCATCTCGTGAAATTCAGGGACGCCTGATTAGACATCAAAGAAACTAATTTCCGCAGACGCAAGTACTTTGAATCAGCATTAATCGCTATTTCTAACACAAACAAAACAAAGGCAGCTTCATCATCTCTAAGTTCTTAGCAAGAATCCTCCTGAAAACAGTAAACCTTGCCATCACATAGTCTCTGCTGCTAATACTACACAGGCTCATTACAGAGGAGGAACACCTCACTCTAAGCCTATGTATACCCTCTATGTCCATGTTTGAAACAGCTTGACAAAGCTCCTGAAGAGCGAAACATTACCACAATAAAATGTCAAATTAGTTGCATTTGTGTCCTTTTACTTAACATATTGTCGGTAATTCTACAAATATTAATAGAGTTTCAAGCTTCATACAAAGAAATTACAATATTAAGTGAAATCATGTATGACAACTTTCATACGTTCAGTTAACAGAAGTTTTGAATTTATGTTTGTGATGAGAATATTACGTACTCTAATGTGTAGGTAATTTAACACAACCCAACCTTACCTAAAATATCCTAACCTGGAAAAATAAATCTAAACTAATAAATTAAGCCTAATCTAAACATAAGCTGAGTAAAGGTAGCTTAAACTAACTTATTTAACAAGATTTAGTGTAGCGTAACTAGTCAAAACTTGACAGAACCTAATGTAAAATAATGAAAATAGGATTGATAAAAGCCAGAAGGAAGTGAAACTGACGAGAAGTACCACACGAAAAACTGGCACACTGAAGTAAAATGCCGACAGTCTGCCTGAGTTGCCTGGGGCGCTCTTCAAACTTGTTCACAAGTTGAGGAAGGTGGGAAGAGGATGCGAGGGAGGAGGTGATCGTCTCGAGGCGTGGTGAATACTCAAGTTAAGAGCAAACTTATGTCTCCTAAAGAGATATGCAGCATCTGTTATTATTTTATTTATTATAAATTATTGTTAGTATTAAGATATTTATTTATTTATTTATTAACTCATGGGCCGTTTCACACCAAGGCAGAGTGGCCCGAAAAAGAAAAACTTTCATCATCATTCACTCCATCACTGTCTTGCCAGAGGCATGTTTACACTAGAGTTATAAAACTGCAACAATAACACCCCTCCTTCAGAGTGCCAGCAGTGTATTTCCCATTTCCAGGACTCAAGTCCGGCCTGCCGGTTTCCTTGAATCCCTTCATACAAGGGTGTAAGGAGAGGAGAAGGGTGTAAAAAGAGGAGGAGTTTGAGGTAATCAGTCCCTCAGTCTGGAGTCGATGTGTTTAGTCCATCAATCTTGTAGAAAGTACAGCATAGGGCCGTAGAAGTGGCTTATATACTGTAGTCAGATGACTAAAGGGGTCATAGTGGTACCGTCCACTAGTCAAGAAGGTCTTCGTCCAAAAAGATTAATGGACTGAACAGATCGACTCCAGGCTGAGGGACTGATTACCTCAAACTCCTGCTCTCCTTACACCCTTCTGATTTGTATTGGACTGATGAAGCCATTGTATGGCGAAACGTTTCTTCAATAAAAATTCCCATATGTTGCATAAGTGTCTAAATCTTCATCCATGCTCTGGTTGGTGAAGACAGGTGTGACTCTGGTTAGTGAAGACAAAGATGTGGCTCTGGCTGGTGAAGACACAGGTGTAGCTGCCGAGTAGTGACCACCTCTGCACTGACAGCTGTTTTTGTCGGCCTTTAATGAACTGCTAAATATATTTTATTGAAGCGAAATACAAATTTTTGATGTGATCACAAGCTAAATTACCGGATAAAGATTTTCATGAAAAAATTACTGTGATAAAATAAAGTTTAATCCTACGAAAAAATATCTTCAGCAGGCCTAAATTTAGTGCTAAATATTCACCAAATATAAAATACAATAATTTCATTAATTTCAGATATTTTTCGTAGAGTTATTGCAACGCTCAGAAAGAACGTTGTGCTACTCAGAACGCCTCAGTTAAGATAGTGTTTGACGTGGACACTATGACATGCATCTCACAGACATAATTTTTGTACTGCCTCAAGCACGAGCTTATTCAGCTTATGCCAAGATTTAGTTTTGTTGGTACTGAATGCAGCCAGAGCCAAACAGATGCTGATTACTTAAACCCCTGCTTTAGAGGCACTCTGCGGAACATCTAAGGTGCCTTATTGGAAGTGACAAAGATTTACTATTCATGCAGTATAATTTGAGCCTATCCATTATATTCGGCATCCAGAAGATGATCCAGCAAGCGCATCTTCTTTGACCAAAATTTCTTGGGTAGCATTGGGTTGGGCAAATATTTTGTTAGTGGGATGGATTGTGAAGGACCGGCCTAGTATGGGCCAACAGGCCTGCTGCAGTGTCCCTCCTTTCTTATGTTCTTATGTTCTGGAGGCAGGAAAATCAAGAATGTTATTTCTATCTACGAAGATGGGAGGGAAAATTGTAAAATATTTGAGGTATTCAAGCGAGGCCAAGTGATCCATGGTGAGATCACACTTATTGATAAGAAGTTCATCTTGCGGATATATGGTGCGACCAGAACATTTTCATTAGACAAGTATCGGCTCATTATATATAAGAGATGTCACTATAATGCTTTGAATTTCAACTTGAACATCTTCCATCCACTTTTGTTATGGCCGAATACCAATCTACTTTCAGCAGTGATTGGGAAATGATGAGGTGAATGCGACAGACTGTAAATGGCAATATGGCAATGGGATATTGTGCCAAGTTAAGTCAGACAGAACACTAACATGTTGCCAAGTATTGAGTACAGTTCACAAATAACCTGCTTTATAAATGGTCTAACTCGGACCGAAACGACGACGTTTCGGTCCGAGTTAACCATTTATAAAGTCACTCCAACGAAAAGGAGAGGAGGGAGTATATTTAGGCCAGAGAGTGGTAGTAGTAGTAATGGAGGTAGAATGTAGTGTGGAGATAGTAATGGTGGTGGTGGAGCCACTCAAATACCAAGAAAGAGGAGCACTGCAAGGGAGCTAGGGGCCCACAGACGGTAAAAAGCAAGAACACACGGGAAAAAAATTAAGGAACAAACACCCATAGCAGAAGAAAGACAACCCAAAGCAGAAAGAGGAAAGAGGAAACGGGAAGAGTGAAGAGTGTTCTAAAGTACGGAGCATTTAACAATGTAGTGGGAAAGGAAGGCATCTACAGAGACAGAGCCAGGACTAAGATTCATACAAGGAATGTTGTGTATAAGGGAGGATTCAACCAGATTGCGACTGTGAATGTTGGAAGTAGTGTAGACAATTTTAGCAGAAGACCAGTCAATAGGATGACTGTGATCTCTGACGTGACAGAAAAGAGCATTGTTGGTGTAAGTAAGCCTAACACTACTTTTGTGCTCCCTAAGTCTGTCAGAAAGAGATCGGCCAGTTTCTCAAAAGTACTGGAGAGGATTGGAGGAGCAAGAAATAGAGTAGACACCAGAAGCATTTTTAGAGGGAGGAGAGGTATGAACTAGATAGTGCTAAGAGTGTTAGTCTGACGGAAAGTAAGTTTGATGTCTAAGGAAAGGAGAGAGTTGTTGAGATTAGAATGACTGGAAATGTAGGGAAGGCAGAGGACAGGAGAGTTCCCAGGAGTAGAGAGTTTGCGAGAGAAGAAAGTCATGAGGAGAGAGGTCGGAGACTTTGACTTTAGTCACCGTTTTCGTGTCTTGGTACTTTTTCTCCTGCCCACCTTTGTCACTCTCAAGGCTTCATTGAACGGGTTCGCTCTCTCCCGACCTGTATGATGCTTAGTCTTGACGTTGAGTCCCTCTTCACTAATGTCCCTCTTGATGATGTCCTTGATTTTCTTTGAGAGAAGGCCAATGAAGGGTTTCTTCATCTCCCTTTACCTACTGATGCCTTTCTTGATCCTCCTTTGTGTGGATTCAAATTCCTCTTCTTTCTAAGGTAAATATTATTCTCAAACCTTCGGTGTCGCTGTGGGTTCTCCTCTATCTCCTGTTCTTGCTAATCTTTACATGCAATACTTCAAGACTGTTCTTCTTTCTACTGTCGATATGCGTCCTTCACTCTGGCTCCGCTATGTTGATGACATATTTGCTCTGTGGCTTCATGACTCTTGTCTCTTCCAACCATTTCTTGGCGTTCTTAATAATCTTGCCCCTTCCATTAAGCTTAAAGCTGAATTAGAATCTAATTTCTTACTTCCTTTCCTTGATGTACATGTCCACCGCTCAGATACAGGTTTTGCATTTTCCGTTCACTACAAGCCTATACAAAGTGGTATGTACATTCACTACTTTTCTTATGCTTCCTCAGTCAAGAAAAGTGTTCTCATCTTCATCTTTCTCCGTGCTCTCCGCATTTGTGATCCTCGATTCCTTGAATCAGAAATTTCCACTCTTCATAATTCATTTTCTCGTCTTGGCTACCCTTCCCATTTCATAGACTCTGCCTTTTCACGTGCTAAATGGATTTTCTTCTCTCCCAAACTCTCTACTCCTGGGAACTCTTCTGTCCTCTGCCTTCCCTACATTTCCGGTCTTTCTAGTCTCAACAACTCTCTCCGTTTTTTAGACATCAAAACTTTCTTTCCGCCAGACTAACACTCTTCGCACTAGTCTAATTCATACCTCTCCTCCCTCTAAAGATGCTCCCGGTGTCTACTCTGTTTATTGTTCCTTCTATCCTCTTCAGTACTATGGGGAAACTTGCCGACACCAAGTTTCTCCATGAGATCACAGCCGTCCTATTGACTGGTCTTCTGCTAAAACTGTCTACCATACTTCCAACTTTCACAGTCGCCTTCTGGTTGAATCCTTCCTTATACACAACTTTCCTTGTATGAATCTTAGTGCTGGCTTCGTCTCTGTAGATGCCTTCCTTTCCCATTACATTGTTAAATGCTCCAAACTTCAGAACACCCATCGCTTAACCTGATTCCTTTTTCTTCTTCACTCTTCCCCTTTCCTCTTTTCTCTTTCTCCTTTGGGTTGTATTTCTTCTGCATTGGGTATTTGTTCCTTCATTATCCCCCCCCCCCTCTGTGTTATTGCTCCTACTCTCTGTGGGCCCCTAGCTCCCTTGCAGTGTTCCTCTTTCTTATTATTTGACTGACTCCACCACTACCACTACTACCTACTACCTCCACCACTACTTCTACTAGCACCACCTGGCCTATATATACTCCCTACTTCTCTCCTTTTCGTTGGTGTGACTTTGTAAATGGTCGAAGTCGGACCATTTACAATACACAAATAACCCCCATGTGGGGGTTATTTGTGTATTGTTCCAGTCAGGGTATTGTGCCTTTTTTGTTATTTATTGAGTATAGTTAATTGTAGGTGTAAGTAATGAAAATTAAAATGGATCAGTTTTCATCTTGGTGATGACAGTCTTGATTTATTATGTACATTGAAAATTGGATAAAATTAGAATTGTGTGTCCTAGAGAAAGATACATATTACACAAAAAATTTTGGGCAAATTAATATCATAACTATTCTATTCTATGTGATTTGCCGGTATGGATCCTGGTCCGGGTCCCTTCCAATAGGTGACAGGCATTGGCTCCCGGGTAGGGAAGTGTCGTTTATCTTGTACATGCGTGGCAGTTCTTTGGTGGGAAGGGGGGTACCTCTCCGGCTCTGTGGACAAATGATGTACCAAAAGTTAGTGTGCACTAACGGCGGCTGGTGTGCGGTGCAACGGAGGCCCAAAGCAGGCCCTCACAGTGACTTCAGCGGGGGGGTTGGGGGGGAGTGGCGGTTGACGTGCAATGACTGGGAGTAAGGTTTCCAAGTCTCTGACAGCTAACTACACAAGATGTGCTGCCTCATTCTTTCGGGCTTGCCCCACTGGGGTCATTGGGAAGTGTCTATGGTGAAGGGGCATCGATTCTGGGTAATCTAACAGGTAGTGCACCAAGGGTTTCGGGAACACTCGGTTACAATGGGCACAGAGCTCCTCTCATGCCCGTTTAACAATCCGCGCAGTGGTGGGATACCCTAAGCATAGGCGGTGGAAATGCACCCTCAGTTCTCTGGTTTGCGTCCGAATACTTGGAGGGGGCGCCCTGTGTGTCGCCCTGGCATACCAGCGGAGGCTCAGTGAATCCCCAGGGTCAGGGAGTGGGCACCTGGCCGCACTGGCAGCCCACAGCGAGGCACGTGGCTGTGCCTCGAGGGTTGCGGTCTTTGCAGCCTCATCTGCAGCATCATTGCCAGGGATACCCACATGGCTTGGAATCTAGTTGATGGTGGCCATGCGACCCTTGTCCATGAGCGTCTGCAGGTCACCCCAGATGGATGTGATTAAGTGTATGTTGTCCCTTGGCTTTCTGTGCATAATTGTCTGGATCGCTGCCTTGGAATCAACATGGATGACGGGGAGATGCTGATGGTTTGCGGGTGCATACTGCAGAGCTTGTTGGATGGCAAAGAGTTCAGCCTGGTATGGTGCAATGGTCCGGGAGGCGCCAACCTGCTGTCAGATTGTTGTGGAACATCCCAGCTGCTGTGCGGCCTGCCTCTGGGTATCATAACTTACATGCTTCTTAATTTTCGTCTTAATAAACAATTTTAGGCAATGTGTGAGGGCAGTTGTCTAAGTAATTTATTAAACAAAATTGTCTAATTTATTACTCTGATGAAACTTTTTATTCTTTTTTTTTCTATATCTCTAGTTAAAGTAAATAAATGACTTACAATGAAAAACGGTTTGTATTTAATATAGTTGTGTTCTGGCCTGAGGGATGATAGCCTTGACGGAAACTCAGTTTTTAACGATTTATTTCACCTTCAGCATCTATTGGATCTGAGTATGATGCCAGCTAAGCAATGGAAAGGTCGAGAGGGCACCATTATTGGACTGTGCAAAGGGCATCAGCTGGCCTTAACCGGCCCTGCGTTCAGTGTTCTTTTTTGTTGAGGTCCTCGTTACATCCAGTGCGTCCTGCGCCGGTTTCTGTCCATCTAGGCTAGGCATGCGTTTTTTTCTGCTGCTCCTCGTTCCGCCTTCCTTGCGCCCATCGTGCCCATATCTTGTACTACTGATACCTGAATGCTTCTTCCTGGCGGCAGCTTGTTTCCTCCTCTACTTTCCTCGAGCCTTCTCTGGTAGAATGGACACCAAGAGATTGGGTAGTTGGTCATTGTCCCTATTGGTCTGTAGTTGGAACAGAAGGGACGTTGTTTGTCCTATGTGTGGGGGTGGGGGGTTGACTGGTTGGTTATTGACAAACAGAAATTCGTTAGACTAGGGAGAAAGTAATGGCTGGAATGAGGTTGCTGATTGGCAAACAAGAGAAGTTTGTTGGTCTCTGGAGGAACTGAATGAGTGTTTGTGTGGTTGGTTGGTTCATGGTCTGCATAGAAGTCAAGTTGGTTGGCCTGTGCAGGAAAGAAAGATGGTGACTGGTGGTGTGGTTGATGACTGGCAGCTGGCATGGAAAGGAACCTGGTTGACATGGAAGGAAGGAATGGTTGGCTAGGCTGGGATGAGGTGTGGCGTGGTTTCCTGTCACCATGGTAGTTGATATCTGCTGTTGTGGGAAGGGTTGGTATAGGTGGGTTGGGCTGGTGTGTCTGGAGGAGCTGTTTTTATTGGGTGAAGTGTCGGTATTATTAGCGTGCCAATATTGTTGGGTTGTCTGTATGGTTGGAGTGGGTGCAATGAATTACATTAGCATGGGTTTGGCATGCTGGTCTGGTTGGAGTGTCGGTGGGAGTAGCAATTGTGCTGTATTGGTTTAGTTCTTGGTCTAGTTGGAGTGCAGATATGGTTGTGTTGGTTATCGTGGTTGGGGAGATATCTGTAGAAATAAACGGACATTGTGGTTGACGTGATATTTGTGATATTAATTAGGGGTTCTATCTCGGCTGACACTAATCAATCACTCATCAGTCGAGCTCAGCTTTACTCCGATCATCTCTAGATATTGAAAGCTCTTCCCCTGGACAACGCTGTATTACCGCTAAGGGTTGCTTACTAATCTGATGACACCATGCGCCTAGTCCATTATCCAGACCGAAATATCCAGCATGCCCAGTCTTTGGTGGAGTGAAAGTAGACTTCGAGGCTTGCTGTAAGTGGTTGACACCATGACTAGCTTTGTTAGTGACTCCCAATAATCTGAATCAAAACCACTCTTCCTATACTAGATCACCGTGGCTAACGCGAGGGTCTGGAGTTTTGAGACTGTCTGATCGCGGGTTCTATCCCCGCCCGTGGTATGGTTTGTTTGCAATTGTGTCATTACGATTTCCTGAGTCATACCTATCTTAAACAAGACAATGGATTGCAAACTACACTGATCAAGGTCGCATGATAGATCAGTGAGCAGCGGTTGTAGAGACGTCTGGTAAGACCATGTATTCACTCTGGTCTTGCATAATGGGCTGTCATTATGTATGAATGTCATTCAAATGTGGATAACGCTCGCTTGCCCCACGAACAGGTAAGGTCAAAAGGTCTCCTTCACTACACTCGACTGC
This sequence comes from Cherax quadricarinatus, assembly GCF_038502225.1. NCBI lineage: Eukaryota > Metazoa > Arthropoda > Malacostraca > Decapoda > Parastacidae > Cherax > Cherax quadricarinatus. The sequence goes on along the minus strand of NC_091299.1, from coordinate 56,567,069 downwards.
GAGTCTGGCCTAAGTCCAAAGATCCACAAATCACTTACACGAGTCTTCAGCACTTCCACACAGCCGACCTTAACTAGGCGGTGAAGCACTGTTAATTAACATTATAAGCTGGGCTCGTCATGGGAGCGTCCTCGCTGGCGTGGTGTCTAGTTAGACGAAAATTAAAACCCGTCACTCGCTTTTCAAATTTTAGACCTGTGCTTGCCCTAAGTAAGGTTGCCAGAGACGGTACAGAACAATGAACACTGACCAGGTGCTTTGGACATGTGAGTCGACTACTGGGAACAACACGACGAAAGACATTAAGGAAGGTAAGAATATTGTTGTTGTTGGGGATAGCCAAGTTAGGTATATGGATAGGGCGTTCTGCTTGAAGGACAGGAGTAGGAGACAGAGAGTTTGCTTTCCTGGGGCTGGGATGGAGGATATTGTTAGCCGTCTGGATGACATTATGAGAGGTAATGGGAGCAATCCTATTATCTGTCTCAGTGCTGGAGGCAACGATGTTGGCAGACGTAGGAGTGAGGACCTGATTAGCAGGTATAGGTCAGCAATAGAAATAATTAGAAGTAAGGGTGGGAACCCTGTCATATGTGGTATTTTGCCAAGGAGGGGAGTTGGAAATGAATGGTTGTCCAGGGCAATTGGTGTCAATTGCTGGCTGGACAAATACTGTAAGGAAAATGCGGTAACATTCATTGACAACTGGGACCTCTTCTATGGCAGAAATGACATGTATGCCAGGGATGGGGTTCACTTATCTAGGTGTGGGGTGGGAGCACTGGCAACTGCAGTGGAGGGAGCAGTTAGGACTTTAAACTAGGAATAGTTAGTGGTATGGGTTTTGGCAGGAAAACAGTGAAGTCCCAGTGTAGTAATATTACGAGTTCTAGGGGAACTAGTAATAATAAGAACGAGATAGATATTGAAAAGCCAGGGACTTTGGGTGATAAGGACAGTAATAGGTTTAGTAGAAAAATAGAAATGAGCAGGAAGGGTAAAGAGAAAGGAGAGTCTTTCAATGTTTATTTTTTTTTATATTTTATTTATAACCAATACAGTATACATAAAAATAAAAATAAGAGGAAACAGTATGAATCTCAATCCTGAAGGTTCGGCCATTGACATAAGAAACCCAACACAAAATAAACTAACACAAATGGATTGCACCTATATACTGGCAAGATATAGCTGTATAACATACAACAATAACTTACGGCAAGAACACAGCTACAAATAACCACAGTAACAGGGTCATGAACTGACATATATAAACATTCAATGACTCAAAACCTAACTTACATATAAATTTTACATAACCTGACATATGACAAAGACTCATTACAATTGAAAATAATATATACAAGAAAATGTAACAATTACTTCCAGCCTTCTCATTAATCAATAAACCAAAACCTAACAACATAATCCTACTAGAACATCTACATACTTATCCCTAACATTACAGCTTTACATATACCAAAATACAAATAAACATACAAAGGAAAACAGCTTAGATCTCAAAACCGACTCATTACAGTTACAATAAACCCGTATACAAAAATCTCAGACACAAAAGGAATGCGTCTATAACCTGGCTAGATATATCTGTATACCATACAGCCAAAACTTACGTTAAGAACATAGCCATGAAAAACCAATATCAGGGTGCTGACAGTCTAAGTACATCTCAACATACAAAAACCTAGAACATAACCTAAAAAAAAAAAAAAAACACTTCATATGGCATAGAACAATACCGTTGTATAATACTATACAAAGTACATTGAAATGACAATTAAAACAAAGTATCGAAAAGGGAACATACAACAAGCATGTTGAATACCTATAAACCTACACATCACATACACCACAGTATTATCTTTGTATAACACATTTGAGGACAAAAAGAAAAACCAAACATACTTAGATCATGCCTTGTGTCACCTCAAACCTTCAAACACACAAATACTGTGAGATGTACCCTCTCACACTTACACACAATGTAGTGCAACAACACTACTTACATATTATATTCAATACCTTCTGAAAAACAATGTGAAAAAACATATCTTACACAACTACCCAGACCAAACTCACATCACAAAAGAAGCTTTGTTATTATATTACCAAACATACCACACACACTAACACCTATACACATTTCCATACTCAAGAAAACTAGCCCGCCGCAACCCCTTACTTTACACTTAAATCTCTTAAATCCTTCAACCTGAATCTACAATAACCTTCAGTAAATGCTGTCTCCCATCTTCCCCCATAAAGATCTCTATTGCGGCACTTTGTTCTATACATCGTGGCCCCTAACACTCTTGTCCTTTCCTCGACTCCCACCTCCCTCATTGCCCAAGATATATAAATAAAATCAGTGACCACATACGCAACCGCATTCACCACCTGCTGACTCCCCCCACCTATATCTAAACTTAACACCCGCAACACCTGTAACCCTTCCCCACCCACTAACCTAACTACCCTACTTAGCCAGACCCTCACATCTTCTAAACAAGTACAAAAGTACACAGCGTGAAATATAGTTTCTGGACATCCACACGCTTTGCACTTCCCACCCTCCCTTAATCTCCTATTAAATAACACAACCCCAGACGGCAAGATCCCATGTAAAAACCTAAACATAACCTCCCTGACACTTGGTTATACACGTAGTTGTTGAAGACATTTCCATACAGAACCCCATGCATACATAGGGTATGCCCCCTCAACTGCCGCCACCACAGACCCACCCCCCACCCTCTCAAGAACCTTCAATTTAAGCTGTTTTGGATCCCTTACCTTCAGTAAAACTCGCAACATAGCCTCCCCAAACATTAAATCCCTACCCCTCCACCACCGTTGCATATCCATGCTCAGTCTTTCAAGGCCCCCCCGCTCACCCCCTCCCTCACAAACCCCCTTTTCAGAACCACACTCAACATACGCTTCTCAAGAGGTATAAGCCCCAGCCCCCCCTGGCTAACGGGAAGCGACACCACCCCTCTACTTAGCCAGTCACAACCCGATCCCCATATAAATCTGAATACCCGCAGTTGCAACCGTTGCACCTCACACCGTCGTAACGGATATATTGCCACCACGTGCCATAACTTGCTATACAACAGGACATTCGTGACTATAACCCTTTGATGCAACGTTAATTGCTCTGCCCTCAAACCTCCCAATCTTTTCAAATCTCCATCCACGGTGCACCTCGAATTTGCCTCTTGTGCATCCTTATCATTCCGCATGTACACTATCCCACATATCAACAACTGATCCACCACACGCCACCCACCCTCAACAGTCTCACCATTATGTACGCTATCCCCTAGATCCAAATACTTGGACTTTACTACATTAATTTTCATCCCCGTAGCCTCACCAAAAACGTCTATGACCCTTCCTACCTTATGTAAATCCCTCACATCCCTCACCAAGACAGTCGTATCATCCACGTAACCCTCTATACCCGCTTCCCCTTCTCGTGCAAAACCAACCCTCGCTCTCGCTATACTCCACCTAACTGCCCTATAAAAGGGTTCCTGAAGACATGCAAACAAAATTTGCGACAGAGGGCATCCCTGTCGCAAACCCCTTTCCATCTGTATGCTATCACCTAGTCGTCCATTAACCTGAATTCTCATAACTGCACCCAGATACAAAGTTTTTGCCCAAGAAACAATTTCCCTCCCGAAACCCAACCAACGCATAAAACTCCATAATGTATCCCTTTCTACGCTATCATAAGCAGCTCTCCAATCCAGAGCCAAAACACCCCCTCCCCCCTCCCCCTTATGCTCTATAAAACTCCTAATAATTCCATGCCCTTCATACATTGATCTACCCGGTATGCCATATTGTCCTCTATCAATTACTTTACCTAAAACCTGTTTGATTCTGTTCCCTAATACCCTTGCAAATAACTTATAATCACTGCACATAAGCGATATTGCACGGTAATCTTCTACCGTGGTCTGTCCACCCTTCGGCACTAATACAACAACAGCAGTCCTTTGCTGCTCACCCATTGCCCCATCTTCCTTCATTACATTGAACAATCTGACTAAAAATCTCCTCAATACTTCCCAATTCTTAACATAAAAATCATTAGGCAACCCGTCTACACCCGGTGCCTTACCTAAACTTGCACTTGCTATAGCTTGCCAAATTTCCCCTTCCGTAATCTGTCCTTCCAAAGTCTCCCTATCTCTACCATCAAGCTCGCATTGCACATAACCACCCATTTCCCTTAAAGCATCATCTCCTATACCCACATGTTGTGCATATGACCTAAACCATACATCAAGATATCCACTCATACCTTCAGTCGACATCAATACCTGCCCTTCCCTATACCCTCCCATCCCCACATGAACAGTTAATCCCATCATCTCCGTCGCCGCTCTCCTCTTACGCTGTCCTCTCAATACACACGCCGATGGCCTATCACCCCATAACACCTCCTCCAACCCCGCCAAAACGCGTGCACCATCAAATCTTTCATTTTGCAAATCCCTAATGCTCTCTTTTAATCCCTCAATATCTCCCACCGGGTAACTAACCCTCCCACGTTCGTAGCAAGCCCTCAACTGCCCCTCAAGATAAGATTGAAACCCATACTTTAACCTATTATATTCCCTCCCATTACGTACATAAAAATCCATAATACCTGATTTCGCCACCGAGTCCCACCATCTAACCAGATCACCATTCCCAGGCGCTTCTGCCTCCAACCCCTCCCAAAACTGTTTAAATGACTGTCTATATTCTTCTTCATGCAGCAACTTTACATTTAACTTCCAATACCCCCTACCCCTTCGTGGCAACCCCTCCCAACCCAAATCCACCATAACACCCCTATGATCAGAAAATACCACATCCAACACCCTCACCCTATGTATTACTACCCTTCTGGGGACGTACAAACGATCGAGCCTAGCAGCATACCCACGCCTAATAAATGTATGCTCTACCTCCCCCCCCCCCACAGATATCGATCAAACCCACCCCTGATAACAATTTTCCCAATATTCCCATACAATGCCCCGCCCCCCTCGGTTCCACATCCTTACGCCTTATCACGCAGTTCCAATCACCTCCTATCACGGCTACCCCTGGCAATCCACGCAAGTAGTAAACCAATACGTCCCTCACAAATTTATTCTTAACGCGTACGTCTCCCTCTGCCGGTCCATACACACACACCAACGTCATCTTTACCTGACCCCATAATCCATCCACACGTATCACCCTCCCCTCCCCCCCTTCACAATGCCTGACAACCAACGAGCTAGTTTCCTTTACCAATATAGCCACACCGCCTTTCAATCTGACCGCATGTTCAACATACACCTTATATCCCTCCACCTTCAACTCATAACCATTTCTATAATTATGCTCCTGCAAGAACACAACGTCAACACCATGATGCTCCAAAAACTCCCTAAACCACTCACACTTTCTCTGCGACCTCAAACCATTGATGTTCAATGTCAAGCACTTAAAACCGACAAAGGTGGTTTCCCTCTTGACAACTTTTTTGTCACCTGATCGCCTCATTGCACTCTTATCCCTCCCCCCCCCCTTTTTTGTGCACTCTTACTCGATCCCTGTCCCTGAGGGTCTTTTGAACCCCTCTGCGTGACATCCGCCCATGTTTTCTTCCCTGAACGTTGTGCGGGCGTAAGCACTTCATCTGAATCATAAAGCACTGCTGCGCGCTTTCGCGTCGTACCGTCGACCTGCATCTCGTCATCAAGCTCATCACCACGATGAACCTCAACCTCCACCGTATTCACCGACAAGACAGCCTCGTCACACACCTTTGGACGAACTACCTTCGCCCCTCCGTCCTCCATAATAGTCCCAAGATCCAGGATCGTGCCTTCTTCCTGATACGGCCCCGTGCCCAAAATATCCACAAGCGTCGTCGATGTTTCCTCCTTGCTATCATTCACTTCCGCGATGATCTCCTCCAATGCCTGAACCACGTCCAAGGAAGGGGAGTCCCCCCCACTCGTAGCACCTGCCATCTTCTCTGCCTTCTCAACCTCCTCACTCCATGACGCACTCTGCAGAGTCAGTGTCGAAAAAGGCTGCTCTTGCTCCACTCTCCTCACCTCTACGTTTCTTCGTTGTTGCAGGTCGTTGTCTCCACGTCCTCTACCACATTGCGCTGCCAGGTGTTCATACGACCCACACAAACGACAAGTGCGTCGTTGCCCTGCATATGTCACAAATACCTGAGTTCTGAATTCTTCCATCACCACATACGACGGTATAGGATGTCGTATCGTCATCTTTGCAGAGTACGTACCCTCAGGTATCCCCATATACGTACCAGCTGACCATCTTCCTGCAGTGACCGTGTGTACCGTCCCATATTTACTCATGGCAAACCTTATGTCAGATGCATCCGCCTCAAATGGCACATTCCTGATCTTCACCCAAGTGAAGTAACTTGATACATCATGCATCCTCACCGTGACAGCATGATTCACAGGTATGGCCACTTCCTGAAACTTGTTCACCACTGTCTCATACATACTCGTCGAATTGAATTTAAGAAATATCCTCTTCGTGCCATTCAAGGCAAGTCCACAAATCTCTTCAGTAGCTACGCCGTAGGTGTCTCTAATTATTGCTGGTAGAAGTAGCTCCATAGACGGCCCCGTGATAGCTCCACTGGTTAATTCAATACAGACTGTATTAACCCTCCGGCGACAAGCCTGCGCCATTTTGTGAAAATATTACTGCACCAAGTCAACACCAGGGGGTAGCAGCAGCACACGTCCTCTCTACTCAAGGGCTGAGAGACGAATGTATGTTTATTATGCTAATTGCCGTAGTGCTAGGAATAAGATGGACGAGTTGAGATTAGTTGCTAGTGTAGGTAACATTGATGTATTTGCCTTAACTGAGACGTGGTTTAATTTAAAAAGTCGGGACATGCCTGCGGAATGTCATATTCAGGGTTTTAAATTGTTCCAAGAAGATAGAAGTATTGGGAGGGGGGGTGGGGTGGCATTGTATGTCCGAGATCGCTTGAACTGTTGCATAAAAACGGGTATTAAGTCTGAAGTAACACATACAGAGTCTGTTTGGATAGAATTTTCAGAGGGGCATGAAAAACTGATTTTAGGAGTGATATACCGTCCCCCAAACTTAGATAGGGACCAAGGGAAACTACTATGGGAGGAAATTGTTAAGGCCACAAGGCACGATAATGTAGTAATTCTAGGAGACTTTAACTTTAGTCATGTTGATTGGAATTTCTTGACTGGGAACTTAGAATCATACGACTTCTTAGAAGTATTTCAGGATTGTTTTTTGAAGCAGTTTGTGACAGAACCTACAAGGGGAAATAACCTGCTTGACTTAGTTATGGCAAACAATGAATCCCTTGTTTATAATTTAGAAATTTCAGAGGAACTGGGTGCTAGCGACCACAAATCAATTACATTTAGCATTGAATGGAAGTACGATAGTAGCGATAACTCAGTAACAGTCCCAGATTTTCGCTTAGCAGATTACGATGGGCTTAGAGAACACTTATCATCTGTTGACTGGGGTAACGAAGAGAGCTATCAATATGACAGTTTTCTGAATACTATACATGCTGCTCAAAGAACGTTTATCCCATATAAAGAAATTAGATCAAATAGAAATGACCCAAAATGGATGAATAATAGGCTCAAATATCTACTAGGGCATAAGAAAGGAATTTATAGGCGTATCAAAAGAGGTGAGGGTAATCTTATGAATCAGTATATTGACATTAAGAGGGACATTAAAAAGGGGATAAGAAAAGCTAAAAGGGACTATGAAATTAAAGTTGCTAGGGATTCTAAAACTAACCCAAAAAGTTTTTTCCAGGTCTATAGAACAAAAGTTAGAGATAAGATAGGTCCCCTTAAAAATAACTATGGGCACCTTACTGACAAAGAGAATGAAATGTGCTTGATTTTAAATAATTATTTTCTCTCAGTTTTTACACAGGAAGACACTAACAATATGGCTTAAGAAATCGTAATGACACGATTGCAAATAAACCATACCCCCGGCCGGGATTGAACCCGCGGTCATAGTCTCAAAACTCCAGCCCGTCGCGTTAGCCACTAGACCAGCTAGCCACAATAAGATTCATCCAACTAGGTATATTTCTACACCATAGGAAAGTTAGCACAGGCACCTCTGTGACCACAAATGCAAGTTTTTACAGACGAATCTCCAGCTAGCGTGGCCGTGACGAACTCTAGCTCAAGTCCCTTCACTGCCGTCAACATGACTTAAGAAATCGTAATGACACGATTTCTTAAGTCATGTTGACGGCAGTGAAGGGACTTGAGCTAGAGTTCGTCACGGCCACGCTAGCTGGAGATTCGTCTGTAAAAACTTGCATTTGTGGTCACAGAGGTGCCTGTGCTAACTTTCCTATGGTGTAGAAATATACCTAGTTGGATGAATCTTATTGTGGCTAGCTGGTCTAGTGGCTAACGCGACGGGCTGGAGTTTTGAGACTCTATGACCGCGGGTTCAATCCCGGCCGGGGGTATGGTTTACTAACAATATTCCAATAATTAATTTTTACAGTGGGCTAGAAGAAGATAAATTATGTAACATCACAGTCACTAGTGAGATGGTTGTGAAGCAGATAGACAGACTGAAGCAAAATAAGTCGCCGGGTCCTGATGAGGTTTGTTCAAGGGTTCTTAAGGAATGCAAAATGGAACTCTGTGAACCATTAACTAATATTTTTAATTTATCTCTTCAAACAGGTGTAGTGTCTGATATGTGGAAGATGGCTAATGTAACTCCTATTTTTAAAACAGGGGACAAGTCGTTACCGTCAAATTACCGCCCAATAAGCCTGACCTCAATTGTAGGCAAATTACTAGAGTCAATTATAGCTGAGATTATAAGAAGCCATCTCGATAAGCATAGCTTGATTAATGATACTCAGCATGGATTCACAAGAGGCCGGTCTTGTCTAACTAATTTATTAACTTTCTTCAGTAAAGCTTTTGAGGCTGTTGACCACAATAAAGAATTTGATATTATTTACTTAGATTTTAGTAAGGCTTTTGATAGAGTTCCACACCATAGACTGTTAAAGAAAGTGGCAGCTCATGGCATTGGGGGAAAAGTGCTCTCGTGGATCGAGTCATGGCTCACTGACAGGAAGCAGAGAGTGTCCATAAATGGGGTTAAATCCGAGTGGGGATCTGTAACAAGTGGCGTTCCACAGGGATCAGTCTTGGGCCCGTTGTTGTTTATAATATATATCAATGATCTTGATGAGGGAATTACTAGTGATATGAGCAAATTCGCCGATAACACAAAGATAGGTAGGATAATTGATTCAAACGTAGATGTTATGGAACTTCAGGAGGATTTAAACAAACTCTATTCTTGGTCAGAAAAGTGGCAGATGCAGTTCAATGTAGATAAATGCAGGGTTCTGAAGCTTGGGAGTGCCCATAACCCTAGTACTTATAAGTTAAATGATGTAGAACTTAGCCATACAGATTGCGAAAAGGACTTGGGGGTTATGGTGAGCAGCATCCTTAAACCAAGACAGCAATGCCTAAGCGTACGTAAAAAGGCAAATAGATTACTGGGATTTATATCAAGAAGTGTAAGCAACAGAAGTCCAGAGGTCATACTGCAGCTTTATACATCATTAGTAAGGCCTCACCTAGATTATGCAGCTCAGTTCTGGTCTCCGTATTACAAAATGGACATAAATTCGTTAGAAAACATTCAGCGTAGGATGACTAAATTAATACATAGCATTAGAAATCTTCCTTATGAAGAAAGATTGAAGACTCTAAAGTTACATTCACTTGTTAGACGAAGAATGAGGGGAGACCTGATCGAAGTGTATAAGTGGAAGATAGGTATTAATAAAGGTGATATTAATAAGGTCTTGAGGATGTCTCTCCAAGAGAGAACCCACAGTAATGGATTTAAATTAGATAAGTTTAGATTTAGAAAGGACATAGGAAAGTATTGGTTTGGAAATAGGGTAGTTGATGAGTGGAACAGTCTACCTAGTTGGGTTATTGAGGCTGGGACTTTGGGTAGTTTCAAATCTAGGTTGGATAAGTACATGTGTGGGAGGGGTTGGACTTGAGTGGGACTTTCACATCAGAGCTTATTTCTTGGGTGGCATTGAAAATTGGGTTGGGCAAATGTTTTGTTAGTGGGATGAATTATAAAGGACCTGCCTAGTATGGGCCAGCAGGCCTCCTGCAGTGTTCCTCCTTTCTTATGTTCTTATGTTCTAAAAATTCCTCATAGCAGGGATAGAATGGAATGATGGCTGGGGTAATATCTGAAGAGGCAGCAGAAGGTGCTGTTAATTGATGTCTTAGTAAGTTGGGTGATGTCTGTGGGAGTAGGACAGGTGGATGGTTGTGGTTAAACCTGAGGGAGTAGCAGTGAGTGATACCTGTTGGAGGATGGTATAGATGATGTGGAGAAATTTTCTCCAGGAGGGGGGTATCAGCCCCCTTCAGCCCCCTTCAGCCCTCTCAGCCCTGAGGGGCCACTCAGAGGGGGCGAGCGTCTTGTTTACTGCTAGAGTGAGTAATTGATCACAGATGCTATGCCACGTAGTCAAGTGACCTCTGCTCCTTGCAGCGGTGTTGCAAAGTGTATTTTTATAAGAGACAGTACATCTCTTACTAAGCAGGACAATTAAGGAAAATCCTGCTCCCACTTTATTACCATAGTAAAGATAGTGTACATTGTTGTCTATGATTAAGACAGCAAGAAACAAACATTCTGCTTTGCTTCATCGAGGAGGTGACAAGGATGCAAGGTACTAGGTCAGCGTTTTTTTTTTTGTGCTGGGGGCAGTGATGGGATGGAGCGCTGTGGCGTCTGGCAGACTATCTTTGACTCTAGTGAGAGTGACACTGACACCAGGATAACTAGCAAAGAACACTGATCTGTGCATTAGTGTGGACAAAGTGTCTCACAAAACACGATAAACATAAGAAAAGTGTGATCAGCTTCTCTTGTGATACATTGTGAACAATAAAGACAAATCTTGTGGAACATAGTGTACCAGTGTGTGTTTCCTAGACAATGGAAGACGTGGACATCCAAGGACACTTCAGCTTCTATCAAGTCACCGATATCTGTCGAAGGTGTTGAGAACACCATAGCTCACGTTACAAAGAGCAAGGTATGTTACGAATTTCTTGTAGATCGGGGGATTGCGCAATTCTTGAGTCACAAGGAGTTTGTAATCAACCTATAATCGGCAGTAAGGTGTGGACTTTTGAGTCCAAACAAGTAGGTATTTCGTCAGCCATCATCGAATGAAATATGCTGACATAACACCCCCTAGGGGTAATTTATACTTACAAATTGTATCTCTTGACAGCCCACTGTTGTGATGGTTTCGACAGCTTCTAGACCTCGTCTGCAGGGGCGGCTGTGTAGACGAATTGCTGTCATTTATCAGCTAAGTGTTCATTATATATAGTTATAATAAACACAGCAGGTAAGGCCAAAAATCTCAACAGAGTTTGGTCCTTCGAACCGGATAAAGACCACACTGTGGTCCAAATATGTTGTACTACAGTGTACAAATAACCTATGAGCCAAGGTCCTTCGAAAAAAGCTGTAAAACTAGTGTTTTACAATATAAATCAGTATAAATGAGTCCCTCCAGACTCAATCACAGAGAATGGGCAGCCAAAAGAAAACGGGCGCTCACCCAGCATTCACCCAACGAAAACGGGAGCTGGGTGACTCACCCAACAAGAAGACGGGGGATGGTATCCTGCACCCTCCATCAACTGCTCCAATCTCGAGAAATCGCTGATTAAGACAACACCAAGTGATGTTGTTTGTCTGAGTGTATATATATATACACAGTGTTTATAATGTTTATAGACAGAAATTAAGAGACAAGATTGTGTTAAAATTTGTTTCTTATAGATCTACCTGTTATATTAAAGGAACTTATATATAAAGTGTAAGCTTTCAAATATATATTAACAGTGAAATTTATATATGTGTAAGTAATATTCACGTGTGATTTACAGTTATACAGTGACATTTATAGTGTATAGTGAATGAAGTGTATAACATCGTTATTTACGATTAATCATCATGGTCAGGCTGACACAGCACACAAGCCATAAACACCAGCCACATGTACGGTGTACCCTTCATGGTCATTGACCCTGAGGTTAAGCTTAGTGGGTCAGTAGTGTCTGACTCGATTATTGCTGACTTAAGCATAACAAAAACTCAGCTGTTTATAGCAGTACAGTGTTTTTTAAACACTCTAAGTGTGGTGCTAGAATTTTCAATATACCATTAAAATGGCTTGTTTGAAAACTCAGTTTCAGACTTTACAGACTAAGATTACACAATTAGAAAATCTAATTTCAGTCTGTATAGGATTAACTCAAGATACAAACATAGATTTTGATGATCTTGAGGTCAAGTTTGGATTATTTACACAACGTATGAAAATAATTAATTCAGACTATACACATTATGAAAATAAATTTCTTGAATCAGATCCATCTGAGGATGAAATTAAAAATGTTTTGGATACATTTAGTGATCAACAATTAAGGTGGACAGGAGTACAGGCTATCTGCCGTAAAACTCTGTCACAGAGACCTACTGTAACTAGTGGTCAAACACCTGTTACACCTGTAACAACAACAAGTGTCCCATTACCAAGCTTACCTACATTGTCATTACCTATTTTCCAAGGTCATAATTATGAAGAATTCATTAGTGGTTTTCAATCCATAGTAAATTCACGAACTGACAGATGAGATTGCCAAGTTCAATTACCTTAAATGTCTTGTGAAGGGAGAACCCTATGAACTGATTAAGTCATTTCCGGTGGTTAAAGGTAATTATCAAATAGCCTTACGTGTCTTAGCAGACAATTACTTTGATGCTGACAAGGCCAGAGTTAGACATGCAGTCTTAATATCAAGCTTGAAGCCACCCAAACATTGTTTTTCAGACTTACAGGCATTTAGAATCACATTAGACAATAGTCTCATATCTCTAGATGCTAAATATGACCTAAGACAATGTGATTGGTTTATCAGTGGTATTGTACAAGATAAGTTGTCACCACAAACTATTGAACGATTAAATATTATGTTCAATAAACGCTATTTCACTTGTGAGGAAATTAGCAATGGTTTACAAACAATAGTTTCATGCATGCAAGCAACGAGACAAGATGAAAAATCCACAAATCCAGTGGATAATAAACCTTCAACTCAGTATAGAAAGAGTATACCTACTCCCACTAAACCACATAATGGGAAATCCCATATAGGCATTTATCAAGCTGTGAATACAATAGACAGTAAACAGACTGTCATACATAAACGTACTCCAAAATGTGTACTTTGTGATGGAACACATTGGGCACAGTATTGTAGTCAATACACATCAATGGAGGCACGTAAACAACGTATTCATCAGCTGAAAAGATGCATCAAGTGTTTAGGTGAACACAAGGGAGGAAAATGCTCACTGAAGAAGTGTTTTAAATGCAAGGGTATGCATCATTCAGCATTATGCCCAAATACTTTTGCTGAACAGCAGCAGACTTCCACAGAATCAGGAAGTCAACAAGCAACAGCATTAAATGTGAGAGATAAGTTTAAAGCAACTGCTCTCCCGATAGCTCGAGTTGAGTTATCTAATAAATTACACAAAACCAATATGCTAACACTATTTGATCAAGGCTCACAAAGGTCCTTCATAAGAAGAACAGTGTTGCAGAAACTGAATAAACAACCCTATGCCAAAATACAGTTAGATATAGCTGGTTTTTTCCACAATTCTGGTAAACAGACATATGACCTAGCCAGAATCACTGTTGGTCTAGGAAACAGGAAAAAGACAGTAGAAGCTGTGGTAGTAGATGATTTGCCTAAGTCTGTGCAGATCCAGGGATTAAAAGAAACAGCTGCAGCACTGAAAGCAGCTAAGGTCAAGTTAGCCTGTCCTGACATACAGACGGACACAATTAGTCCAATTGATTTAATCATTGGAAGTGATTATTATCACTGTTTTGTGCAAAATATAGTAAGTAAACATAATGTTCACTTGCTGAAAACAGCAGGAGGCCACATGATATGTGGTCCCATTCCCTCTCAAAGTGGGAAAGAAGCTTATATTGAATCAGTGGAAAATGTACTAGTTACGAGAATAACCGCTGATCATGTACCACAGCAAAAATTATCATTACTGGAAGAAATGAATGAACCAGTTGATAAGTTGTGGGATTTAGATGCGATAGGTATTGATGTAAATAAACCAAGCCCACAAGAGTCTCAGACTTATAACCAATATTTGGACACTGTCAAATATAAAGATGGACAGTATTGGGTTAGGTTACCATGGAAATTAAATCCACCACATCTGCCTAGCAATTATCGCATGGCTTTCGGACAGATGAAAGCACAAATACATGAGCTCAGGAAGAATCCAGAGCTACTGACTGTCTATGATAATATCATACAAGAACAGTTGGACAATAAATTCATTGAGGAAATAGTCGAAGATAAGTTGAAGACAAACGCTCATTATCTCCCGCACCATGGAGTCAGAAAAGATTCTGAAACCACTCCACTACGTGTTGTATATAATTGCAGTGCACGTGCAAATAAAGATGTAGCAAGTCTTAATGACTGTCTGATGACCGGACCCTCACTAACTGAGAAGCTTGGAGACGTGCTTATGAAATTTCGCACAAACCCATATGCCTACACTGCTGATTTTTCCAAGGCTTTCTTAAGAGTAGGACTACAAGAAATAGATAGAGATTATACTCGATTCTTGTGGCCTGAAAATCCACATGATCCTCAAAGTCCTGTGAAAACTTATCGTTTCAAATCAGTATTATTTGGTGCAACATCCTCTCCATTCTTACTAGAAGCTACTCTAAATACACATTTGAAGAAATCTGAAAGTCCCTTCAAAGAAGTCTTAAAGAAAAGTTTCTATGTGGACAATCTTCAAGGTACTGTGAATAAAGAGGAGGATTTGAAATCCTTATACAGAGAAGCTAACAAGGAGATGAAAGAAGCAAATATGCCTCTAAGGATGTGGAATACAAATTCAAAGCAATTAAGGGAACTTATCAAAGAAGATTTCCCTGAAACTGAAATTCCTGATTGCAACAATATGCTGGGACTTAATTGGAACACACAGGAAGATACTTTGAGTCTCAAAAGGATAAACAATAAATCATGCAGTACACTCACTAAACGTAGTTTACTGTCAGAGGTATCACAATGTTTTGATCCTCTAGGACTCGTCTAACCAATTACCATAAAGGGTAAAATGCTTATGCAAGATGCATAGAAACTCAAAATTGGATGGGATGAGAACTTGCCTCTAGAAATGAGTCAAGCATGGGATGAAATATCCAAGGAGTTTAAACAACTTCATCAAATTAAATTTCGCAGACAAATAGGTCAAGAGGGAAACAATTACACATTACATGTGTTCTGTGATGCGTCAACCAGAGGTTATGGCGCTGTAGCTTACATGAGTAATGCTGAAGGAAGTACACTAATTACTTCAAAGGCCAGGGTAGCACCCTTGAAGGTCAGAACAGTACCACAATTGGAACTGACAGCACTCTATGTAGGTACAAAATTAGCTGTCTATCTCAACAAAGTACTTGATCATCTCACTATTGAGAAAACCGTGATCTGGAGTGATAATGAAGCAGTTCTCCAGTGGTTAAGAAATAATAAGAGTAAGTTGGTCTATGTACTGAACAGAGTAGCAGAAATAAAAGAGATGCAGAGAGATTATCTCTTTCTCCGGGTCTCTACCCAAGAGAATCCAGCTGACATGTTGTCACGTGGTGTCCCACTCAAGAAATTTGTGGATAATAAATTATGGCTCCACGGACCGAACTGGCTCTCTAATGAAAATAACTGGCCTCAGCAAAAAGCTCACATTATGCCAGAAGAAACAGTCTGCTTGAACACAGCAGAATTAAGTTGTGTAAATACTGCAGACACAACAGAAATAGTCATTGATGGATCTAAATACTCATCTTTGGGTAAACTCTTAAGAGTTACAGCTCTTGTCTTTGAATTCATTAAAGGAATAAAACCTGATTATGAATGTCTTGATCCCATTAAATACCGGATGAAACTAATACAGAAAGATGTTTTCTCTACAGAATATAAGTTTCTAGAAACACAAGATAAATCCCCAAAGAAACCTGTTATGATTAATTCTTTAGGACTTTATCTCGACTCAGAAAAGATTATGAGATGTCGAGGAAGAATTCATAATTCTTCACTACCTAAAGAAGCCATACATCCAATATTGATCCCCAAGAATCATTGGCTAACCAAACTGATTGTGCAAAACGCCCACAGTAACGTGTTACATGGTGGGGTAGCTGACACACTTTGTCATATACGACAATCCTACTGGATACCTCAAGGTCGACAAAGTGTGAAAAAACAAATAAAGGACTGTATTACTTGTCGTCACTACGATATGCGAGTATGTCAGTATCCAGGTCCACCTCCATATCCCTCTGAAAGAGTTTGTCATATCACTCCATTTGAGGTGACAGGTGTAGATTATACTGGACCAATAATTTTAACCAACACTGTTGACAAAGTTCCCATCAAGGTGTACATCTGTTTGTTCACTTGTGCTACAACTAGAGCAGTACATCTAGAAGTAGCCACTGACATGTCTGCTGAAACTTTTATCAAATTATTCAGAAGGTTTGCAGCCAGAAGGGCATGTCCCAGACTGATGATTTCAGATAATGCAACGAACTTTGTTGCTGGTGCTGCTTATATAAGCAAGATCTTTGATCAACCAGAAGTACAACAGATGCTGAATCAACGCAGATGTCGTTGGAGATACATTCCTCCTAAATCTCCATGGCACGGCGGATTTTATGAAAGAATGATCGGCATTGTAAAACGTTGTTTAAGGAAGACTCTTCATCGTCAGAGAATAGACTTAGAAGAATTCCGTACAGTTGTGACTGAAATAGAAAATAGAGTCAACAACAGACCTCTAACTTATGTTACCGATGATCTGGACAATTTAGAAGTGTTAAGTCCATCTCATTTACTCCATGGCAGAAGGCTCGAACCTGTTCCTCCCATGAATGATAAAGAAATCATAGAGGATCCTACTTATTTCGAACCTGAGCAACTCAGACGTAAATTCAAACACCTTAATAAAGTGGTTGAACGTTGGGAGAAAATTTGGCGAGAAGACTATCTCACCTCATTGAGAGAACACTTCTATGGAGCTGGTGTTCCTGAAAATCATAAGTCCTTAAGACCTGGTGACATAGTGATTATCGACAATGATGGTCCGAGGTCCCAATGGCCACTTGGAAAAATTGTGACCATATATCCTGATGCAAATGGAATCATCAGGACAGTTGATGTTTTGAGCAAAGGTGTAGTGAATAAGCGGACAATAAATAAACTAGTGCCGTTAGAATTACACAGTGTTGAAAACAAAATTAGTGATTCTCCAGACACCACACAGACTAAAGCTGTTCAGAAAAGACAAGCAGCAGTGGTGGCGAGTGAGAAAATCAAATTAATGTTAAGTGATGAATAGTTCACCTGCAGCGAACCTCTGCCGCCCCCCAGTGTGGAGAAATTTTCTCCAGGAGGGGGGTATCAGCCCCCTTCAGCCGCCTTCAGCCCTTTCAGCCCTGAGGGGCCACTCAGAGGGGGCGAGCGTCTTGTTAACTGCTAGAGTGAGTAATTGATCACAGATGCTATGCCACGTAGTCAAGTGACCTCTGCTCCTTGCAGCGGTGTTGCAAAGTGTATTTTTATAAGAGACAGTACATCTCTTACTAAGCAGGACAATTAAGGAAAATCCTGCTCCCACTTTATTACCATAGTAAAGATAGTGTACATTGTTGTCTATGATTAAGACAGCAAGAAACAAACATTCTGCTTTGCTTCATCGAGGAGGTGACAAGGATGCAAGGTACTAGGTCAGCGTTTTTTTTTTGTGCTGGGGGCAGTGACGGGATGGAGCGCTGTGGCGTCTGGCAGACTATCTTTGACTCTAGTGAGAGTGACACTGACGCCAGGATAACTAGCAAAGAACACTGATCTGTGCGTTAGTGTGGACAAAGTGTCTCACAAAACACGATAAACATAAGAAAAGTGTGATCAGCTTCTCTTGTGATACATTGTGAACAATAAAGACAAATCTTGTGGAACATAGTGTACCAGTGTGCGTTTCCTAGACAATGGAAGATGTGGACATCCAAGGACACTTCAGCTTCTATCAAGTCACCGATATCTGTCGAAGGTGTTGAGAACACCATAGCTCATGTTACAAAGAGCAAGGTATGTTACGAATTTCTTGTAGATCGGGGGATTGCGCAATTCTTGAGTCACAAGGAGTTTGTAATCAACCTATAATCGGCAGTAAGGTGTGGACTTTTGAGTCCAAACAAGTAGGTATTTCGTCAGCCATCATCGAATGAAATATGCTGACATAACACCCCCTAGGGGTAATTTATACTTACAAATTGTATCTCTTGACAGCCCACTGTTGTGATGGTTTCGACAGCTTCTAGACCTCGTCTGCAGGGGCGGCTGTGTAGACGAATTGCTGTCATTTATCAGCTAAGTGTTCATTATATATAGTTATAATAAACACAGCAGGTAAGGCCAAAAATCTCAACAGATGACGTGGCAAGGTCAGCATGGTTAGAGTCGTGGGAATAGCGTGGCGTGGTTAGAGTTCTGGGAGTAGTTAGCGTGGCGTGGTTAGAGTGGTGGGATTGGTTAGCATGGCATGGTTAGAGTGGTGGGAATAGTTAGCGTGGCATGGTTAGAGTGGTGGGAGTAGTTAGCATGGCATGGTTAGAGTGATGGGAGTAGTTAGCGTGGCATGGTTAGAGTGGTGGGAGTAGTTAGCGTGGCATGGTTAGAGTGGTGGGAGTAATTAGCGTGGCGTAATTAGAGTGATGGGAGTAGTTAGCGTGGCATGGTTAGAGTGGTGGGAGTAGTTAGCGTGGCGTGGTTAGTGATGGGAGTAGTTAGCGTGGCGTGGTTAGAGTGGTGGGAGTAGTTAGCGTGGCATGGTTAGAGTGGTGGGAGAAGTTAGCGTGGCATGGTTAGAGTGGTGGGAGCAGTTAGCGTGGCATGGTTAGAGAGGTGGGAGAAGTTAGCGTGGTGTGGTTAGTGGTGGGAGTAGTTAGCGTGGCATGGTTAGAATGGTGGGAGTAGTTAGCGTGGCGTGGTTAGTGGTGGGAGTAGTTAGCGTGGCGTGGTTAGAGTGGATAGAGCAGTTAGGAAGGAGTAGTGAAGGGTGATACCAGTGGGAGCAGCGCACGCGGTATGGTCAACTAGTTGGAATGGTTAGAACTGAATGAATGATAAGTGGGATAGCATGGCTGCAACTGTCAGAGTTAAAAGAGAAGCTGGGTGTGGTTAGAATGATTGGAGAGGGAAGATAAGACAAGATAAATTCGGATATTAACCCAGAGTGTTAGCCAGCCATGATAACTCAAGAAAGTCAGTGTGTTATGGAGGACTGTCTATTTCCATTGTGGTCCTTCAGTCTTGTCTCCCAGTATACTACCCACACCAGTCAACTAACACCTACGTACCTACTTACTGCTAGGTGCACAGGGACAGCAGGTGTAAGGTTTCCACCAATGTCGGGGACTGAAGCACGGATACTCTGTGTGAGGCCAGGGCGTTGCCAATCGAGCAACAGGAAGAGAACTGGGGAGGAGGGGGGGAGGGGAAGAACAGTTAGATCAGTAAAAATGGAAAAGAGTGGGTGATAAGAGAGAGGGAGGAAAAGTGAACTAGAGAGAGGGGGTGGAGAGGGAATGAAAGGAGGGAACAGAAAGAATGGGAGAGAGCAAACAAGAGAGAGAAAGGGAAGGGAGGGATTTAGAGAGGATGAAACTGGGAGATGGGGAGAGAGAAGTGGCAAACAGAGAGGGGGGGAGATTAGGGAGAACTAGATAATAGAGAAGGTAGGAGAGAGAGAGAGAGAGAGAGAGAGAGAGAGAGAGAGAGAGAGATAGAAAAGAGGTAGAATGAAAGAGAGAGAGAAAGGAGGTAGAATGAAAGAGAGAATAGCAGAGAAAGAGATAAAGACAAAGAAAGAGAACTACAGCAGTATAAGAGGAAGAGGGAGGAAAACGTAGAAAAACCCAGATGAAGAGAGAGAATGGAGCAGAAAGAGCAAATGGGAAAAAGAAAGTGAAAAGAGAAAAGGAAGTGTTCATATAAAGAAATGTAGAGAGCTAAAATAAAGGAATAAAGCAATAAAGAGTGGTACAGAAAAAGGTGGCAGTGGAAAGAACAGTGATATTTGTTCATAGAAGCTTGTGAACACTGGGGCAGCGAGGCAACGACATGTGTTACTGAAGACCATTGTCAGGGTTAATGTGCGAGTTACGTTGTGTGGTAGCTTGTAGTCTGGCTTGCTGTGTAGGGTGTTGTGTGGTAGCTTGTAGTCTGGCTTGCTGTGTAGGGTGTTGTGTGGTAGCTTGTAGTCTGGCTTGCTGTGTAGGGTGTTGTGTGGTAGCTTGTAGTCTGGCTTGCTGTGTAGGGTGTTGTGTGGTAGCTTGTAGTCTGGCTTGCTGTGTAGGGTGTTGTGTGGTAGCTTGTAGTCTGGCTTGCTGTGTAGGGTGTTGTGTGGTAGCTTGTAGTCTGGCTTGCTGTGTAGGGTGTTGTGTGGTAGCTTGTAGTCTGGCTTGCTGTGTAGGGTGTTGTGTGGTAGCTTGTAGTCTGGCTTGCTGTGTAGGGTGTTGTGTGGTAGCTTGTAGTCTGGCTTGCTGTGTAGGGTGTTGTGTGGTAGCTTGTAGTCTGGCTTGCTGTGTAGGGTGTTGTGTGGTAGCTTGTAGTCTGGCTTGCTGTGTAGGGTGTTGTGTGGTAGCTTGTAGTCTGGCTTTCTGTGTAGGGTGTTGTGTGGTAGCTTGTAGTCTGGCTTGCTGTGTAGGGTGTTGTGTGGTAGCTTGTAGTCTGGCTTGCTGTGTAGGGTGTTGTGTGGTAGCTTGTAGTCTGGCTTGCTGTGTAGGGTGTTGTGTGGTAGCTTGTAGTCTGGCTTGCTGTGTAGGGTGTTGTGTGGTAGCTTGTAGTCTGGCTTGCTGTGTATTGTGTTGTGTGGTAGCTTGTAGTCTGGCTTGTTGTGTAGGGTGTAGAGTGGTAGCTTGTAGTCTGGCTTGCTGTGTAGGGTGTTGTGTGGTAGCTTGTAGTCTGGCTTGCTGTGTAGGGCGTTGTGTGGTAGCTTCTAGTCTGGCTTGCTGTGTAGGGTGTTGTGTGGTAGCTTGTAGTCTCGCTTGCTGTGTAGGGTGTTGGGTGGTAGCTTGTAGTCTGGCTTGCTGTGAAGGGTGTTGTGTGGTAGCTTGTAGTCTGGCTTGCTGGATAGTGTGTTGTGTGGTAGCTTGTAGTCTGGCTTGCTGCGTAGGGTGTTGTGTGGTAGCTTGTAGTCTGGCTTGCTGTGTAGGGTGTTGTGTGGTAGCTTGTAGTCTGGCTTGCTGTGTAGGGTATTGTGTGGTAGCTTGTAGTCTGGCTTGCTGTGTAGGGTGTTGTGTGGTAGCTTGTAGTCTGGCTTGCTGTGTAGGGTGTAGTGTGGTAGCTTGTAGTCTGGCTTGCTGTGTAGGGTGTTGTGTGGTAGCTTGTAGTCTGGCTTGCTGCGTAAGGTGTTGTGTGGTAGCTTGTAGTCTGGCTTGCTGTGTAGGGCGTTGTGTGGTAGCTTGTAGTCTGGCTTGCTGTGTAGGGTGTTGTGTGGTAGGTTGTAGTCTGGCTTGCTGCGTAGGGTGTTGTGTGGTAGCTTGTAGTCTGGCTTGCTGTGTAGGGTGTTGTGTGGTAGCTTGTAGTCTGGCTTGCTGTGTAGGGTGTTGTGTGGTAGCTTGTAGTCTGGCTTTCTGTGTAGGGTGTTGTGTGGTAGCTTGTAGTCTGGCTTGCTGTGTAGGGTGTAGTGTGGTAGCTTGTAGTCTGGCTTGCTGTGTAGGGTGTTGTGTGGTAGCTTGTAGTCTGGCTTGTTGTGTAGGGTGTTGTGTGGTAGCTTGTAGTCTGGCTTGCTGTGTAGGGTGTTGTGTGGTAGCTTGTAGTCTGGCTTGCTGTGTAGGGTGTTGTGTGGTAGCTTGTAGTCTGGCTTGCTGTGTAGGGTATTGTGTGGTAGCTTGTAGTCTGGCTTGCTGTGTAGGGTGTTGTGTGGTAGCTTGTAGTCTGGCTTGCTGTGTAGGGTGTAGTGTGGTAGCTTGTAGTCTGGCTTGCTGTGTAGGGTGTTGTGTGGTAGCTTGTAGTCTGGCTTGCTGTGTAGGGTGTTGTGTGGTAGCTTGTAGTCTGGCTTGCTGTGTAGGGCGTTGTGTGGTAGCTTGTAGTCTGGCTTGCTGTGTAGGGTGTTGTGTGGTAGGTTGTAGTCTGGCTTGCTGCGTAGGGTGTTGTGTGGTAGCTTGTAGTCTGGCTTGTTGTGTAGGGTGTTGTGTGGTAGCTTGTAGTCTGGCTTGCTGTGTAGGGTGTTGTGTGGTAGCTTGTAGTCTGGCTTTCTGTGTAGGGTGTTGTGTGGTAGCTTGTAGTCTGGCTTGCTGTGTAGGGTGTAGTGTGGTAGCTTGTAGTCTGGCTTGCTGTGTAGGGTGTTGTGTGGTAGCTTGTAGTCTGGCTTGCTGTGCAGGGTGTTGTGTGGTAGCTTGTAGTCTGGCTTGCTGTGTAGGGTGTTGTGTGGTAACTTGTAGTCTGGCTTGCTGCGTAGGGTGTTGTGTGGTAGCTTGTAGTCTGGCTTGCTGTGTAGGGTGTTGTGTGGTAGCTTGTAGTCTGGATTGCTGTCTAGGGTGTTGTTTGGTGGCTTTTAGTCTGCCTTGCTATGTAGAGTGTTGTGTGGTAGCTTGTCTGACTTTCTGTGTAGGGTGTGTTCAGGCTTGTAGTCTGGCTTGCTGTGTAGTGTGTGGTGGCTTGTAGCCCTGCTTGCTGTGTAGAGTGTGTAGTGGCTTGTTGTCTAGCTTGCTGTACTCGCCTAATTACACTCACGTAATTGTGGTTGCAGGGGTCGAGACTCAGCTCCTGGCCCCGCCTCTTCACCGACCGCTACTAGGTCCTCTCTCCCCATGCTCCATGAGCTTTATCATACCTCGTCTTAAAACTATGTATAGTTCCTGCCTCCACTGCATCGCTTGCCAGACTATTCCACTTCCTAACTACTCTATGACTAAAGAAATACTTCCTAACATCCCTCTGACTCAACCGAGCCTTCAGCTTCCAATTGTGAACCCTTGTTTCTGTGTCCCATCTCTGGAACATCCTGCCTCTGTCCACCTTATCTATTCCACGCAGTATTTTGTATGTCGTTATCATGTCTCCCTTGACCCTCCTGTCCTCCAGTGTTGTCAGACCGATTTCCCTTAACCTTTCTTCTACCTTGTTTCTACCCACAACAAGCAGCCTCAGCAAGCAGCAACAAGGCTGCTCCTATATCTTGCCATCCCCTGGTCCTATCCGAACACCAGTGATGGCCAAATTTGCAAGTACTGCTGCAACAACATGCAAGTTAACTATAGTTACATAAAAACTGACGGTGACGACAACGAAATGGACTAAATATGACAGAAGAGGGACCGGCATTCAAGTACCAGACCTGCTGCCAGACGTGAACCAGACACAAGACGTTTTCCACTAAATGAAATAACTGACCTCCATATCAACTGCACCAGTGTTTAACGGGAAGACAACATGGCAGAATTCCTGATCAACTAAATCTCCAAGGAAATGCCAGGTCTGTAGGACTTTTTTCGTCAGTGCCAAACGAGGGAAAGATTTGAGCCTTTAAACATGGCTGACCGGCATTCAAACAGCATCTACTGCCAGACGTACAACTAGCGAAGTGAAATTCTCATCTTTACTGACGTTCATCTGTTGACAGTAGCATCATATCTGTACCACCATCATATCACCTGTACCAGTGCTAACGAGAGGGAAACACAGGAGACATCGTCAAATCAACAGTACAAAACTCCAAGGTATAGGACGGTTATCCCTCAGTGCCAGTCGTGGGAAAGAAGTGAATAGTTAAATAGTCAAGGTTAATATTTTAGTAGCTGACCTATATTCAGCTGACCAGTGTACAGTGAGAGAATCATAGCAGAAAACGCCAAATATATCTATAAACTCAAGGAAAATCAGGTTGTAGGTGGCGTTACTCCCCTCAGTGTTTTAAAAATGGCTGAGTCAGCAAAACAGGTCAGGAGACAACAACACGACACAACCCCCGATAAATGGAATTGAGGGGGATTTGGAAGGATAAAACCATTGATTAAACCTTTCTGGTCTACCAGAATGGAAAGGAGTTAGAAGTTAATTGGTGAAGCCAGACTGTGAAGTGAGGTGGGTAGGGGAGGGTGAATAAGGGGTTAAATGTAAGGGTGTTGTGAAGTTAAGGGAAAAGTGAGCAGTGAAGAGGGTTTTGAAGAGGAAATTTTACTAGTAATTCAGTGTAATTAAAGCAGATACTAAGTGTACTAGGGACTGGAAAAGATAAATAAATATTATTGTATATGAGTAAAAGAGCGAAGAGCGAAAATGGCAGGCATTAGAGGGGTACAGGCTGCCATAATTATATTTATATTTCTTCTTCAATTCCATGAAGAAAGAAATCAGTCATGGGGGTTGGAAAAGGTGAATGGAGTAACAGCGCCCTGGACAGTAAAAGCCCAACAGTTGCCATCCTACCAAAAAAGTAAACCTCACTATCGCCGCAAGGTATGGCAACACCGCATACCCAAACAAAAACAATGGCACACAGCTCTTATTGTAGCGCTCTTAAGTGGTGATATCCAAATTAATCCAGGACCTCAAACTATTGTGCAGAGGCAAAACAGACAGATAAATGACGGCAATAATGACGGTCTAGTAGCTAGGGATGATAACCTTAACTCCATATGTAATGCATACATAGGTCAATGTGAGACAATACAGCCATTATTATCTCAAACACTCCCAAACAGATGCATACACTGTACTAAAGTACGCATGAAAAACAGAAAAGGCACCTTATGTAAAATGTGTAAGGGGTGGGTGCATGATGGATGTATGTATAATTATAGCAACGGTGCCAGAATTCATTTTGTGTGTAACAAATGCACTTTGGCACAGTTACCCTTTAGCAGTGATGACATTGATTTACCTAATTTTAATACAAATGACCCATTGCCATATATTGATGATTATGATTGTTTTATGAAAACAGGCCTTCACTTTATACATGTCAATGCAAGATCACTTCTTCCTAAATTGGCAGAGATTAGGATTCTAGCTAACAAAATTAGGGCGGCAGTTATAACCATCTCTGAATCTTGGTTGGATGATACGGTGACTGACGACGAGGTCAAAATAGAAGGTTACAATATAAAACGCTTAGATAGGAACAGAAAGGGCGGTGGAGTATGTGCCTACATTAGAAATGACTTAGCTTGCAACCCAAGACCTGATTTAAATAACAATAAACTGGAGATTCTATGGTTTGAAGTGCTGCTTCCCAAGACCAAACCCATCTTAGTAGGAACTAGTTACCGCCCTCCTACCCAGGACCAGTTCTTAGAAGACTTTTCCAGAGTCTTGTCCGGAGTTGAAAGCAATTGCGAAACAATAATACTGGGCGACTTCAATATCTGTTTTCAGCAACAAAATAACGGGCTATGCAAAAGGTATAAGCAAATTCTAGGATTAAATAGCTACACCCAACTAATTAATAAACCAACCCGGATCACACAGTTCTCAGCCACCCTAATTGACCACATACTTTGCAACCGCGCTGAGAACATTAGTCAGTCAGGCGTCATTACCACAGGTCTTAGTGATCATTTCATCATTTACTGCACCAGGAAAATCACTAGGGATAGGATAGGCCTACACAGGACAATAAAAATGAGGTCAACTAGAAACTACAGTAAAGAAACACTGGTAAATAGGCTACACAATTGTGACTGGACAGAGATAACAAGTTGCACGGACGTAAACGATGCCTGGGAAAAATTCAAAACAATGTTCACTACCATTCTTAATAATATTGCACCAGTTAAAGAGGTTAGGATTAAACGAAGAACTGAACCCTGGATGACTACTGAGATATTAGATAATATGAAATTCAGAGACCAGCTGCTAAAAAGATTTAAAGCAAACAGACAGGATATTGCAGCACTAAATGAATTCCAAAGGGTGAGGAACAGAGTACAGAGGCTTATAAAAGGAGCAAAGGCAAAGCACTATTGCTCAAAAATTGAAGAATATAAGCATAACCCCAGAAAGCTCTGGCAACAACTAAAACAGTTGGGGTATAGCCATGAGCCAGTAGATAGGTCTAACATAGTACTCACTATCGATAATGAGGTATGCCACGATACATCTAAGGTGGCAAATTGCTTTAATTCCTACTACACATCTGTTGCATCAACACTAGTAAGTAAACTACCAGCTGCATCAAATACTTTTAACACAGACTCTGATAAGTTTCAAACATACTATACCAATAAAGGGGTAACCCCAAACAGTTGTCAACTAGTAAGTGTATCTCATGACTTCATTCAAAAAGAACTAAGCAGGGTAAACCCAACTAAGAGCACAGGCCCTGATAACATCCCGTCTAAGTTCCTAAAAGATGGTGCTTTTGAACTGTCAATCCCTATTGCTCACATAATAAATCTATCAATCACCACTAATACCTTACCGGAGGGGTTCAAGGAGGCCAGAGTTACTCCTATCTTCAAGAAAAATAATAGGTCTGATGTAAGCAACTATAGACCTGTTAGTATACTCAGTATAATATCTAAAATTCTGGAGAGGGCGGTGTATTCTCAAGTAGTTAAGTACCTTAATGACAACAGCATTCTCCATAGCTATCAATCGGGCTTTAGAAGATCATACTCAACCGATACCTCCCTTATTAATCTGATGGATTACCTGAGAACTGAAATGTCAAAAGGGAACCTCATAGGTATGGTAACCTTAGACCTGCAAAAGGCCTTCGATACTGTCAACCACAATATATTATGTAATAAACTTCAAGCTATCGGTATAGGTTCTGTAGACTGGTTTAAGTCCTACCTTAGCAACAGGAGACAAATAGTCAAAATCAACAAAACGGAATCAGAACCCCTGCCGATAACATGTGGAGTTCCCCAAGGTAGTATTCTGGGTCCCTTACTATTCTTATGTTATGTCAATGATATGCCTATCAGTGTCAAGTGCAAACTCCTACTGTATGCAGATGACAGTGCTCTGTTAGTGACAGGTAAAGACCCACAAGATATTGCTAATGTTTTAACACTGGAACTGGAGTCCTGCAGCAAATGGTTAGTAGACAACAAACTATCATTACACCTAGGGAAAACTGAAGCCATTCTCTTTGGAACGAAACATAAACTGAGAAGGGTAAATAATTTTAATGTTCAGTGTAATGGGGAGTCCATCACTTTGGTTTCATCAGTTAAATATCTGGGAATCCCCTTTGACCCATGCATGTCAGGAGAATTGATAGGGAACAGTGTAGTAAAGAAAGCGAATGCCAGGCTGAAATTCCTGTATAGACAAGCACAGTGTCTACCTACTGAGGCTCGCAGGACCCTATGTCTAGCCCTTATACAATGCCATATGGATTACGCTTGCTCTTCTTGGTACTCTGCCTTGACAAAAAAACTGAAAGATAGACTGCAAATCACCCAGAACAAAATCGTAAGATTCATCCTGGGGCTGGGACCAAGAGAACATGTAGGCCAGGATGAATTACAGCAGTTGGATATGCTGAATGTTGAAGACAGAGTAAAACAACTGAAGCTAAATCATGTTTATAAAATTGCTCAATTTTGTCAAGGTTGGGAACCAAAGCAATCATAGTACTAGGGGGAGAGAGCACAACTTTGTAGTACCCACAGTCAGTGGCCAGGCTTCAAACACCTTTTATTGTACAGCAATAAAGGAATGGAACAGACTACCCACAAATGTCAAGGCCAGTCATAGCTTGAACTAGTTCAAGAAGACTGCCAAAAAGTGTCTGATGAATGAAGCAACAGAAAGGGAGGGGAATGATTTTCTATTTTTTAGCTAAAATACGTGTAAATTTTACCTTATCCCTAGTAATGACCCTCGTATTGTAGATAGTCGTAATGACCCTCGGGTAGTAGATAGTCTTAATGACCCTCGTATTGTAGATAGTCTTAATGACCCTCGTGTAGTAGATAGTCTTTTTAGTATGATAATAAGATGTTATCTTCATTATAGAATAATAAGAAAATATTATAACCTTTATATTATAATAATAAGGTAAAAGGACCCCAATGGAAATAAGTCACTCTGTCTGACTTTTTTGGGTTATCCTAGGTTCTCTACACATATGCTGCTATGTATGATAATTCTATGTAACTGTATTGTGTATACCTGAATAAATTTACTTACTTACTTACTTACTAGAACTAGCCTTGTTGCAAACCTTTGCACTTTCACTAATTTCTTGACGTGTTCCAAACTGGTGCTGCATACTCTAGTATGGGCCTGACGTACACAGTGTATAATGTCTTGAACGATTCCTTACTGAACGTTATTCTCAGGTTTGCCAAGCGCTCGTATGCCGCAGCAGTTATCTGGGTAATGCGTGCTTCTGGAGATGTCCTCGGTATTATACTCCTAGGTCTTTCTCCCTGAGTGAGGTCTGCAGCTTTTGGCCTCCTAGCCTATACTCTCTCTGCGGTCTTCTTTTCCCTCCTCCGATCTTCATGACTTTGCATTTGGCGGGGTTAAATTATAGGAGCCAGTTTCCGGACCATGCATCCAGCCTGTCCAGGTCTCTTTGTAGACCAGTCTGGTCCACGTCTGATTTAATTCTCCTCATTAACTTCAGGTCATCTGCAGAGATACTTCTGAGTCTATCCCTTCCGTCATGTCTTTCCCAGGATCGACCCCTGTGGGACCCCGCTCGTCACCGGCGCCCACTGTGATACCTCATCACGGACCATGACTCTCGCTGTTGCCTCCCTGTTAGGTATTCTCTGATCCATTGCAGTGCCCTTCCTGTTATACGTGCCTGTTCCTCTAGCTTCTGTACTAATCTCCTGTGAGGAACTGTGTCAAAGGCCTTCCTGCAGTCCAAGAAAATGCAATCAACCCACCCCTTCCTGTCATTTCTTACTTCAGTTACCTTGTCTTAAAACTCTAGTAGGTTTGTGACACAAGATTTGCCTTCCATGAATCCGTGCTGGCTGTCGTTTATAATCTTGTTCCACTCCAGGTGCTTCACCACTCTCCTCCTGATAATGTTTTCCAGTTATAGACCAGTGACACTGGCCTATAATTTAGTGCTTCATTTCTGTCTCCCTTCTTAAAGATAGGGACTACATTTGCCTTCTTCCATACTTCAGGTAGTTGCCCTGTTTCAAGGGAAGTGTTGAAGATTTTGGTTAGTGGTACTCTCAGTAGTAGTACCAGTTCCAGTAACCAGTTACCAGTAACCAGTGTACCAGTAGATGACTCACTACCAACCGTCTCTGCGTGAATCACTGTCTGTATTCATATTGTTGCTGACCACAGCAGTATTCAAACACCCCCCTCACATATGGGAACTGGGGTTAGTTAGTCTTATGAGAGAGAGCAAGGAGGCAGGTCACGGCTGTTTGGCGCTACCCACATTATCCGTAATATACGTACTTCCAGCCTACATGAGTATTTCTTTACCCTATCCACGTGTTCGAACCCCACATGATAAATGGTGGCAACGGTGTAGGAGCG
Source organism: Cherax quadricarinatus (assembly GCF_038502225.1). Classification (NCBI taxonomy): domain Eukaryota; kingdom Metazoa; phylum Arthropoda; class Malacostraca; order Decapoda; family Parastacidae; genus Cherax; species Cherax quadricarinatus. The sequence goes on along the minus strand of NC_091299.1, from coordinate 56,537,283 downwards.
TGGATTTAAGCTTTTTAAGGGTATTTCAAGACGTTAGAAGACTGTTTGTGAGTAGCCGGCGGGTCAAAAGGTGAACCGTAGCTAGCCGCTTACCCTCACTCACCACCTCCACCCTGTACTCCAGCCTGCAAGCCTGTTGCAGCTGTTTTTCAAGCTTCCTGGCTTAGTTCGTGTGCTAATGCTTCAATCTCCAAGGGTTTGACCCGGATTTTGCAATTAAGCCAGTCAGTAAGCCAGACTGTGGAAGTGAACGCCAGTCAGCCTGTCATCCAGCCTGTCTCCTGTCATCCACCTGCTCCTTCATGCTGTGTGCATCGTTACGCGTCTTCCAGTCAGCTATTCTCGTGGGTTAAGCCAGTCAGCCAACTCAGCTTCTAACCCAGCTGAGAGAGAGAAGTAAGCCACGCAAGTTCCTCTGAAGTATTGTCTAATATATCGCTTTGTGCTACCAGTTGGATGCTAAGAGTGGTCTTCACCATTCCTGTGGCATAGAGTGGCTTATCAAGCCACCTTCGTGAGTGGTGAGAAGTGCGTGGCAGTGAGAGAGCACAGGGCCGTTCTGTTGCCCCCTCCACCACCACCACCACTCTACTCACATCACCACCAGCACCACCACCACCAGCCATCCACCTCATCTACCTGTGGCTGTTTGCACCCTTGTACCGGGTCCTAATACTGTTTTGGCTCACATAATTGGTCAAGATTGTAGCTGAGCGCCAATGATAAAGCCAGTTATGTGAGTTCACCGAGAAAGCGCATTTCTTCCGACAACAGTGAGTGTAGGAGGCGTCAGTCATCACCGCGCAGGACAACCTTCGACGACAACCTACCCTCATCACTAGTCATCCTGTCTACCACACCAGACTTCAGTGATAATTTTCTGTTTAGAGACATTTTTCTTGCATTTAAAGACATTTGCGTGTGTGAGACATTTATAGTGAATTTCTTGTGTACTCTAAGCCTTGTGTTTTCAGTGTAGACTCAGTGTTTCTTTGACTCGTTAATTTTGCAATATTTTTCAGTGTTTTCGCTCATCTTATATTTTTTTTTATCTGTGTTTTATTTTATGCTACTCTCTGTCTGTAGTAAGTATTATTGTGTAGTGTACCAGTCAGTCACTCTGTGTGAAGTGATTCATTTTTTTTCTTGTATTCTTTCAGCATTGTATTCTCCAGTATTTGTCACTGTAGTTCATGCAGTGATATTCACCCCAGTTTACCAAATTATCCATTTCTTTCTATGTGTGTCTTTTTTTCGTATGCCAGCAGTGTCTCATTCCTCTAATTTTTTCGCAGACTTGTGTACCATTATTTTTGCCAGCAAATTTTTGTCGTATCAGTCACAGCAAGATTTTGTTGTAAGAATATACTAAAATAATGAATACGTGATTATGTGTTGTGTGCCCCGCGACTTGTCAGTGTTACACTTACCTCACCACTTGTAAGTGTTACACTTCCCGTTTTGTTCCTTTGTTTTATTTTTATTCATATTGTTCATATTTCTTTGAACAAATTCACTCTTAGTGTAATTTCAATTTCTTTTTAACGTAAAGTGTTTTCTTTACTCTGTTTGAGTAAATTGTTTTGTCTAATTTACAATTAAGAGTTAAAGTGTTCAATCAGTTTTTCTTCATATTTTTATTTTATTATTTAACCTGAGTTTTCCCAGTGAGACTTTATTACTGCAGTGATTATTTGTTCTGCAGTGAATTATTTTCTTTTATTGATATTTTTATGCATTATTATTCTCAGTTCATTATTGCATCTTGTTTTTCATTTTATTAATTTTCCTGATGTCTTTGCATTATATTTTAATTTTGTTTATGCATTCTTAGAAAATATTTAAATTTCCCAGTTATCTCTCGTTGCATACAATTTAGTAATTTTATTTTATACTTTTTACATTGAATTAAAATTTTATTATTTAATTCCTTTATTAGCAAGAGTAAAGATTGCTCATTTTGCATTATTTCAGTCTCCAGTAATATTTTTACTTGTATATTTCAATGTAATTTTTTTTTTCTTGGCCAATAGTCCTTTACATTGAGTTGTCCTTCCTCTTGCAGTGTATCTTAGACATTTTTTTATTACTTCTGCAGAATTAGTTGCAACTCTTTTATTTCAATTTTAGCATTTTGTATCATTTTTATTGTTCATTATTTTTGCCTTAATTGTTCTTGTGCAACTTCTTTGCCATTATGTCTCACATACCGTCAAGTGATACTTTAGTGAATGTCGACACTCAGACCTCTCAGGCTACTGCTGCTGCTGTCATCAGTCCTCACAGTTCCTTAGCGACTGACAGACCGACCCAGACACTGAGATACTATAGTTATACTCGTGATTCCCTTGATGCGTTACCTTTATTCAATGGCCATGTACATAGTCTTGAAGCATGGTTTACTGCCATTCGTTCTCGTGCTAATGCTCTAGTTGAAGGTCCTCCTTCAGAGGAAAGTCTTATCAGACTTGTTAAAGAAGCTCTTCATCGGTCCCCTGCTGATGTTCACGTTGTTTATCTCCTTGATATGCGTGACTTCAGGAATCTTACTAAGTGGTCACAATATGAGGAACTGATTCGTTCTTTCCTTGTACCAGTAAAAACAGCTGATCCACATGTCGTTCTTAGGGAACTAGTGAATGCTACACCCATGACTAATGAATCGTTGAGTGCCTTTGCTGTTAGATTAGACAAACTTTTATCATCATTTATCAATGCTGTCCAGTCCTCAGCTTTTGTCCCTGACGAGGTTAAACCATTCACAGAACCGTTTGCTAAAATAGCAGCTTTTGGAGCAATTAAAGAACTAATGCCACCTGCTTCCGTGTGTGCTTATGAGGCTAATCCTCCAACTGTGACGATGGAACCACTTACAGCCCTAAATCATGTACGTTCCTTGTGCCCCCAGGGTACTTTCCCATGTATTAAAAGTAATTTCACACCTCTGCCTCAGTCTGCACCACCTCTTGTTTGCGCCACAGAGACAAATCGTGGTCGTCAACCATCTCAGAGATCACCAAGAACCAGTGTACAGAGTCGTTATAAACCTCGTAGTATTCATAGTACATTCAGTAACCATAGTCAGCGGACTTGTTACAACTGTGGTTTCCGTGGCCATATTGCAATTAATTGTCCTGATAGTTACCCTAAGAGGCGTTGTACTGATGATAAGTACCAGTCAGCTCTTCCCTACTGTACTAATCATAGAATACATGGACATGACACATCTGAGTGCAATGCTCTCTACAACCTTCAGTACTCTAGGTCTTTCCGTGGCCGTTCCAACCGCAGAACCCGTAGAGGAAACAGACGTCGTGGTTCTCAAACTAACCAGAACCAGGCTCATTCTTCCAATTCGGGGGAATTCGAGCGCCCCAGTCAAACCGTCCCATGGTGACAGTAGGTGATAATGAGTACACCATTCCCGTTCACAATTCCTTTGAAGCCTTAAGCAGTCTCGAGAATGACAATCCTGCTGATGATGTTGCTTCACATGTCTCTGACATAGATGATTTTGGGGATGAAGTGGAACAAGTCTTTTTTGATGACAATCCACCTTCTTGTTTGCACATAACTTCCAATGCAACCATAGACCCTATAGTGCAAGCATCTGTTCATAATGCGCCCGTTCATTTGTTCATGGACTCTGGTGCGCAAGTCAATATTATTAGGTCTAGTTTGTTTAAGGATAAGCAGTTACGACATGTCCTTCTCGTAGAACCGACTCATGTGTCCTCCCTTAGTGGAGTAGCTGGTTCTCACCTGCGTGTCCGAGGTCGGACTTCCCTAACTTTTTCTATCCAAGGTAGAGACTTCACTGCTTCCTTCCTTGTTGTCGACCAGATTACTTTCCCTGGTGACCTTCTACTGGGATTTGCTTCCATGCGAGACTTACGCATTGTGCTCGACCCGTACCGATGGCATGCCCAAATTGACGACTTGATCGTTCCATTCTGGGGTTACCAGCTTGGATCAGAAATCTGTCATACTGCTGCAGAGTATGATGTACGGATTAAGTCCTTACAAGCCAATGCATTCTCCAGTAGCGTACCCAAGCGGTCAGGCACTGGTAATTCTGTCACTCCCGTCTGTGTTCCACCTATACCTTCAGACTTGCAGGATAGTGTTCCGTTGCCTCAAGTGTCCGAGGACACTCAGACTGCCTTGAGTGCACAACCTATCCTTGCAATGACTGCTAGTTCGAGTAGTAGTTTCTCCACAGGGGATGCCTTGTCAGAAAACGATTACTTGAAACTAGTAATGCCATCTCTTGTTGATGTCACATGCCGTCTGCAGAAAGACGTCTCTGTTGCGGCTAGTGCTCTCACTAGAGTGTCTGTAGTTGTTCCTCGTGTTCCAGATGGTGATAACGTCCTAGTTGACAGTGATTCCTGCAAAGTAAAAGGTCTATTTGTTGAACCATCCTTACATGTTGTAAGAGATAGTAAGATCCATTTCTTCCTAGCTAACACTTCTGGTCACAGTGTTCGTCTCAGAGCCAATACCAATCTTGTTGACCTTGTTCACTATCCTTACCCTGTTCAGGTAGAGGATGAGTTGTCACCTGACCAGTGGGTCGGTGCTATTTCTGCCGGGGAGACCTCATCCACTTCACTGGATCAATCTGTTCCACCAGTTGAGGAGAAAGACTTAGCTCCCACTGACTTCCCAGATGAAGTCAAGCGTTTGTTGACTCTGTTGAACAAACGTCCTAAAGCCATTGCCTTACCAGGTGAGAAGATGGGTATAACGAACTTATTGTCCCATCGTATTCCACTTGAACCTGGTACTAGACCTATCTACATACCTGCGTACAGAATGCCTCATTCACAAGTTGCTGTCGCAGAAGAATTGATCAATCAAATGCTTGATGATGGAGTTATTGCACCTAGCAATTCACCTTGGAATGCACCCTTGATCCTAGTACCTAAGAAGGATGGTACTTGGCGCCCAGTCATTGACTTTAGGAAGTTAAATGCGAAAACTATTCCAGATCGCTTCCCACTCCCTGTACTGGGTGATCTTTTACGTAACATTGGAGATAACAAAGTCTTTTCAACCCTGGATTTGTTACAAGGGTTTTGGCAGGTCCCTCTTCACGAGGACAGCCAAGAGCTAACTGCATTCTCCACTCATACAGGTCATTATCACTTCCTCTGTATGGCGTTTGGATTACGATCCTCCCCTATCACGTTCTCAAGGCTCATGACTAATATCTTTAGAGGTCTCATAAGTAATGCACTTATGGTGTACTTAGATGACGTAATCGTCATGTCTAAAGACGTGGATACACACTTGAAAAGACTTGATGTAGTACTTGGTAAGCTTGAAGAAGCCAATTTAAAGATCAAACTGTCTAAATGTCAATTTTTCAGATCAGAAATTAAGTTTCTTGGTCACGTAGTCACTCCTAGAGGGGTTACGACTGACCAAAGTAAAGTAACTGCAGTACTAAATTTTCCAACACCCAAAACTGCTGATGCCGTAAGATCCTTTGTGGGCTTAGCAGGTTTTTATAGATCTTTCATTGCCAATTTTTCTTCCATAGCTGCTCCTCTAACTGAGTTGCTTAAGAAAGATGCTCCTTTTGTTTGGACCTTCCGTCAAGAAAGAGCATTCCAAACTCTAAAAGAAAAGCTAACTTCTGCTCCAATTTTGAAATTTCCAGATTTTTCTAAGCCCTTCTATCTGACAACTGATGCTAGTTCAATTGGCATAGGCGCCGTACTAGCTCAGAAGACCGATGGCAAGTACAACGCAGTTGCATTTGCTAGCCGAGTCCTTACAAAGGCTGAACGTAATTATACAGTAACTGAGCAAGAAGCTTTAGCAATAGTATGGTCTTTAAAGCACTTCCGAGACATTATTTATCAGTACTCTGTTCATGTCTTGACAGACCATGCTCCACTGATACCTTTATTCCAGAACAAACAACCTACTGGAAGGTTAGCCAGATGGACCTTGACTATCCAAGAGTTCAATCCCACCTTTGAACACTTACCTGGCAAGTCAAATGTAGTCGCAGATGCCTTATCGCGACATGTTAGTATAGTAACTGCAGACCCTCCATTTAGTGCTGAAGATGTAAAGTATGCTCAACGAACAGATCCCATGTGGTCTGGTGTGATTCGATTCCTGCTCCAGGAAGATCTTATTCTGACTGTGAAGCCACCAGCACCCATCAGTGACTTTGTCATGAACCAAGAATTACTGTATCGAACAGCCGAGTTGGGTACTCCTAGCAGAAGAGTATATACCAGTTAGTAATTCCACAGTCACTAGTGAATGTAGCCTTACAGCTAGTTCACAATGTACCAGGTGTTGCACACCCTGGTATGGATCGTTCAGTAAAACAAGCCAGATTGAAATACTTTTGGCCTCGTATGGCAACTGATATTTCTGAGTATGTTAAGAAATGTAGTGTCTGCATGCAACATAAAGGTAATGCTAATGGCCCTAATCCAATCCAAGTGTATCCAACTACTAGCGAACCGTGGGAAAGAGTTGCGCTAGATTTGTTAACTAATTTCCAATGTTCCCTCCAAGGCAACAAACATCTGTGTGTTATGGTAGACCATTTCACCAGATATTGTGAGTTAGTTCCTATTGCAGATAAGACTGCCGAGACAGTAGCTAAAGCGTTTAAAGAACGCATTATCTGCAGGCATACCACCCCTAAGTCCCTAGTAACAGATAATGGAGGTGAATTCTGTAATGAGATTCTTGAAAATTTGTGCACCTTGTACAAGATCTCTAAATCCACCATTGTTCCTCATCATCCTGCCAGCAATGGGTTAGCAGAACGAACCAATAAGAAAGTACTTGATGTCTTGAGAGCCACTATCAATCCCAACAGTGAAACTTGGGATGAAGTTATACCTGATGTGCAGTGTGCTATAAATTCTGCTTACAATGTTTCTATAGGTGACACTCCACATTATGCATTGTACGGTGTAGATAAACGTTTGCCTTATGAGTTGTTATATTCTAATCCGAAACCAAATTACAACCCTGATGATTTCATAGCAACTCGTACCAGCTTAGCTCAAAGTGTTTCTAGAAGAATCCGTGAAACACTTCATAAATCAACAGCAGAATTTACAAGAGTCGCAAACACTCGAGCAAAGCCATCCAAAATCAAAGTAGGTTCGAGAGTTATGCTGACTAACTTTAACAAAACGTCTGCAATGCCAAAGCTTGATCAAAAGTTTGTTGGTCCTTATCGAGTAGTTGAACATATCACTGGTAATAAGTATAAGGTTAGAGAAATTAGTACTGGTCAGTATAAAGAATCACATTTAGATCATATGAAGTTAGTATGTGATGATAATGATGTTCCATCCCAGACTAATGTGACAGACTCTGACAATCCTCCTGATCCTGTACTCTCTTCCTCTGATACTCAGTCAGATGATCAACCTGAATGTCGTTATTCCCTATGTACACGACAGGTATTGAGAAATCCCCAAGTATCATTTGTAACTACCAATTCAGATTTGCCTCAAATACAGCATGAGTTAGCCAGTGCTACAGAGTTTGATCCTCCCAGAGATGACACCCATTCTGCATATGTCAATCTTACCCTAGCAGAGTTGGGGTTAAATGTAAATAACCTGTATAGATGAATAATTACAGTATCAACTTATCAGTATTCAAGAATTTTTTTTTTGTGTTCACATTCTCTCCGAATTCTGAGAGTTAACAGTCTAGATTTGAGTGCACCAAATCTGCCTTTCTGTTAAACACTCTTTCTTTGTATATATTCCTTCCTCAGAATCCGTAGATCACATGAATACAGATCGATCGATCAAATTTTTTTTTATCACTTCTATTGTGTAATCTCAACGTTGAGTTTCATTCAATGAGTTTCATTTGATGAGTTTCATTCATCAACTTATCAGTATTCAAGAATTTTTTTTTGTGTTCACGTTCTCTCTGAATTCTGAGAGTTAACAGTCTAGATTTGAGTGCACCGAATCTGCCTTTCTGTTAAACACTCTTTCTTTGTATATATTCCTTCCTCAGAATCCGTAGATCACATGAATACAGATCGATCGATCAAATTTTTTTTTTATCACTTCTATTGTGTAATCTCAACGTTGAGTTTCATTCGATGAGTTTCATTTGATGAGTTTCATTCGATGAGTTGTGCTATATTATACCTTGTATTGCACAGTTTCAGTTACGTAAGCTTCCATTCCAATGTTCTACTTATGTATCTTATAATGTTCAATTGTTGTGTACTTTGACATTGTATAGAATCAGCCCAAGCCGTATACCTGCCATCTCTAGTTTGTATTAGTTGTATGTCGGGACGACATACATTAGCGTCGCCGAGCTCTCAGTAGTAGTACCAGTTCCAGTAACCAGTTACCAGTAACCAGTGTACCAGTAGATGACTCACTACCAACCGTCTCTGCGTGAATCACTGTCTGTATTCATATTGTTGCTGACCACAGCAGTATTCAAACACCCCCCTCACATATGGGTACTGGGGTTAGTTAGTCTTACGAGAGAGAGCAAGGAGGCAGGTCACGGCTGTTTGGCGCTATCCACATTATCCGTAATATACGTACTTCCAGCCTACATGAGTATTTCTTTACCCTATCCACGTGTTCGAACCCCACATGATAGTACACATAGTGTCCCTGCTCCCTCTCTAAGGACCCACGGAGAGATGTTGTCCGGTCCCACCACCTTTGAGGTATCAAGGTCACTTAGGAGCTTCTCCACCTCCTCCTCAGTTGTGTGTAATTCATCCAACACTTGTTGGTATATCCCTTGCTGATGTACGCCACTGCTTTGTCTTCCCATTGTCCTTTCAGCCTCCACTGTAAATGCTTCCTGAAATCTCATGTTGAACTCCTCACATACCTCCTGGTCGTTTCTTGTGAGCTCCCCACCTTCTTTCCTCAGCCTGATTACCTGGTCCTTGACTGTTGTCTTCCTCCTGATGTGGCTGTAGAGTAGTTTCGGGTAAGACTTGACTTTCGATGCTATGTCATTTTCATACTGCCTCTGCGCCTACGCTGTGCATACTAGTTTCTGGCTCGCCGCCTAATCTCTTTATTCTCCTGAGTCCTATGCCTTCTGTACATTTTCCATTGTCTAGAGCACTTAGTTTATGCCTCCCTGCACCTTCAGGTAAACCAAGGGCTTGTTCTGTCCTTCCCAATATTTCTGTTACTATTGGGAACAATCCTTTCCTCTGCCTCCTCGCATTTTGTTGTTACAAAGTCCATCGTTTCGTTTACTGATTTTCCTATCAACTCCTGTTCCCACTGAACCTCCTGCAGGAAGGTCCTCATTCCTGTGTAGTCCCCCCTTTTATAGTTTAACTTTTCCCTTTCTACTCCTGTGTAGAGTGTGGGGTGTTTTGTACTCTGGCTTGCTGTGTAAGGAGTTGTGTGGTGGCTTGGTACCTGGCTTGCTGTATAGGTGTTGTGTGGTGGCTTGCAATCTGGCTTACCGTGTAGGGTGTTGTGTGGTGGCTTGAAGTTTGGCTTGCTGTGAAGAGTGTGTAATTGCGTGTTGTGTGGCTTGCTGTGTAGTGTTGTGTGGTGGCTTGTAGTCTGGCTTGCTGTGTAAAGTGTTGTGTGGTGGCTTGTAGTCTGGCTTGCTGTGTAAAGTGTTGTGAGGTGGCTTGTAGTCTGGCTTGCTGTGTAGAGTGTGTGGTGGCTTGTAGACTGGCTTGCTATCAAGGGTATTGTGTGCTGGTAGGATGTAGTGTTGTCGTTTGTTGTCTGGCTTGCTGTGTAGGGTGTTGTGTGGTGGCTTGAAGTTTGGCTTGCTGTGAAGAGTGTGTAATTGCGTGTTGTGTGGCTTGCTGTGTAGTGTTGTGTGGTGGCTTGTAGTCTGGCTTGCTGTGTAAAGTGTTGTGAGGTGGCTTGTAGTCTGGCTTGCTGTGTAGAGTGTGTGGTGGCTTGTAGACTGGCTTGCTATCAAGGGTATTGTGTGCTGGTAGGATGTAGTGTTGTCGTTTGTTGTCTGGCTTGCTGTGTAGGGTGTTGTGTGGTGGCTTGTTGTCTGGCTTGCTGTATAGTGGTGTACGATAGCTTATAGTCTGGCATGCTGTGTAGAGTGTGTGGTGACTTGTAGACTGGCTTGCTATCAAGGGTATTGTGTGCTGGTAGGATGTTGTGTTGTGGTTTGCTGTCTGGCTTGCTGTGTAGGGTGTTGTGTGGTGGCTTGTAATCTGGCTTGCTGTGTAAGGTGTTGTGTGGTGGCTTGTTGTCTGGCTTGCTGTGTAGTGTTGTATGATGGTTTGTAGTCTAGCATGCTATGTAGACTGTGTGGTGGCTTGTAATCTGCCTTGGTGTGAAGGGTGTTTTGTAGTGGCTTGTTGTCTGGCTTACCGTGTAGAGTGTGTGGTGCCTTACAGTCTGGCTTGCCGTGAAGGGTGTTGTGTGGTGGCTTGAAATCTGGCTTCCTGTGAAGGGTGTTGTGTTGTGTATTGTTGTCTGGCTTGCTTTGTTGGGTGTTGTGTGGTGGCTTGCATTCTGGCTTCCTGTGTAGGGTGTTGGTGGTTTGTAGTATGGCTTGCAGTGTGGAGTGTTGTGTGGCGGTTTGAAGTCTGGCTTGCTGTGTATGGTATTGTTGGCGGCTTGTTGTCTGGCTTGCTGTGTAGAGTGTTGTGTGGTTGCTTGTTGTCCGGATTGCTGTGTAGTGTGTTGTGTAGTGGCATGTTGTCTGGCTTGCTGTGTAGGGTGTTGTGTGGTGGCTTGTAGTCTGGATTGTTGTGTAGGGTGTTGTGTGGTGGCTTGTTGTCTGGCTTGCTGTGTAGGGTGTTTTGTGGTGGCTTGTTGTCTGGCTTGCTGTGGAGGGTGTTGTGTAGTGGCTTGTAGTCTGGGTTGCTGTGTAGGGTGTTGTTGGTGGCTTGTAGTCTGGGTTGCTGTGTAGGGTGTTGTGGTGGCTTGTAGTCTGGCTTGCTGTGTAGGGTGTTGTTGGTGGCTTGTAGTCTGGCTGCTGTATAGGGTGTTGAGTGGTCGTTGTAGTCTGGCTTGCCATGTGGTGTATTGTGTAGTGGCTTGCCATGTGGAGTGTTATGTGGCAAACCATACCACGGGCGGGGATAGAACCCGGGATCAGAGAGTCTCAAAACTCCAGACCGTCGCGTTAGCCACTGGGCCAGCTAGCCACAATAAGATTCATCCAACTAGGTATATTTCTACACCATAGGAAGGTATCATGTTAACGGTTTTGAGGGGACTTGAGCTAGAGTTCGTCACCGCCACGCTAGCTGAAGATTCGTCTGTAAAAACTTGCATTGTGGTCAGAGTGGTGCCTATGCTAACCTTCCTATGGTGTAGAAATATACCTAGTTGGAAGAATCTTATTGTGGCTAGCTGGCCCAGTGGCTAACGCGACGGTCTGGAGTTTTGAGACTCTCTGATCGCGGTTCTATCCCCGCCCGTGGTATGGTTTGTTTGCAATCGTGTCATTACGATTTCTTGAGTCATGTTATGTGGCAGCTTTTAGTCTGACTTGCCATGTGGAGTGATGTGTGGTGGCTTGTTGTCTGGCTTGCCATGTGGAGTGTTTTGTGGTGGCTTGTTGTCTGGCTTGCCATGTGGAGTGTTTTGTGGTGGTTTGTTGTCTGGCTTGCCATGTAAGGTTGAACAATTATCTGTGTATTGTTGAAGCTGACTAGTGACTTACCGTGTCGGGTGAGGTGCAGAGCAATTATACTTGAAGTAGTTTTGTAGATGAATGGTTCAGAGAACCGACATGTTGTTAAATTAGACATGTGTGCAACTCTTGGGTATCTTTATTGAGGAAACGTTTCGCCACACAGTGGCGAAACGTTTCCTAGTGCAATTGCAAGTACCATTTCAATTTGTATTTTTATATTATAAGTTTATATTATAATTCCTACTCTAAGATTGTTTTCATATCTTAGTGACTATATTGTGTGTGTGCAATTAGTGTATATTTCAATTATATTATTGTTCAAGGCCCTTAACTATCTTTTGTTAACTAGTACCAACTACCTCATATATCTTTTTTTTTCTACTTTTTTTATTCTTTTGCTACCTTAACTTGTATATTTTATCTTGTCAATTTAAATCTAGTTATACTCCAATTCTTGTAAACAACTTATATAACACCTTAGTGCAATTACAATTGAGAGTCTTGTGCCTTTTTTATATTATTAGATTAAACTCAGTTGTACTATAGTCAATACCAAATTCGTTATATTAGACCATATTGCAATTACTAGTGAGAGACTGGTGCTATTTTTAATTTGTATTTTTATATTATTAGATTAAATCTAGTTGTACTATAGCTCATTCTAGTTCAAAACATAGACTCCACAAAAGTCATTATATTAGACCTTAGTGCAATTACAAGTGAGAATCTTGCTCTATTTTAAATTTGTATTTTTATATTACTAGTTTATACCTAGTTGTACTTTAGTCTATTCCAGCACAACACATAGACAACATCAACTTCATTATGTGTAATAGTGACTATACTCTATATGACCAAAATACTCTAGCTATATACTTATCCAAGCTTCCCACCACTTCAGATATCAGTACTAGAACTCAACACATAACTCAGGATATAAATAACCATAATTTAAACCTAGAAGATGATTGATCACGTTGACCCTGATCTAAACCTCCATAATCTGACACCCAATCAAAACCTATTGGAAAGTAACTGCCTTTATTACACAGCAACACAAGCCAGCACTATCCTAAACAATGCTAAAAGTCTATCAGTACTTAACTACAACATCAGGTCCTTAAGCAAACACTATGATGACCTCCTGGCACTCCTTGAATCACTAAAGACATCCTTCTCCTGCATTATTCTTACTGAGACCTGGCTTAAACAGGACACAATAGATATCTACCCTCTACCAGGATACACAGCAATTCACAACTGCAGACCAAACCAAGTTGGGGGTGGTACTGCAATCTATTACTCTAACCAATTATCTTGTATTAGCACCACTTGCTTTAGTGATGAATATGGGGAATACATTTTTGCTAATTTTACTGTAAAAAACCTTAAGACACCTATAACAATCGGTGCCATTTACCGGATACCTCACACAAACATCCCAAATTTCAGTGAGAAATTAAAGTCACTAATAACAAACAGACAAATGAATAAGCACCACCTTCTCTTAGCTGGAGACTTCAACATCAACCTTGGCTTACTAGATAATCAGCCTGTAACTGATTTCATCAACAATATGAACAACACGCTTTTCATACCAACAATAACTAAACCAACCAGGCTCACTGAGACAAGTGCAACCATAATAGACCATATATGGACCAATATACTAGCCCCCCTTAAATCAGGGATAATCACAGATAGCACTACAGACCACTACCCTACCTTCCTCCTGACAAACATTAACAAACCACCACTTGAATACAACAAAGTCTCATTTAGACTCCATGACGAGGCCTCAATAAGGAAGTTCACAACTGACCTAGAGATTGTTGACTGGCCTACAGAATTCTCCAAGGCCAATGGTATTGATGACTGGACAGACATTTTCCTTAACAAATTACTTAGACTATACAACAAACATTGTCCTATAAAAACGAAACAGATCACAAACAAACGGCTTGGTTGCCCATGGCTAACCAGCACCATTCTGAAATCCATTGACAAGAAACACCAATATGAAAAGCAATATAGACAGGGCTTAATACACAAAGATATTCTTAAACACTATTCATCAGTTCTCACCAAAGTAATAAAGAAAGCCAAACAACTATACTACTCCAGTAGTTCACAGACACTAGAGGAGATATAAAAAAGACCTGGAAAACACTCTCTCAGATTCTAGGGACCCACAAACTGAAAAAAAAACAAGAATATTGTCCTAACTAAACCTAATGAAACACCACTACATCCCACTGACACAGCTAACAAGATAAACGACTTCTTCTCAACCATAGGATCTAATCTCGCCAATAAAATCCCACATACTAATGCCCATGCTGGGGACTACCTAGATGGGAATTTCCCAAATTCCTTCTATCTTGCACCAACTGAGCCCTCTGAAGTCACCGAGATTATAAAGTCACTTAAAAACAACTCGGGGAATCTGTCTAATGTCCCACCATTACTGTACAAGCGAGCGGCCCATATCCTTTCGCATGCTATTTCATTACTTTTTAACAAGTCACTAGAAACTAGCACCTTCCCGAAACTACTCAAGATGGCACGGGTTACACCAATACATAAAGGTGGTGACCCTACAGACTTAAACAACTATAGGCCAATATCAAACTTACCATTGCTATCCAAAATCTTTGAGAAACTCGTGCACAGGAGACTATATTCATTTATAACAGCACAAAACATACTCAACCCCTGCCAATTTGGATTTAGGAAAAATAAAAGCACTAATGATGCAATCATAAAAATGCTAGATCTGCTTTACACAGCATTGGAAAATAAGGAATATCCACTAGGAATTTTTATTGACCTAAGAAAAGCTTTTGACACAGTAGACCACGACATCCTACTCCACAAACTTGACCATTACAGTATAAGAGGCCATGCGCTTGCTTATTTCAAATCTTACCTTACTAATAGGTATCAGTATGTTACCATTAAAGACACAGCATCAACAACACGGCCACTTGATACTGGAGTTCCGCAGGGAAGTGTCCTTGGTCCCCTGCTCTTCCTCATATACATCAATGATCTTCCAAACGTATCCCAACACCTGAAACCCATTCTCTTTGCTGACGACACGACTTATGTCATCTCTCACCCTAATCTTGCCACCCTCAACACCATTGTTAACGAGAAGCTGATCAAAATATCGACTTGGATGACAGCCAGTAAACTTACGCTTAACACTGACAAAACCTACTATATTATGTTTGGTAGCAGAGCAGGAGATGCACAAATTAACATTAAGATCGACAACACTCTAATTACCAGACATAATGAGGGCAAATTCCTAGGCCTATACCTTGACAACAACCTGAATTTCAGCACCCATATCCAACACATAACCAAAAAAGTATCCAAAACAGTTGGGATCCTCTCCAAGATACGCTACTACGTGCCGCAAAATGCCCTTCTCACATTATACCACCCACTTATTTATCCATACCTCACCTATGCTATTTGTGCTTGGGGATCAACTGCAGCAACACACCTAAAGCCAATAATAACCCAACAAAAAGCTGCAGTAAGAATAATCACTAAATCCCATCCCTGGCAACACCCCCCCCCCACTCTTCATAGATCTAAACTTACTCCCTGTTCAGTACATCCACACTTACTACTGTGCAATCTACATCTACAGGACCTTAAACTCCAATATCAACCTTGACCTAAAACGCTTTCTTGATAGTTGTGACAGAACCCACAGGCATAACACCAGACACAAACATCTCTACGACATTCCCCATGTCCGACTACACCTTTACAAAAATTCAATGTATGTCAAAGGCACTAAAATCTGGAACACCCTACCTGAGAACTCTAGAACTGCAGACACATTCATCGCCTTCAAAACTACCATTAGAAAACATCTTATCTCCCTGATAAACCCCATCAACTAACTACACGAATACCACCTGGTGGTTCACACTTACACTCACTCACCCATTTGACCATAAACAGAAATATTAATCTCAATCTTAAAATAATGAATCCTATGATACTCCAATACTGAAACTATGTACTGTGCCAAAACAAAAGCATTCACATTGCTAAACTCACAAACTAGTATTTAGTCACTTAGCCATAATACCAACTTACCTCATAATTTGTAATATTTTAAAATAAAGAATTAAACTAAGTCTGCCCGAAATGCCTAGCCATGCTAGGCGTTCTAGTGGTACACTCTGTAATTATTATTTAACTATATGTAAACCACACAACAACCAAATTCTGTAAATTCAACATTGTAATCTTTATAGAGAATAAACATTGAAGATTGATGGACTGACCACATCGACTCAAGGTTGAGGGACTGATTACCTCATTCTCCTCCTGTTCTTCAAGATTCTCTTTTGTATGGGCTGATGAAGCCACTGTGTGGCGAAACGTTTCCTCAATAAAGATACCCAAGAGTTGCACACGTGTGTAATTTAACATACTTGAAGTAATTTGGTGAGTCTGTTTAGGATGTGGAGTGGAGTGGTGGCCAATTGTGTAGAACGGAAGAGTAGAGTGGCCTGGTGGCTTGCTGTGTACTTCGCTGTGTGGCTTGTTGTGTGGCTTGCTGTGTGGTTTGATGTGTGACTGCTGTGTGGTTTGACGTGGGGCTTGCTGTGGAGCTTGCTCTGTAGTTTACTGTGTGGTTTGCTGTGTGGTGTGTGGTTTGCTGTGTGGCTTGCTGTGGGGCTTGCTGTGTGGTTTGCTGTGTGGCTTGCCGTGTGGCTCATTGTGTGGTTTGATGCGTGGTGTGTGGTTTGCTGTTTGGCTTGCTATTTGGCTTGCTGTGGAGCTTGCTGTGTGGTTTGCTGTGCGGTGTGTGGTTTGCTGTGTGGCTTGCTGTGGGGCTTGCTGTGTGGTTTGATGTGTGGCTTGCTGTGTGGCTTGTTGTGTGGTTTGCTGTGTAATTTGCTGTGGGGCTTGTGTAATTTGCTGTGTGGTTTGCTGTATGGCTTGCTGAGTTGCTTGCTGTGTGGCTTGCTGTGTGGTTTGCTGTGTAATTTGCTGTGGGGCTTGTGTAATTTGCTGTGTGGTTTGCTGTGTGGCTTGCTGTGTTGCTTGCTGTGTGGCTTGCTGTGTGGTTTGCTATGTGGCTTGCTGTGTGGCTTGCTGTGTAGTTTACTGTGTGGCTTGCTTTGTGGCTTGCTTTGTGGTTTGCTGTGTAATCTGCTGTGGGGCTTGTGTAATTTGCTGTGTGGTTTGCTGTGTGGCTTGCTGTGTTGCTTGCTGTGTGGCTTGCTGTGTGGTTTGCTATGTGGCTTGCTGTGTGACTTGATGCATGGCTTGCTGTGTAGTTTACTGTGTGGCTTGCTGTGTGGCTTGCTGTGTAGTTTACTGTGTGGCTTGCTGTGTAGTTTACTGTGTGGCTTGCTGTGTGGCTTGCTGTGTGGCTTGCTTTGTGGTTTGCTGTGTAATCTGCTGTGGGGCTTGTGTAATTTGCTGTGTGGTTTGCTGTGTGGCTTGCTGCGTTGCTTGCTGTGTGGCTTGCTGTGTGGTTTGCTATGTGGCTTGCTGTGAGACTTGATGCGTGGCTTGCTGTGTAGTTTACTGTGTGGCTTGCTGTGTGGCTTGCTGTGTAGTTTACTGTGTGGCTTGCTGTGTAGTTTACTGTGTGGCTTGCTGTGTGGCTTGCTGTGTGGCTTGCTGTATGGCTTGCTGTGTGGTTTGCTGTGTGGCTTGCTGTGTGGCTTGCTGTGTGGCTTGCTGTGTGGCTTGCTGTGTGGCTTGCTGTGTGGTTTGCTGTGTGGCTTGCTGTGTGACTTGCTTATTGGTTTGCTGTATGGCTTGCTGTGTGGCTTGCTGTGTGGCTTGCTGTGTTGCTTGCTGTGTAGTTTACTATGTGGCTTGCTGTGTGGCTTGCTGTGTGGCGTGCTTTGTGGTTTGCTGTGTGGCTTGCTGTGTGCCTTGCTGTGTGGCTTGATGTGTGGTTTGCTGTGTAGTTTGCTGTGTTGCTTGCTGTGTGACTTGCTGTGTGAATTGCTGTGGGGCTTGCTGTGTGGTTTCCTATGTGATTTGCTGTGTAGTTTGCTGTGTTGCTTGCTTTGTGGCTTGCTGTGTGGCTTGCTGTGTGGTTTGCTGTGTGGCTTGCTTTGTGGCTTGCTGTGGGGCTTGCTGTGTGGTTTCCTATGTGATTTGCTGTGTAGTTTGGTGTGTGGCTTGTTGTGTAGCTTGCTGTGTGGCTTGCTGTGTGGCTTCCTGTGTAGTTTACTGTGTGGCTTACTGTGTGGCTTGCTGTGGGGCTTGCTGTGTGGCTTGCTGTGTGGCTTGCTGTGTAGCTTGCTGTGTGACTTGCTTTGTTGTTTGCTGTGTGGCTTGCTGTGTGGCTTGCTGTGTGGCTTGCTGTGTGGCTTGCTGTGTGGTTTGCTGTGAAGTTTACGGTGTAGCTTGCTGTGTGGCTTGCTGTGTGGCTTGCTTTGTGGTTTGCTGTGTAGTTTACGGTGTAGCTTGCTGTGTGGCTTGCTGTGTGGCTTCCTGTGTGGCTTGCTGTGTGGCTTGCTGCTGTGTGGTTTGCTGTGTGGTTTGTTGTGTGGCTTGCTGTGCGGCTTGCTTTGTGGCTTTCTGTGTAGTTTACTGTGTGGCTTGCTTTGTGGCTTGCTGTGTGGCTTGCTGTGTGGCTTGCTGTGTGGCTTACTGTGTAGTTTACTGTGTGGCTTGCTCTGTGGCTTGCTGTGTGACTTGCTCTGTGGCTTGCTGTGTGGCTTACTGTGTGGCTTCCTGTGTGACTTGCTTTGTGGTTTGCTGTGTGGCTTGCTGTGTGACTTGCTGTGTAGTTTCCTGTGTTGCTTGCTGTGTGTATTGCTGTGGGGCTTGCTGTGTGGTTTCCTATATGATTTGCTGTGAAGTTTGATGTGTGGCTTGCTTTGTGGCTTGCTGTGTGGCTTGCTGTGTGGCTTGCTGTGTGGTTTGCTGTGTGGTTTGTTGTGTGGCTTGCTGTGTGGCTTGCTGTGTGGCTTCCTGTGTAGTTTACTGTGTGGCTTTCTGTGTGGCTTCCTGTGTGGCTTGCTGTGTAGTTTACTGTGTGGCTTGGTGTGTGGCTTGCTGTGTGGCTTGCTGTGTGGTTTGCTGTGTGGCTTGCTGTGTTGCTTGCTGTGTGGCTTGCTGTGTGGTTTGCTATGTGGCTTGCTGTGTGACTTGATGCGTGGCTTGCTGTGTAGTTTACTGTGTGGCTTGCTGTGTGGCTTGCTGTGTAGTTTACTGTGTGGCTTGCTGTGTAGTTTACTGTGTGGCTTGCTGTGTGACTTGCTGTGTAGTTTACTGTGTGGCTTGCTGTGTGGCTTGCTGTGTGGCTTGCTGTGTGGCTTGCTGTGTGGTTTGCTGTGTGGCTTGCTGTGTGGCTTACTGTGTGGCTTGCTGTGTGGCTTGCTGTGTGGCTTGCTGTGTGGTTTGCTGTGTGGCTTGCTGTGTGACTTGCTTATTGGTTTGCTGTATGGCTTGCTGTGTGGCTTGCTGTGTAGCTTGCTGTGTTGCTTGCTGTGTAGTTTACTATGTGGCTTGCTGTGTGGCTTGCTGTGTGGCGTGCTTTGTGGTTTGCTGTGTGGCTTGCTGTGTGACTTGCTGTGTGGCTTGATGTGTGGTTTGCTGTGTAGTTTGCTGTGTTGCTTGCTGTGTGACTTGCTGTGTGAATTGCTGTGGGGCTTGCTGTTTGGTTTCCTATGTGATTTGCTGTGTAGTTTGCTGTGTGGCTTGCTTTGTGGCTTGCTGTGTGGCTTGCTGTGTGGTTTGCTGTGTGGCTTTCTGTGTGGCTTGCTGTGGGGCTTGCTGTGTGGTTTCCTATGTGATTTGCTGTGTAGTTTGGTGTGTGGCTTGTTGTGTAGCTTGCTGTGTGGCTTGCTGTGTGGCTTCCTGTGTAGTTTACTGTGTGGCTTGCTGTGTGGCTTGCTGTGTGGCTTGCTGTGTGGCTTGCTGTGTGGCTTGCTGTGTAGCTTGCTGTGTGACTTGCTTTGTGGTTTGCTGTGTGGCTTGCTGTGTGGCTTGCTCTGTAGTTTACGGTGTAGCTTGCTGTGTGGCTTGCTGTGTGGCTTGCTTTGTGGTTTGCTGTGTGGCTTGCTGTGTGGCTTCCTGTGTGGCTTGCTGTGTGGCTTGCTGCTGTGTGGTTTGCTGTGTGGTTTGTTGTGTGGCTTGCTGTGCGGCTTGCTTTGTGGCTTTCTGTGTAGTTTACTGTGTGGCTTGCTTTGTGGCTTGCTGTGTGGCTTGCTGTGTGGCTTGCTGTGTGGCTTGCTGTGTAGTTTACTGTGTGGCTTGCTCTGTGGCTTGCTGTGTGGCTTGCTCTGTGGCTTGCTGTGTGGCTTACTGTGTGGCTTCCTGTGTGACTTGCTTTGTGGTTTGCTGTGTGGCTTGCTGTGTGGCTTGCTGTGTAGTTTGCTGTGTTGCTTGCTGTGTGTATTGCTGTGGTGCTTGCTGTGTGGTTTCCTATATGATTTGCTGTGAAGTTTGCTGTGTGGCTTGCTTTGTGGCTTGCTGTGTGGCTTGCTGTGTGGCTTGCTGTGTGGTTTGCTGTGTGGTTTGTTGTGTGGCTTGCTGTGTGGCTTGCTGTGTGGCTTCCTGTGTACTTTACTGTGTGGCTTTCTGTGTGGCTTCCTGTGTGGCTTGCTGTGTGGCTTGCTGTGTGACTTGCTTTGTGGTTTGCTGTGTGGCTTGCTGTGTGGCTTGCTGCGTGGCTTGCTGTGTGGCTTGCTGTGCAGTTTACTCTGTTGCTTGCTGTGTATCTTGCTGTGTGGCTTGCTGTGTGGCTTGCTTTGTGGTTTGCTGTGTGGTTTGCTGTGGGACTTGCTTTGTGGTTTGCTGTGTGGCTTGCTGTGTGGCTTGCTGTGTGGCTTGATGTGTGGTTTGCTGTGTGGCTTGCTGTGTGACTTTCTGTGCGGCTTGCTGTGTAGTTTGCTGTGTTGCTTGCTGTGTGACATGCTGTGTGAATTGCTGTGGGGCTTGTGTGGTTTCCAATGTGACTTGCTGTGTAGTTTGCTGTGTGGCTTGCTGTGTGACTTGCTGTGTGGCTTGCTGTGTAGTTTGCTGTGTAGTTTGCTGTGTGACTTGGTGTGTGACTTGCTGTGTAGCTTGCTGTGTGGCTTGCTGTGTGGCTTGCTGTGTGACTTGCTCTTTGACTTGTTGTGTGGCTTGCTCTGTAGTTTGCTGTGTTGCTTGCTGTGTGACTTGCTGTGTGAATTGCTGTGGGGCTTGTTGAGTGGTTTCCTATGTGAATTGCTGTGTAGTTTGCTGTGTGGCTTGCTGTGTGACTTGCTGTGTTGCTTGCTGTGTAGTTTGCTGTGTAGTTTGCTGTGTGACTTGCTGTGTGACTTGCTGTGTGGCTTGATGTGTGGTTTGCTGTGTGGCTTTCTGTCTGACTTGCTGTATGACTTGCTGTGTAGTTTGCTGTGTGATTTGCTGTGTGACTTGCTGTGTGACTTGCTGTGTAGTTTGCTGTGTGACTTGTTGTGTGGTTTGCTGTGTGGCTTGCTGTGTGACTTGCTGTGTGGCTTGGTGTGATGTTTGCTGTGTGGCTTGCTGTGTAATTTGCTTAAGGGCTTGCTGTGGGGATTGCTGTGTGGTTTGATGTGTGGCTTGCTGTGTGGTTTGATGTGTGGCTTGATGTGTGGCTTGCTGTGTAACTTGCTGTGAGGCTTGCTGTGTAATTTGCGGTGTGGCTTGATCTGTGGTTTGATGTATGGCTTGTGTGGCTTGCTGTGTGACTTGCTGTGTGGCTTGCTGTGTGGTTTGATGTGTGGCTTGCTGTGTTACTTGCTGTGTAGTTTGCTGTGTGGTTTGCCGTGTGACTTGCTGTGTGGCTTGCTGTGTGGCTTGCTGTGTAGTTTATTGTGTGGCTTGCTGTGTGGCTTGCTGTGTGGCTTGCTGTGTGGCTTGCTGTGTGGTTTGCTATGTGGCTTGATGTGTGGTTTGCTGTGTGGCTTGCTGTGTGTCTTGCTGTGTGACTTGCTTTGTAGTTTGCTGTGTGGGGCTTGTTGTGTGGCTTGCTGTGTAGTTTGCTGAGTGACTTGCTGTGTGGCTTTCTGTGTGATTTGCTGTGTGACTTGGTGTGTAATTTGCTGTGTGGCTTGCTGTCCGACTTGCTGTGTGACTTGCTGTGTAGTTTGCTGTGTGGCTTGCTGTGTGACTTGTTGTGTGGCTTGCTGTGTAGTTTGCTCTGTGGCTTGCTGTGTGGCTTGCTGTGTGACTTGTGTGGCTTGCTGTGTAGTTTGCTGTGTGGCTTGCTGTGTGGCTTGCTATGTAGGGTAGGTGTGGAATGTCTAGACTGCACCAAGTTGTGAAGCTGAGGGTCTGCGAGATCTGGTACAGCTTCCTTAAGATTTTGGGGACGGTGTAACTAGTCTGTGTGGTTAATGTGGATGGTGCTTTTGTTTGGTCCGAGCAGTTCAAGTAGCAGGTGAGGTTGTGGGTGGCATGGCACAATGGTAGGAGTGACAGAAAATGTGTGGTATGCTTAGAACTGTCAGGTCGGTACTTGTGGTAGAGAGTGGTGGTCGAACTAGGGAGAAGTGGGGAGAGAGAGCAAACTAGAAAGGCGAAGAAAATTAGAGAGTGATAAAAAATAGGTGGTGTGGTAAAGGGAGGAAAGCGTATTAGATATAAGGAAAGAAAGCGAACTTGAGTTTAAGAGTGCGAAAGAGAAAGGAAAACTGAGTGGGCGAGAGTGAAGAGGGAAAGACACAGAAGGGAAGGAAGTTGTTTGCCAATATGACGTTTTTCAGAGCATAGTTCTAGTTGCCCAGACAACTTTTGTTCCGAGTAGGGAAATTAGATCTAACAAAAATGATCACAAATGGATGAACAATAGATTGAAACATCTCATTGGTCAAAAGAGAGGCATATATAGGCGTATCAAAAGAGGGGATGGGCAGTTAAGAAATCAATATATTCAATTGAAGAGAGAAATAAAGAAAGGAATAAGAAAAGCAAAAAGGGATTATGAGGCTAAGGTCGCAAGGTATTCAAAGACTAACCTAAAAGGGTTCTTTCAGGTATACAGAAGTAAGATTATGGACAAGATTGGCCCACTTAAGAGTAACTCTGGTCAGATCACTAACAGTGATAAGGATATGTGTGAAATTCTCAATTATCTACCTCCTCTCAGTTTTCACCCAGGAAAATACTAGCGATTTTCCTGAAATAATAGATTATGTAGAACAGGATTATAAACTATGTACGATTGCGGTAACTAGTGACATGGTCCTCAGACAAATAGAGAAACTAAAACCTAACAAATCCCCAGGTCATGATGAACTGTTTGCAAGGGTGTTAAAGGAATGTAAAGATGAACTTAGCATACCTTTGGCTAATCTTTTTAACATGTCACTACAAACTGGCACAGTGCCTGATAAGTGGAAAATGACACATGTAATACCTATTTACAAGGCAGGCGACAGGTCCTTGGCTTCGAACTATAGACCAATAAGCCTTACCTCCATAGTGGGAAAATTTATGGAATCAATAATTGCCGAAGCAATTCGTAGCATCTTGATAGGCACAGATTGATAAATGATTCTCAACACAGTTTTACAAAGGGTCGTTCCTGTCTGACGAATTTACTAACTTTTTTCACTAAGGTGTTTGAGGAGGTAGATCATGGTAATGAATATTATATTGTGTACATGGATTTCAGTAAGGCTTTCGATAGAGTTCCACATCAGAGGCTATTGAGGAAACTTAAGGCACACGGAATACGAGGAGAAATTTTTTCCTGGGTAGAAGCATGGCTGACAAATAGGCAGCAGAGAGTTTGCATAAATGGGGAGAAATCAGAATGGGGGCACGTCACAAGCGGTGTTCCTCAGGGGTCAGTGTTGGGCCCGTTGTTCACAATTTACATAAACGACATAGATAAGGGAATAAATAGCGACATAAGCAAATTTGCTGATGACACCAAAATAGGCCGTCCAATTCATTCCAATTACATTAGAGCACTTCAGGATTATTTGAATAGACTGATGCAATGGTCGGAGAAGTGGCAGATGCAGTTTAATATTGACAAATGCAAAGTTCTTAATGTTGGACAGTTAAATAACCATGCCACATATAAACTACATAATGTAGATCTTAATACCCCTCTGTATATTTCTTATAGTGTATAACAGGCACTCTCTCCTGCCCATTTCGGGTACATTTCTCAATTTTCACACAATGTACAAATCAAATTCATGGTTGTCTGGTTTTCTACTAGCGTCCAGTATGATGGTAGGGCAGACTTCGTAGTAGTGTGTGGAGTTTCCTGCCAGCCGTAGTGTGTTGACAAAGCGGCCTATTGATGATGGGTGTCCCAGGTGGGTTACGAGGACAGGCGTATGAGATAGCAAAAAAAAATAAAATATGTGAAAGGGGAGTAAGTCTAAATATCTGTCCACTCTTGTTTCATAAATGATTAGATTATTATTTTGGTGCTATATGCGCATGCTTGTAATTTACTTCAGCTCTAATTTACTGCATTACGTGGATTACCTGTGGAGTTCATTAGCTGTCAACCAATGCTATCTTACATCAGAGAATGATCCACAAGTGCCAGCAGAGAGCGGGACTTACTAATTCTATGAAATTTACCATATACGGCTGTACTGAATGTAGAACGAGATATCCGATGGGTGTGAGACGTGTGGAACAGTGTATTATTGTCTACCCGCACAACGAAGCCAGAGTAACTGAATGGTAACACGGGCATAGTCTCACTTGCACCCACCTAAGGGAAGCTTCCGGTATTCTCTATGAACTGCGACCTAGACGGGTGGGATTCCCGACGGAAGAAACATGCAGGAAATTTGTGGAGAACGCTGGTTGAACGTTACCAAATCCTCACGAGGACTCGTTACATAATTAGCAATCCGGGGATTTTGTATAGCATCCTAGCTTATGATTGTGCACTATTGAATCTAGTAAATAGCTGTTGAGTTCGTACCTTCCATCGCTTGAATTATGTAAGGCATTTCTATCATGTTTTATTAGAAAGGATTCAGTTATGTTCCTTTCCTTAACAGAACTATTGTGTCCAATGACCTGACCTGCTGCCTATCCAGCCAGATGACTGATGAGTGTGCTCAGTGTTCCGCCTCATACATCTCAGGTCGTCATAAATATAATCAAGTGGGTAGTTATGCCAGCTTGGGGGAATGTTATTAGAGAATTCCGTCCTGGCTTTTCTCCTTTGGAAGAAAGGCATCTTTTTTTTCATGTCACAGTAATTAAATATATTAATTAACCATTAGCCTGTGAAGATGATCGGAAAATGATGTAGCTGCTCTTAAGTTAGTATTTCTATATCAGTGCCTAAGTGAACAGGTTTTACAAAAATCCCTACTTCAAAACATGTTAGTCAGGCCAGCTTAATAAAAATATTGAATTAGTGCAACATGAAAAGAAATAAGCTTTTCATCCAGATGAGGAGAGCCACAACAGAACTCTTTAACAGGATTCCCCCAAGTTGACATAACTACTTACTTGATTATATTTACGGTGAGCTGAGAAGGATGAGGCCGAAGATTGTGCGCACTAATACTGGGAAACTAAATTAATCTTATAGCACAGAGTGGCTGGAATACACATGCGAACCCGGATTTTGTTATTAGCTTGTTTAGTAAAGAATTAAGTAGAGATCAGCAAGCAGCTGTAGGGTTTGGATTAAGTTTTGTTCCCACAAATAGGAATGTTAATTACGTAGACCTAGCTAAGTAGTTTTGTATGTTGCAAAATGATGGTGACCTGATTCTTGATGCACTTAATATCTGTAAAGGGATGGTCTGTGGTCCATTACTCTGTTCTGTGCTTCACAACTGCCCCCTATGATTTATAAAAGCATACAAGGACTTCAGTAATGATCAGATAATGCGTCTCAGGAAAGCCGATAAATATAACTTGTTTGTCAGTTTAGGTGAAGCTGAATATTTTAATAAGATGAACAGTTTACTATGGAATAATGAAAAGTATGAACCTCTAGCTAAGAACCCACTGGAACTGGTCAACTCTCATTTCAATAAACGATTTAGAAAGTTACTGAGAGAGGAATGATGAATTAATTAAATCTCTATCAGCCAGGTAGGCAACTGTACCGTAAGCTCGGCTGCATACAACACAAAGTTCAAGCTTGTAGAAAGTTTTGTTGGGTACTAATAAAAGAAATCCCTAGAATATATCAGTTTAGTGACTATGTTGAATATCTTATTACTTTCATCGTCAAAATACTCTGGGCTACAAATACGTAAAGCTTTGAAGAACATTGTAAGGAAAACACTTCTTTTATCCCTAGATTCACGATTTCAATAACAGTGAATGCATGACGATACACTAGTTGACTTCTTGTACATTGTAAATTTAAATTTCTTGTCAGCACGATAAATTAGAACATCTAAAAAAGTCAGCTTGTCATCACTTCGTGCTCTGTTGCAGACTTAAGTGAAGGTACTAAATTCTTGAGAATATGAAGAATCTCGTCGATCTTGTGATCTCTAGGACACAGACACAGAACGTTGTTTACGTATATGAACCACTTGGAATTACTAGGGAGGATATCTACAAGGATTCCAGTCTCATAGAATGTAATGAAGTAATGAACTCAGCAGATTACCCATAGCCTTATCTTGTTTTCGAGAATGTATCTACCTTCAGTGAACAAGAATGCGAAGATCTAAAGATTTCGATCCCCATTTTTCAAACCAGCCACAAGGGGGAGTTGAATGATAGCTCAAGGCCTTTCGTGTTGCGACAAACACTTCCTCAAGAGCTTGCTATGTTGCAGAAGGAATAGAGTCACACCCATAGTAATATCTGCTTCAGGAGGGTAGCAGATGTCTTCTCTGAGCTACCATGTGAGGACCACCTCGTGTGAGCTGCCATATGTTAGCTATTTTGTGCGAGGCATCTCGTGTGAGCTTCCTTGCGTTAACGACCTTTTGTTAGCTACTGTGTGTGAGTAACCTTGTGTGAGTTACCTTGGGTGAGTTACCTTGCGCGCTACCTTGTGTGGGCTTCTTTATGTGGGCTACCTTGTGTGAGCTACTCTGTGTGAGCTACCATGTGTGAGTTACCTTGTTTGAGCTACTTTGTGTGAGCTACCTTGTATCAGCTACTTCGTGTAAGATATCTTATGTGAGCTACCGTGTATGAGCTACCATGTGTGAGCTACCTTGTGTGAGCTACCATGTGTGAGCTACTATGTATGAGCTACCTTGTGTGAGTTAACCTTGTGTTAGCTTCCTTGTGTGAGTTACCTTCTACTCACCTAATTGAACTCAACTAATAGTAATTGAAAGGGTCGAGTCATAGTTCCTGGCCCCGCTTATTCATTGGTCACCACTAGGTCCACTCTTTCCCTGCTCTATGAGCTTTATCATCTTTATCATACCTCTTCTTAAAGCTATGCATGGATCCTGCCTCCAGTACATCACTCCAGATTATTCCACTTCCTGACAACTCTATAACTGAAGAAATAATTCCTAACATCCCTGTGACTCATCTGAGTTTTCAGTTTCCAGTTGTGACGCCTAGTTGCTGTGTCCCATCTCTGAAACATCCTGTCCCTATCCATCTTGTCAATTCCTCTCAGGATTTTATATGTCGTTATCATGTTTTCCCTATCCATCCTGTCCTCCAATGTTGTCAGGTCGATCTCCCTTAACCTCTCTTCATAGGACATGCATCTTAGCTCCGGTACTAGTTTTGTTGCAAACCTTTGCACTTTCTCCAATTTCTTGACGTCCTTGACCAGGTGTGGATTCCAAAGTGGTGCTGCATACTACAATATGGGTCTGACATACACTGTACAGAGTGTTGAGTGATTCCTTACTGAGGTATCGGAACGCTGTTAGGTTTTGTCAGGCGCCCATATACTGCAGCAGTTATTTGGTTGATGTTCGCCTGAGGAGATGCACTCGGTACTATACTCACTCCAAGATGCTTTTCCTTCAGTGAGGCTTGCAGTCTTTGGCCTCCCTAACCTGTACTTTGTCTGCAGCCTTTTTTGCCTTTCCGCAATCTTCATGACTTTGATCTTGGTGTAGTTGAACTCCAGGAGCCAATTGCTGGACCAGGTTCGTATGTAGCCTGTCCCGATATTTTTGAAGTCCTACCTGATCTTCATCCGATTCAATTCTCATTAGCTTCATATCGTCTGCAAACATGAACACTTCTGAGTCTATCCCTTCTGTCATGTCAGTCTTATCTACCAAAAACAGCACCGGTCCTAGGACTGACCCCTGTGGAACCTCACTCTGACACCTCGTCACGTACCATAACTCGTTGTTTCTTTCCTTTCAGGAATTCTCTGATCCACTGCAGTGCCTTTCCTGTTATACTTGCCTGATCCTCTAGCTTTTGTACTAATCTCTTGCGTGAAACTGTATCAAAGGTGTTTGTGTAGTCCAAGAAAATGCAATCTACCTACCCTCTCTTTTTCGTCTTACTTTTGTCACCATATCGTTAAACTCCAGTAGGTTTGTGGCCCAGGATTTCCCTTCCCTGAAACAGTGTTGGCTGTCGTCTATAAGCTCATTCCTTTCTAGGTGCTTCACCACTCTTCTCTTGATAATCTTTTTCATGACTTTGCATACTATGCATGTCAGTGAAACTGGTCTATGTAGTTTAATGAAGCATGTCTCTCTAATTTCGTAAAAATTGTTACTACATTTGCTGTCTTTCACTCCTCAGGTAGTCTCCCTGTTTCAATAGATGTACTGAAGATTGTTGTTAGTTTCAAACACAGGGCCTCCGCTCCCTCTCTCAGGACCCACGGAGAGATGCTGTCCAGTCCCACCGTCTTTGAAGTATCTAGTTCACTTAGCAGCCTCTTCACCTCCTCTTCGGTTGTGTGTATTGTGTCCAGCACTTGTTCGTGTACCCTACCGGAGTGCTTTCTGTCTCCACTGAAAATACTTCCTTACATCACATTTTAAGCTGTTCACATTCTTCTCGGTCGTTTTCTATGAACTTCCCTCCTTCCTTCTTCAGCCTGATTACCTGGTCTTTGACTGTTGTTTTCCTCCTCGTGTGGCTGTACAATAGCTGCCATTCTCGTATTGCCACTAGGCTTCTCTCCTCATCTGTTTATATTCATTTCTGACTCTTCCACTAATCTCCTTATTTTTCTGTGTCTTGTGTCTTCTATACTTTTTCTTTTCTTTAGCACACTTAGTTTTAGCCTCTTTACACCTTTGGGTGAACTAAGGGCTCGTTCTGGTCTTTCCATTATTTCTGTTGCCCTTGGGAACGAACCTGTCCTCTGCCTCCTTGCATTTTGTTGTCACGCATTCCATTATTTCATTTACCAATTTTCTCACTAATTCTTTATCCCACTGAACCTCATGCAGAAAATTCTTTATGATTGTGTAGTCTCCTTGTTTGCAGTCTGGCTTCTCCCGTCCTACTCTTCCTGCTACCCTCTCCACTTGTAACTCTACTATGTATTCCAAGCTCAAAACCACGTGATCACTAGCACCAAGGGGCCTTTCATATGTGATGTCCTAAGTGTGAGAACTACTCAAGGT